>NC_137115.1:972253-1029753 GCF_949357685.1 Gobio gobio | reverse complement strand
TACACGTCACACACATCTACACGTCACACACATCTACACGTCACACACATCTACACGTCACACACATCTACACATCACACACACATCTACACATCACACACACATCTACACATCACACACATCTACACATCACACACACATCTACACATCACACACACATCTACACATCACACACACATCTACACATCACACACACATCTACACATCACACACATCTACACATCACACACACATCTACACATCACACACATCTACACATCTACACATCACACACATCTACACATCACACACACATCTACACATCACACACACATCTACACATCACACACACATCTACACATCACACACATCTACACATCTACACATCTACACATCACACACACATCTACACATCACACACACATCTACACATCACACACACATCTACACATCTACACATCACACACATCTACACATCACACACACATCTACACATCACACACACATCTACACATCACACACACATCTACACATCACACACACATCTACACATCACACACACATCTACACATCACACACACATCTACACATCACACACATCTACACATCACACATCACACACACATCTACACATCACACACACATCTACACATCACACACACATCTACACATCACACACACATCTACACATCTACACATCACACACACATCTACACATCACACACACATCTACACATCTACACATCACACACACATCTACACATCACACATCACACACACATCTACACATCACACACACATCTACACATCACACACATCTACACATCACACACATCTACACATCACACACATCTACACATCTCACACACATCTACACATCACACACATCTACACATCACACACATCACACACACATCTACACATCACACACACACATCTACACATCACACACATCTACACATCACACACATCTACACATCACACACATCTACACATCACACACATCTACACATCACACACACATCTACACATCACACACATCACACACATCACACACATCTACACATCACACACATCTACACATCACACACACATCTACACATCACACACATCTACACATCACACACATCTACACATCACACACACATCTACACATCACACACACATCTACACATCACACACACATCTACACACATCTACACATCACACACATCTACACATCACACACATCTACACATCACACACATCTACACATCACACACACATCTACACAACACACACATCTACACATCACACACACATCTACACATCACACACATCACACACATCACACACATCTACACACATCACACACATCTACACATCACACATCTACACATCACACACATCTACACATCACACACATCACACACATCTACACATCACACACATCTACACATCACACACACATCTACACATCACACACATCTACACATCACACACATCACACACATCTACACATCACACACATCTACACATCACACACACATCTACACATCACACACATCTACACATCACACACACATCTACACATCACACACACATCTACACATCACACACACATCTACACATCACACACACATCTACACATCACACACACATCTACACATCACACACACATCTACACATCACACACACATCTACACATCACACACACATCTACACATCACACACACATCTACACATCACACACACATCTACACATCACACACACATCTACACATCACACACATCTACACATCACACACACATCTACACATCACACACACATCACACACATCTACACATCTACACTGTCCTCAGTGTGATCAATGACCTGAGACTGGGCCTGATCCGATGCCTGACTGATAATCTCTCCGACCCCTTCAGTCCGGTTTACATTCTCTTCTTCACCATCTCGAATTTTATGATTACGTGTTTATAATCACCTTAACTCACATGAGAGTCACTTTCACACCCAATGACAGATATTTGTTCTTGTTTTAAGCATAAAACGAATCAAGCGGGTTATGACCACAGGATTCTCATTAATGGGTGAACTGGCCCTTTAAGAGACGGACCGACTGTTGATTTATTCATCCGTGACTCTGCATTATACAGGAAATTACAGTTTATGAATGGATTCTGCGTCACAGAAATCACAGAGCCCTGATTTAAGGCCATGATGTTGAATTTAAGACTTTCTGCTGCAGTTTAAGACGTTTTTAATCAAGTCAAATCGCGAAATGTGTGTCAAAATGTGTTTTGCTTACCCGCCTTGAAAGTGTTTCGGGGAGAGCTTTAAACCAGTGTTCATCGTCGTTTTAGTCATATTTCTGTCGTCTGAATTGATTTTAGTTTAGTTAAACTGTAACTGTAATCGACCCTCCCTAACACTCTCCTCTCGTTTTTATTCGTTGACGAAAATGACAGTAGTCAATTGTCATCCAAACTATTTTTCGTCAGGGAAAAACTGCTTATTAACTGTTTAATGAACCGACCGTTCGCAGTTGATTGTGTTGAGTGGTCACAGGTCTGAGGTGTGTGTGTGTGTGTGTGTGTGTGTGTGTGTGTGTGTGTGTGTGTGTGTGTGTGTGTGTGTGTGTGTGTGTGTGTGTGTGTGTGTGTGTGTTACCTTTCTGAGACTCGTGCAGCTGCAGTTTCTCCTGGTGATCCCATCCCACCGCAGACTTATCCTGACGATCCGTCTGAACGCCAAACTTCCCTCCAAAGCCCTTCACATAATCTGACACACACACACACACACACACACACACACACACACACACACACACACACACACACACACACACACACACACACACAAAAACAACACCATCACCGTCTAATGTGACATCAGCACATCTCCAGAATAAACCGCTAACAGCTCCGTTAGTTCATACATTAGTGTTTGCAGCCTTTATTAATCTCTGTTGACGTGGCGTTTCAATTCTGGTGTCAAAAACATATTCATAATATTACAAATACATACACTACATTAAATGATTCCCCTCATTTTAAATAATCTTTAAGGAACTATTGAATCCCAAAAAAGTAATTCCAGGTTAAAATCTGAATATAAAAACATAACAAATGTAAACATTATGAATAAAAGTATTAAATCTACTAAAGTGTGTTGATGTTTTCAGTGATGCCTGATGATAATAAACATATTTACACTTTTATGACAAAGACTTTTCTCTCTTAATTGTGATTAATGTCATTCCTGGATAAAATACATCATTGACTATTTTAGACCATAATGCATTTTGGTATGTCATGTGACATAATATTGTATTAAAAAGAAGAAGGACCATAAAAACATGTGCAAAGGTCAGAGAGCGTCTCTTATGATGATGATGATGATGATGATGATGATGATGATGATGATGTTTCGGTCACTGGTGCACTTTGACCATGTGTCCTTCTGATAACACTAATGACTATATTAAAAACCACAGGTGGTTGAGATAATGCCTGATTATAAAGAACAAATATTTGTTTTGGGGAAAAAGATCTGATTCCTTTATGAGTCGGGCACGTGGTGAAATGTTACCTAATGTTAATTAATGGAACCTTATTGTACAGTGTAAAGCTAAATTATTATTATTAGGGTCCAAGGGCCGAAGGTGCTGAAGTCTGTACTGATTTTATTCTTCTTTCTCTGCCCGTAAACCGCAGAGACTGAAAGCAGCATTACACATCCGCAACCATTCAATTCTTCTTTGGTGGACAGAAACATTTCAGTTTGGTTTCTAATCCTCACCATGAGCCATTAGTGCTTAGACTCTTGATTGACGCTTGCGGCTATATTTATTATTATTATCCCGACCTTCTGTTCTTCCGGTATTTTATAAACCTGTACAGTCACACAAACCTTTCTGAGACTCGTGTTTCTCCGTCTTGCCCTGGTACTCGAAGCCCATGGCGCTCTTGTCCACTTTATCCGTCTCCACTCCAAATTTGCCACCAAAGCCTTTGGCATAATCTGTAGATCCGAGACGTCAGTAATGCAGACACGGCCAAACACAGGCACAACTGTGAGGCTGGGGAACGTGGAACCAACCTTTCTGAGACTCGTGTTTCTCTGTTTTCCCCTGGTAATCAAAGCCCACAGCGCTCTGGTCCACACGGTCCGCCTGAACGCCGTAGCGGCCGCCGAACCCAGTGGCGTAATCTACAACAACACACGAGCGGATCAACATTACAGTCTTCATTCTGCTCTCTGAAGAGCTGCAATATCTGTCAGATACTCAAATACACTGCAAAACATGCTTTTCTTACTGAGGATTTTTGTCTTGTTTTCAGTCCAAATATCAAAAAAATCTTAAATTAAGAAGCATTTACTAGACAAGCTAAAGTTTTTGTCTTGTTTTGGGGAAAAATAACTCAAAATTAGGGGAGTTTTTGCTTAAAATAAGCAAAATAATCTGCCAATGGGGTAAGCAAAATAATCTTAATTCAAACAGAAAACATTGATAATTGATTTTAATTTAATTGATAATTTGACACAATGCACTTATTGTGGTCATACATGTTTTTACATTGTACTATTCCCTTACACCACACCCTACCCTTAAACTGACCCAAACCACCACACCTGTCCCTAACCCTACCCTTAAACTGACCCACACCACCACACCTGTCCCTAACCCTACCCTTAAACTGACCCACACCACCACACCTGTCCCTAACCCTACCCTTAAACTGACCCAAACCACCACACCTGTCCCTAACTCTACCCTTAAACTGACCCACACCACCACACCTGTCCCTAACTCTACCCTTAAACTGACCCACACCACCACACCTGTCCCTAACTCTACCCTTAAACTGACCCACACCACCACACCTGTCCCTAACTCTACCCTTAAACTGACCCACACCACCACACCTGTCCCTAACCCTACCCTTAAACTTACCCACACCACCACACCTGTCCCTAACCCTACCCTTAAACTGACCCACACCACCACACCTGTCCCTAACCCTACCCTTAAACTGACCCACACCACCACACCTGTCCCTAACTCTACCCTTAAACTGACCCACACCACCACACCTGTCCCTAACCCTACCCTTAAACTTACCCACACCACCACACCTGTCCCTAACCCTACCCTTAAACTTACCCACACCACCACACCTGTCCCTAACCCTACCCTTAAACTTACCCACACCACCACACCTGTCCCTAACCCTACCCTTAAACTTACCCACACCACCACACCTGTCCCTAAACCTACCCTTAAACTGACCCACACCACCACACCTGTCCCTAACCCTACCCTTAAACTTACCCACACCACCACACCTGTCCCTAACCCTACCCTTAAACTTACCCACACCACCACACCTGTCCCTAACTCTACCCTTAAACTTACCCACACCACCACACCTGTCCCTAACTCTACCCTTAAACTTACCCACACCACCACACCTGTCCCTAACCCTACCCTTAAACTGACCCACACCACCACACCTGTCCCTAACCCTACCCTTAAACTTACCCACACCACCACACCTGTCCCTAACCCTACCCTTAAACTTACCCACACCACCACACCTGTCCCTAACCCTACCCTTAAACTTACCCACACCACCACACCTGTCCCTAACCCTACCCTTAAACTTACCCACACCACCACACCTGTCCCTAAACCTACCCTTAAACTTACCCACACCACCACACCTGACCCTAACCCTACCCTTAAACTGACCCACACCACCACACCTGTCCCTAACCCTACCCTTAAACTGACCCACACCACCACACCTGTCCCTAACCCTACCCTTAAACTTACCCACACCACCACACCTGTCCCTAACCCTACCCTTAAACTGACCCACACCACCACACCTGTCCCTAACCCTACCCTTAAACTTACCCACACCACCACACCTGTCCCTAACCCTACCCTTAAACTTACCCAAACCACCACACCTGTCCCTAACCCTACCCTTAAACTTACCCACACCACCACACCTGTCCCTAACCCTACCCTTAAACTGACCCACACCACCACACCTGTCCCTAACCCTACCCTTAAACTTACCCAAACCACCACACCTGTCCCTAACCCTACCCTTAAACTTACCCACACCACCACACCTGTCCCTAACCCTACCCTTAAACTTACCCACACCACCACACCTGTCCCTAACCCTACCCTTAAACTTACCCACACCACCACACCTGTCCCTAACCCTACCCTTAAACTTACCCACACCACCACACCTGTCCCTAACCCTACCCTTAAACTGACCCACACCACCACACCTGTCCCTAACCCTACCCTTAAACTTACCCACACCACCACACCTGTCCCTAACCCTACCCTTAAACTTACCCACACCACCACACCTGTCCCTAACCCTACCCTTAAACTGACCCACACCACCACACCTGTCCCTAACCCTACCCTTAAACTTACCCAAACCACCACACCTGTCCCTAACCCTACCCTTAAACTTACCCACACCACCACACCTGTCCCTAACCCTACCCTTAAACTGACCCACACCACCACACCTGTCCCTAACCCTACCCTTAAACTGACCCACACCACCACACCTGTCCATAACCCTACCCTTAAACTTACCCACACCACCACACCTGTCCCTAACCCTACCCTTAAACTTACCCACACCACCACACCTGTCCCTAACCCTACCCTTAAACTGACCCACACCACCACACCTGTCCCTAACTCTACCCTTAAACTGACCCACACCACCACACCTGTCCCTAACCCTACCCTTAAACTGACCCACACCACCACACCTGTCCCTAACTCTACCCTTAAACTGACCCACACCACCACACCTGTCCCTAACCCTACCCTTAAACTGACCCACACCACCACACCTGTCCATAACCCTACCCTTAAACTTACCCACACCACCACACCTGTCCCTAACCCTACCCTTAAACTTACCCACACCACCACACCTGTCCCTAACCCTACCCTTAAACTTACCCACACCACCACACCTGTCCCTAACCCTACCCTTAAACTTACCCACACCACCACACCTGTCCCTAACCCTACCCTTAAACTGACCCACACCACCACACCTGTCCATAACCCTACCCTTAAACTTACCCACACCACCACACCTGTCCCTAACCCTACCCTTAAACTTACCCACACCACCACACCTGTCCCTAACCCTACCCTTAAACTCACCCACACCACCACACCTGTCCCTAACCCTACCCTTAAACTTACCCACACCACCACACCTGTCCCTAACCCTACCCTTAAACTAACCCACACCACCACACCTGTCCCTAACCCTACCCTTAAACTTACCCACACCACCACACCTGTCCCTAACCCTACCCTTAAACTTACCCACACCACCACACCTGTCCCTAACCCTACCCTTAAACTTACCCACACCACACCTGTCCCTAACTCTACCCTTAAACTTACCCACACCACACCTGTCCCTAACTCTACCCTTAAACTTACCCACACCACACCTGTCCCTAACCCTACCCTTAAACTTACCCACACCACCACACCTGTCCCTAACCCTACCCTTAAACTAACCCACACCACCACACCTGTCCCTAACCCTACCCTTAAACTTACCCACACCACCACACCTGTCCCTAACCCTACCCTTAAACTTACCCACACCACCACACCTGTCCCTAACTCTACCCTTAAACTTACCCACACCACCACACCTGTCCCTAACTCTACCCTTAAACTTACCCACACCACCACACCTGTCCCTAACCCTACCCTTAAACTTACCCACACCACCACACCTGTCCCTAACTCTACCCTTAAACTTACCCACACCACCACACCTGTCCCTAACCCTACCCTTAAACTCACCCACACCACCACACCTGTCCCTAACCCTACCCTTAAACTTACCCACACCACCACACCTGTCCCTAACTCTACCCTTAAACTTACCCAAACCACCACACCTGTCCCTAACCCTACCCTTAAACTGACCCACACCACCACACCTGTCCCTAACTCTACCCTTAAACTGACCCACACCACCACACCTGTCCCTAACTCTACCCTTAAACTTACCCACACCACCACACCTGTCCCTAACTCTACCCTTAAACTTACCCACACCACCACACCTGTCCCTAACTCTACCCTTAAACTTACCCACACCACCACACCTGTCCCTAACTCTACCCTTAAACTGACCCACACCACCACACCTGTCCCTAACCCTACCCTTAAACTGACCCACACCACCACACCTGTCCCTAACTCTACCCTTAAACTGACCCACACCACCACACCTGTCCCTAACTCTACCCTTAAACTTACCCATACCACCACACCTGTCCCTAACCCTACCCTTAAACTGACCCACACCACCACACCTGTCCCTAACCCTACCCTTAAACTGACCCACACCACCACACCTGTCCCTAACTCTACCCTTAAACTGACCCACACCACCACACCTGTCCCTAACTCTACCCTTAAACTGACCCACACCACCACACCTGTCCCTAACCCTACCCTTAAACTGACCCACACCACCACACCTGTCCCTAACTCTACCCTTAAACTGACCCACACCACCAGACCTGTCCCTAACTCTACCCTTAAACTGACCCACACCACCACACCTGTCCCTAACCCTACCCTTAAACTGACCCACACCACCACACCTGTCCCTAACTCTACCCTTAAACTTACCCACACCACCACACCTGTCCCTAACTCTACCCTTAAACTTACCCACACCACCACACCTGTCCCTAACCCTACCCTTAAACTGACCCACACCACCACACCTGTCCCTAACCCTACCCTTAAACTAACCCACACCACCACACCTGTCCCTAACCCTACCCTTAAACTGACCCACACCACCACACCTGTCCCTAACCCTACCCTTAAACTGACCCACACCACCACACCTGTCCCTAACCCTACCCTTAAACTGACCCACACCACCACACCTGTCCCTAACCCTACCCTTAAACTCACCCACACCACCACACCTGTCCCTAACCCTACCCTTAAACTTACCCACACCACCACACCTGTCCCTAACCCTACCCTTAAACTGACCCATACCACCACACCTGTCCCTAACTCTACCCTTAAACTTACCCAAACCACCACACTTGTCCCTAACCCTACCCTTAAACTTACCCACACCACCACACCTGTCCCTAACCCTACCCTTAAACTGACCCATACCACCACACCTGTCCCTAACCCTACCCTTAAACTAACCCAAACCACCACACCTGTCCCTAACCCTACCCTTAAACTAACCCAAACCACCACACCTGTCCCTAACCCTACCCTTAAACTAACCCAAACCACCACACCTGTCCCTAACCCTACCCTTAAACTTACCCACACCACCACACCTGTCCCTAACTCTACCCTTAAACTTACCCACACCACCACACCTGTCCCTAACCCTACCCTTAAACTTACCCACACCACCACACCTGTCCCTAACCCTACCCTTAAACTTACCCATACCACCACACCTGTCCCTAACCCTACCCTTAAACTGACCCACACCACCACACCTGTCCCTAACCCTACCCTTAAACTTACCCACACCACCACACCTGTCCCTAACTCTACCCTTAAACTTACCCACACCACCACACCTGTCCCTAACCCTACCCTTAAACTGACCCACACCACCACACCTGTCCCTAACTCTACCCTTAAACTTACCCACACCACCACACCTGTCCCTAACCCTACCCTTAAACTTACCCACACCACCACACCTGACCCTAACTCTACCCTTAAACTGACCCACACCACCACACCTGTCCCTAACCCTACCCTTAAACTGACCCACACCACCACACCTGTCCCTAACCCTACCCTTAAACTGACCCACACCACCACACCTGTCCCTAACCCTACCCTTAAACTGACCCACACCACCACACCTGACCCTAACTCTACCCTTAAACTGACCCACACCACCACACCTGTCCCTAACTCTACCCTTAAACTGACCCACACCACCACACCTGTCCCTAACTCTACCCTTAAACTGACCCACACCACCACACCTGTCCCTAACCCTACCCTTAAACTGACCCACACCACCACACCTGACCCTAACTCTACCCTTAAACTGACCCACACCACCACACCTGTCCCTAACCCTACCCTTAAACTGACCCACACCACCACACCTGTCCCTAACCCTACCCTTAAACTGACCCACACCACCACACCTGTCCCTAACCCTACCCTTAAACTGACCCACACCACCACACCTGACCCTAACTCTACCCTTAAACTGACCCACACCACCACACCTGTCCCTAACCCTACCCTTAAACTCACCCACACCACCACACCTGTCCCTAACCCTACCCTTAAACTGACCCACACCACCACACCTGTCCCTAACCCTACCCTTAAACTAACCCACACCACCACACCTGTCCCTAACCCTACCCTTAAACTTACCCAAACCACCACACCTGTCCCTAACCCTACCCTTAAACTTACCCAAACCACCACACCTGTCCCTAACTCTACCCTTAAACTGACCCAAACCACCACACCTGTCCCTAACCCTACCCTTAAACTTACCCAAACCACCACACCTGTCCCTAACCCTACCCTTAAACTTACCCACACCACCACACCTGTCCCTAACCCTACCCTTAAACTTACCCACACCACCACACCTGTCCCTAACCCTACCCTTAAACTAACCCACACCACCACACCTGTCCCTGACCCTACCCTTAAACTTACCCATACCAGATTTTTTAGATATTTGGACTGAAAACAAGACAAAAAGAAAAGCATTTTTTGCAGTGTACTACAACTAATGTCTGACAGAGATTTCTGAAGATTAATGGATAATGAGAGAGAGAGAGAGACTGACCTTTCTGAGAGGCATGTTTCTCAGTTTTCCCAGCGTACTCAAAGCCCATGGCCGACTGCAGAACACACACACATACACACACACACACACACACACACACACACACACACACACACACACACACACACACACACACGCGAGTTAATGAATGCAGTGACCATCTGACCGCAGAAACTCTCACTGAAGATCTGACGGTTTACCTGGTCAACACGATCCGCTTCCACTCCGTATTTCCCTCCGAAACCCTTGGAGGTGTCCGTCTGGGAGCAGTGCTTGGACAGCTTGCTCTGGTACTCGTGGCCTACGGCAGACTGCACATGGGAAACAACACACACTTCAACACACACTTCCAACACACACTTCAACACACACTTCAACACACACTTCAACACACACTTCAACACACACTTCCGTCTGAGCGATCGACAGCACAGAAACCCTTTCATCGACCCTCTTAACATCGTGTTTTAATGGTGCTTGCAATAAGTAAGCATAACTTGCTCAATTTTCTACCGATTTCCAAACTGTTTGGTTTGTTATAAACGTCAGAGATGTAGTTATGACTCTGCATACTTATGAATAATTATTCATAATTTGTTCAAGCATCCAGAATTATTAGTGCCAGGACTGGAGCTGAGGTGGGAGGTTTGGAAACACACGTGTAGAACTTTCCCATAACTCACGTCAAAAGGTGCTGAAAGGGGCGTGTGTTTACCTGGTCAACATTATTATGCATTATATTTGT
This sequence comes from Gobio gobio, assembly GCF_949357685.1. Lineage (NCBI taxonomy): Eukaryota > Metazoa > Chordata > Actinopteri > Cypriniformes > Gobionidae > Gobio > Gobio gobio. Next base: position 1,018,127 of record NC_137115.1, on the reverse strand, counting down.
GATCATATTATGGTCTTGCCTTATCCATGCGGTCCTGCTGCAGTCCGAACTTCCCCCCGTACCCGTGAGAGGCTTTGGGCATGGTGTCCAGCTCCTTCTGCTTCAGGTCACTGTGTTCAGTCGAAACCCTCTCACGCAGCTTATGAATACTGACAAATCACACAATCACACGCTGTTAAATCATGGTCATGTTCCAGGGCTCCAGACTGAGACTCAATGGGGGCATTTCACACTGGTGCCGCCACAGTGCCCAAATGATAAGAGCGGCCATTTCTGTTACACATGAGAAACACCAAGCGCCAGTGAAACCAAACCACCAAACCAGTAAATTAATTTATTCAAATTGAACAAATCGATAAACTCGCACCGATAAACTCGCACTTCCTCATAGCTCAATATTTTTTTGTGATTTTTGAGATCAAAATGACTGAATTTGTGGTGGTAATTTCCAGAAATGTGCATAATTAGGTATTTACTATATTAAGCATTTACTATATTATGTATTATATTAGATGCACAATATGCTGATGCTGTGAGACGGGTTATGGTTCTTCAGTAACACACACTGATGCTGTGAGACGGGTTATGGTTCTTCACTAACACACACTGATGCTGTGAGACGGGTTATGGTTCTTCACTAACACACACTGATGCTGTGAGTGAGACGGTTATGGTTCTTCAGTAACACACACTGATGCAGTGAGACGGGTTATGGTTCTTCAGTAACACACACTGATGCTGTGAGACGGGTTATGGTTCTTCAGTAACACACACTGATGCTGTGAGACGGGTTATGGTTCTTCACTAACACACACTGATGCTGTGAGTGAGACGGTTATGGTTCTTCAGTAACACACACTGATGCTGTGAGACGGGTTATGGTTCTTCAGTAACACACACTGATGCTGTGAGACGGGTTATGGTTCTTCAGTAACACACACTGATGCTGTGAGACGGGTTATGGTTCTTCAGTAACACACACTGATGCTGTGAGACGGGTTATGGTTCTTCAGTAACACACACTGATGCTGTGAGACGGGTTATGGTTCTGCTGTAACACACACTGATGCTGTGCAACGGGTTATGGTTCTTCACTAACACACACTGATGCTGTGCGACGGGTTATGGTTCTTCACTAACACACACTGATGCTGTGCGACGGGTTATGGTTCTTCAGTAACACACACTGATGCTGTGAGACGGGTTATGGTTCTTCAGTAACACACACTGATGCTGTGAGACGGGTTATGGTTCTTCAGTAACACACACTGATGCTGTGAGACGGGTTATGGTTCTTCAGTAACACACACTGATGCTGTGAGACAGGTTATGGTTCTTCACTAACACACACTGATGCAGTGAGACGGGTTATGGTTCTTCAGTAACACACACTGATGCTGTGAGACGGGTTATGGTTCTTCAGTAACACACACTGATGCTGTGAGACGGGTTATGGTTCTTCACTAACACACACTGATGCTGTGAGACGGGTTATGGTTCTTCACTAACACACACTGAAACTGTGAGACGGGTTATGGTTCTTCAGTAACACACACTGATGCTGTGAGACGGGTTATGGTTCTTCACTAACACACACTGATGCTGTGCGACGGGTTATGGTTCTTCACTAACACACACTGATTCTGTGAGACGGGTTATGGTTCTTCAGTAACACACACTGATGCTGTGCGACGGGTTATGGTTCTTCACTAACACACACTGATGCTGTGCGACGTGTTATGGTTCTTCACTAACACACACTGATGCTGTGAGACGGGTTATGGTTCTTCAGTAACACACACTGATGCTGTGAGACGGGTTATGGTTCTTCACTAACACACACTGATGCTGTGAGACGGGTTATGGTTCTTCACTAACACACAATGATGCTGTGAGACGGGTTATGGTTCTTCACTAACACACACTGATGCTGTGAGACGGGTTATGGTTCGTCACTAACACACACTGATGCTGTGAGACGGGTTATGGTTCTTCAGTAACACACACTGATGCTGTGAGACGGGTTATGGTTCTTCACTAACACACACTGATGCTGTGAGACGGGTTATGGTTCTGCTGTAACACACACTGATGCTGTGAGACGGGTTATGGTTCTGCTGTAACACACACTGATGCTGTGCGACGGGTTATGGTTCTTCACTAACACACACTGATGCTGTGCGACGTGTTATGGTTCTTCACTAACACACACTGATGCTGTGAGACGGGTTATGGTTCTTCACTAACACACACTGATGCAGTGAGACGGGTTATGGTTCTTCACTAACACACACTGATGCTGTGCGACGGGTTATGGTTCTTCACTAACACACACTGATGCTGTGAGACGGGTTATGGTTCTTCAGTAACACACACTGATGCTGTGAGACGGGTTATGGTTCTTCACTAACACACACTGATGCTGTGAGACGGGTTATGGTTCTTCACTAACACACACTGATGCTGTGAGACGGGTTGTGGTTCTTCACTAACACACACTGATGCTGTGAGACGGGTTATGGTTCTTCACTAACACACACTGATGCTGTGAGACGGGTTATGGTTCTTCACTAACACACACTGATGCTGTGAGACGGGTTATGGTTCTTCACTAACACACACTGATGCTGTGCAACGGGTTATGGTTCTTCACTAACACACACTGATGCTGTGCAACGGGTTATGGTTCTTCACTAACACACACTGATGCTGTGAGACGGGTTATGGTTCTTCACTAACACACACTGATGCTGTGAGACGGGTTATGGTTCTTCACTAACACACACTGATGCTGTGCAACGGGTTATGGTTCTTCACTAACACACACTGATGCTGTGCGACGGGTTATGGTTCTTCACTAACACACACTGATGCTGTGCGACGGGTTATGGTTCTTCAGTAACACACACTGATGCTGTGAGACGGGTTATGGTTCTTCACTAACACACACTGATGCTGTGACACGGGTTATGGTTCTTCACTAACACACACTGATGCAGTGAGACGGGTTATGGTTCTTCAGTAACACACACTGATGCTGTGAGACGGGTTATGGTTCTTCAGTAACACACACTGATGCTGTGAGACGGGTTATGGTTCTTCACTAACACACACTGATGCTGTGAGTGAGACGGTTATGGTTCTTCAGTAACACACACTGATGCTGTGAGACGGGTTATGGTTCTTCAGTAACACACACTGATGCTGTGAGACGGGTTATGGTTCTTCAGTAACACACACTGATGCTGTGAGACGGGTTATGGTTCTTCAGTAACACACACTGATGCTGTGAGACGGGTTATGGTTCTTCAGTAACACACACTGATGCTGTGAGACGGGTTATGGTTCTTCAGTAACACACACTGATGCTGTGAGACGGGTTATGGTTCTTCAGTAACACACACTGATGCTGTGAGACGGGTTATGGTTCTTCACTAACACACACTGATGCTGTGCAACGGGTTATGGTTCTTCAGTAACACACACTGATGCTGTGAGACGGGTTATGGTTCTTCAGTAACACACACTGATGCTGTGAGACGGGTTATGGTTCTTCACTAACACACACTGATGCTGTGAGTGAGACGGTTATGGTTCTTCAGTAACACACACTGATGCTGTGAGACGGGTTATGGTTCTTCAGTAACACACACTGATGCTGTGAGACGGGTTATGGTTCTTCAGTAACACACACTGATGCTGTGAGACGGGTTATGGTTCTTCAGTAACACACACTGATGCTGTGAGACGGGTTATGGTTCTTCACTAACACACACTGATGCTGTGCAACGGGTTATGGTTCTTCACTAACACACACTGATGCTGTGCGACGGGTTATGGTTCTTCACTAACACACACTGATGCTGTGAGACGGGTTATGGTTCTTCAGTAACACACACTGATGCTGTGAGACGGGTTATGGTTCTTCAGTAACACACACTGATGCTGTGAGACGGGTTATGGTTCTTCAGTAACACACACTGATGCTGTGAGACGGGTTATGGTTCTTCACTAACACACACTGATGCTGTGCAACGGGTTATGGTTCTTCAGTAACACACACTGATGCTGTGAGACGGGTTATGGTTCTTCACTAACACACACTGATGCAGTGAGACGGGTTATGGTTCTTCAGTAACACACACTGATGCTGTGAGACGGGTTATGGTTCTTCAGTAACACACACTGATGCTGTGAGACGGGTTATGGTTCTTCACTAACACACACTGATGCTGTGCGACGGGTTATGGTTCTTCACTAACACACACTGATGCTGTGAGACGGGTTATGGTTCTTCAGTAACACACACTGATGCTGTGCGACGGGTTATGGTTCTTCACTAACACACACTGATGCTGTGCGACGTGTTATGGTTCCTCACTAACACACACTGATGCTGTGAGACGGGTTATGGTTCTTCAGTAACACACACTGATGCTGTGAGACGGGTTATGGTTCTTCACTAACACACACTGATGCTGTGAGACGGGTTATGGTTCTTCACTAAAACACACTGATGCTGTGAGACGGGTTATGGTTCTTCACTAACACACACTGATGCTGTGAGACGGGTTATGGTTCTTCACTAACACACACTGATGCTGTGAGACGGGTTATGGTTCTTCACTAACACACTGATGCTGTGAGACGGGTTATGGTTCTTCAGTAACACACACTGATGCTGTGAGACGGGTTATGGTTCTTCACTAACACACACTGATGCTGTGAGACGGGTTATGGTTCTGCTGTAACACACACTGATGCTGTGAGACGGGTTATGGTTCTGCTGTAACACACACTGATGCTGTGAGACGGGTTATGGTTCTTCACTAACACACACTGATGCAGTGAGACGGGTTATGGTTCTTCACTAACACACACTGATGCTGTGCGACGGGTTATGGTTCTTCACTAACACACACTGATGCTGTGAGACGGGTTATGGTTCTTCAGTAACACACACTGATGCTGTGAGACGGGTTATGGTTCTTCACTAACACACACTGATGCTGTGAGACGGGTTATGGTTCTTCACTAACACACACTGATGCTGTGAGACGGGTTGTGGTTCTTCACTAACACACACTGATGCTGTGAGACGGGTTATGGTTCTTCACTAACACACACTGATGCTGTGAGACGGGTTATGGTTCTTCACTAACACACACTGATGCTGTGAGACGGGTTATGGTTCTTCACTAACACACACTGATGCTGTGCAACGGGTTATGGTTCTTCACTAACACACACTGATGCTGTGCGACGGGTTATGGTTCTTCACTAACACACACTGATGCTGTGCGACGGGTTATGGTTCTTCAGTAACACACACTGATGCTGTGAGACGGGTTATGGTTCTGCTGTAACACACACTGATGCTGTGAGACGGGTTATGGTTCTTCACTAACACACACTGATGCTGTGAGACGGGTTATGGTTCTTCAGTAACACACACTGATGCTGTGAGACGGGTTATGGTTCTGCTGTAACACACACTGATGCTGTGAGACGGGTTATGGTTCTTCACTAACACACACTGATGCTGTGCGACGGGTTATGGTTCTTCACTAACACACACTGATGCTGTGAGACGGGTTATGGTTCTTCAGTAACACACACTGATGCTGTGAGACGGGTTATGGTTCTTCAGTAACACACACTGATGCTGTGAGACGGGTTATGGTTCTTCAGTAACACACACTGATGCTGTGAGACGGGTTATGGTTCTTCACTAACACACACTGATGCTGTGCAACGGGTTATGGTTCTTCACTAACACACACTGATGCTGTGCGACGGGTTATGGTTCTTCACTAACACACACTGATGCTGTGAGACGGGTTATGGTTCTTCAGTAACACACACTGATGCTGTGAGACGGGTTATGGTTCTTCAGTAACACACACTGATGCTGTGAGACGGGTTATGGTTCTTCAGTAACACACACTGATGCTGTGAGACGGGTTATGGTTCTTCACTAACACACACTGATGCTGTGCAACGGGTTATGGTTCTTCACTAACACACACTGATGCTGTGCGACGGGTTATGGTTCTTCAGTAACACACACTGATGCTGTGAGACGGGTTATGGTTCTTCACTAACACACACTGATGCAGTGAGACGGGTTATGGTTCTTCAGTAACACACACTGATGCTGTGAGACGGGTTATGGTTCTTCAGTAACACACACTGATGCTGTGAGACGGGTTATGGTTCTTCACTAACACACACTGATGCTGTGCGACGGGTTATGGTTCTTCACTAACACACACTGATGCTGTGAGACGGGTTATGGTTCTTCAGTAACACACACTGATGCTGTGCGACGGGTTATGGTTCTTCACTAACACACACTGATGCTGTGCGACGTGTTATGGTTCCTCACTAACACACACTGATGCTGTGAGACGGGTTATGGTTCTTCAGTAACACACACTGATGCTGTGAGACGGGTTATGGTTCTTCACTAACACACACTGATGCTGTGAGACGGGTTATGGTTCTTCACTAAAACACACTGATGCTGTGAGACGGGTTATGGTTCTTCACTAACACACACTGATGCTGTGAGACGGGTTATGGTTCTTCACTAACACACACTGATGCTGTGAGACGGGTTATGGTTCTTCACTAACACACTGATGCTGTGAGACGGGTTATGGTTCTTCAGTAACACACACTGATGCTGTGAGACGGGTTATGGTTCTTCACTAACACACACTGATGCTGTGAGACGGGTTATGGTTCTGCTGTAACACACACTGATGCTGTGAGACGGGTTATGGTTCTGCTGTAACACACACTGATGCTGTGAGACGGGTTATGGTTCTTCACTAACACACACTGATGCAGTGAGACGGGTTATGGTTCTTCACTAACACACACTGATGCTGTGCGACGGGTTATGGTTCTTCACTAACACACACTGATGCTGTGAGACGGGTTATGGTTCTTCAGTAACACACACTGATGCTGTGAGACGGGTTATGGTTCTTCACTAACACACACTGATGCTGTGAGACGGGTTATGGTTCTTCACTAACACACACTGATGCTGTGAGACGGGTTGTGGTTCTTCACTAACACACACTGATGCTGTGAGACGGGTTATGGTTCTTCACTAACACACACTGATGCTGTGAGACGGGTTATGGTTCTTCACTAACACACACTGATGCTGTGAGACGGGTTATGGTTCTTCACTAACACACACTGATGCTGTGCAACGGGTTATGGTTCTTCACTAACACACACTGATGCTGTGCGACGGGTTATGGTTCTTCACTAACACACACTGATGCTGTGCGACGGGTTATGGTTCTTCACTAACACACACTGATGCTGTGAGACGGGTTATGGTTCTTCACTAACACACACTGATGCTGTGCGACGGGTTATGGTTCTTCAGTAACACACACTGATGCTGTGAGACGGGTTATGGTTCTTCACTAACACACACTGATGCTGTGAGACGGGTTATGGTTCTGCTCTGATCTTTGTTTGGAACTATTCGCTGCTGAAATAGAACAAAAACAGTCAATATTGCATCTAAAATGTAAGTGACGATGTTAATTAATTGTTTATGGAGCTGGCGTATGAAATCAGTGTCATGTTCAGTCTTGATGGTATTCAGGGAAACAGCACTCGTGTTTGTGTGATGTTGTTTAACTGTGTCATATGTTATAAATATAAAAACACAATTTGTAATTTTATCCGTGTATGTTAACTGAGTTTCTCTGCACGAGCCTCAACAGCTCAACCTTGTTACCGTCAGTTCATTACATTATATATTATATCCACCATTGATCGCCACTTACAGAGTCATTCTTGCATTTTGGTGATTACCTAGTTTTTTTTTGTTATTGACGTTTTAATCAGGCTCTTTTCCGTCGGGCAGGTAAAATTCTCTTTCACTTGCCCCGGACAAGCGCTAATGTCAAGCCCTGATTGTTGGTTTTTAATTGTATTTAGTAACACTAGAGGACTGTTAGCTGAAGAATAAAACCCGTTTGATGTGTCTGTGGTACAATCCGAAACCAATAACACGAAAGCTGATTAGCTGCAATATAAGTTACATATTAGCGAATTATATTTGGAATAGCGAAAGAAAAACTACAACACCACGGAATTAAAAAAACAAAACACTGAAGCGCTGCGGGAGCATTTCAATGAGCATTAGAGGTAGCGTTACATGGACATGGGGAAATTAAGACCTGTTTAAAATTATTTAAGACCTAGATCAGAATAATTCCACTAATTTATTTTTAAAATTTTTATTTTAAAATACTAGACTTTTTAAGACCCAGCAGAAACCCTGATGTAGTAATGCTAGCTGTAACCATGCTATAGAGGTAGAAATGTATTCATCTCAGCGTTCGTAGTAAACCTTTTGAGAGTGAAATTCAATCTTTTCACTTCACAGCTCTAAATATTATCCAATTTTAATGTTATTTTTAATGGGGCTGTCACTAGTGATTATTTTGGTGATCGGTCGATTACTCTGACGATTAATCTGATATTTTATTTTTGTGTGGTAATAAAAAAAAAGACCAAAGCAAAGCCTTTAAAATGACTTAAAATACACCTTTCTCAAACAAAGTATCAAAAACATGTAATCATACGGGTTCATAGAACAACTGTTATAATACATAAAATATAAACGATCAAGTGCACATGTATTATAGGCCATTCAAATGTTACCTGATCTTTAATATTTGTCCACTTTATGATAGAAATGCTACATCCACTGGAACTTCTTGAACAAGAACATGAGATCCTCAAAACATGCAAACTCGAGCGAAATCTTGAGCAGTTGCATATATAGAAACATATCGATGTGTTCTCCAGTGTGTAGGTTTATAAATCATTACCTGTGGCACACGATGAACAACAGATGAACCAAGGAATTTAATCGTGGAATCGTGACAGCCCTAATATGATTTGTAAAACTAAACGTGTGAAGCTGTAGGAAAACGATCACTTTTATTAAAGAACACATGAAGTGTCCACTATAGCCAGTAGATGGCGGCAGAGGCGCTCTCACTGACTCATGAGCCAACACTCATTAATATACGGACAAAAGTCTCAAACTTTTCCTCGAATTGTGACTGAATTACCCAGAAAGCAAGAGCAGAGCTGCTTTAATAATCACTGGAGCTGTGGGTCAGTCCAGTGTGAGACTACACAACAACCGCACATTTAATCAGATTTACACTTAATCAGATGTGAGTCTGGAGCCGGATGTATTTTCCCACAGTTATATAAAGCCAGTAAATGAAGACTGTATAATGTAAATCAGTGAGAGCTGGACTAACTTGATGTGCTCCTGATGTCCGGAGCCCAGCACAGTCTTGGCCCCCCAGCGCTGCTCCTTCTCTGACACGTCATTCTGGTGTGGTGGGGTAAAGTGGGACATCAGCGGAGGAAAACCACACAACATTACACATGACTGAAGACAGAGGTGTGTAAATACTCAAGACACAATTGACCTATCGGTAAGCCCCTCCCATCGAAAGCCGATGAGCCAATAGCAGTTGAGTATCAGTTGCGCTGGGACCGGAACTCGGATATCTTTAGGTTTCAGCGTCATAGAGAAACATTGGAAAATCCGAAGCTCTCATCGTTTTGATGGTGTTTATGCTACAAAAATGCTAAAATGCGGTGCCTGAGGTACTGCAACACTGACTGCAGGGATCCTGAGAGGATTTTCTGGTTGTCATACTCTCATTAAGTTACGATTAAAGTTAGTAATTCCCTGCTAACGTACAAAGTGACTAACTATAACTAACTGTTCTCATGCAGCGGTGTAACGTTAGGTCAGAAACACGAAGGTCATCTGCGATCGTAACAAGAGGCTTCTCCCGTTTGCATTGAGAGCTGTAAACCATCGCTTCCAAATTAATCTCTCACCATATTTATTTAATTTCTGTGAGTTTAGATATGTTTAAGGTCTACATTATCTCCTATTGTGATGGGTGTTATAGCCTCCGGGTAGTGAAAGGGAGAGCTCGCACGCAGTTTATCAGAGTTGTTTTGCAGATACAAAGTTCACCAGTTATTAACTGCACCCTCGAAAAGGCATAAGCTCTGTGTATATGTTTGTTTACTGTGAGTGTTTTTGTGTAATTTGCTGTGTGTGTTAATGGTAATGCAACTGAGAGAGAGAGTTTGTGAATGAGACGTTAATGCGCACTTCTTATGCTTTGTTTGTTCAGCTCTTACGATGATTTTTTGAGTGAAAAACGATGTAATAAACTTGATAAACCATCAGTAAAGTCTGGCCATCATTCGGACGGGATATATGCTACATTCTGTGTCCAAAAACATCTCGGGATAAGGTTTCACACTGACAGCTGTCATTGTAAGATATAGCAACTCCGTTTGTTTGTCCGAGTTAGCAACAGTAACTAAGGGGGGCGGGGCTTACCGATAGGTCAATTCCTCTGATCACCTGAGACTGCATCTTAAACACAAGATGTGTTTCCAGTGTGGAGACCCGTTCACATCAAGGACCACAGCGATAGAGCGATAGAGCGATAGAGCGATAGAGCGATAGAGGGATAGAGCGATAGAGGGATAGGGCGATAGAGGGATAGAGCGATAGAGGGAGAGAGCGAGAGAGGGATAGAGGGACAGAGGGATAGAGCGATAGAGGGATAGAGGGATAGAGGGATAGGGCGATAGAGGGATAGAGCGATAGAGGGATAGGGCGATAGAGGGATAGGGCGATAGAGGGATAGAGCGATAGAGGGATAGGGCGATAGAGGGATAGGGCGATAGAGGGATAGGGCGATAGAGGGATAGGGCGATAGAGGGATAGAGCGATAGAGGGAGAGAGCGAGAGAGGGATAGAGCGATAGAGGGATAGAGCGATAGAGGGATAGAGGGACAGGGCGAGAGAGCGAGAGAGCGATAGAGGGATAGGGCGAGAGAGCGATAGAGCGAGAGAGCGATAGAGGGATAGGGCGAGAGAGCGAGAGAGGGATAGGGCGATAGAGGGATAGAGCGATAGAGGGAGAGAGGGATAGAGCGATAGAGGGATAGAGCGATAGAGGGATAGAGGGATAGGGCGATAGAGGGATAGAGCGATAGAGGGAGAGAGCGATAGAGGGATAGAGCGATAGAGGGATAGAGGGACAGGGCGAGAGAGCGATAGAGCGATAGAGGGATAGGGCGAGAGAGCGATAGAGGGATAGAGGGATAGATGGATAGGGCGAGAGAGCGATAGAGGGATAGAGGGATTCAAGATTCAAGATTCAAGAGTTTTATTTGTCACATACACAGTTATATACACAATATACAACTGGCAGTGAAATGTAAACAGGTCCGCTCCATGGACAGTGCAAATAACAGTTACAAGAAATTAAATAGAAATAGAATAAAATTAGAATAAAAAGTATTAACATAAGTAGAATTATAAATAAATCAAGTAAAAGATAAAAAATAGGAAATAAGATAAAAATAAAAATTAAAATATAAAAATATAAAAAATAAGTGGATATGATAAGTGAGATAAACTGTAGACTTAGAAATAAGTGGTTAACATAAATATATATATATGTATATATAAAGAAGTATAATGTGCAAGGTTTATTACAGGTTGTTACGCAGTAACAATAGGAAAGTAAAGTGCAGTGCAATGGCAGTATGTGAATGTTAATGTTTAAACTGGATGTTTATGCGTGTGCGGGGGTGAAGTGAAGTCACGTGACTGAGTTCAGGAGTCTGATGGCCTGGGGGAAGAAACTCCTCCTGAGTCTTTCAGTCTTTGCCATCAGGCTACGGAAGCGCTTACCAGATGGCAGCAGGGTGAAGTGAGAGTTTGCAGGGTGATTAATGTCTCTGATGATTTTAGTAGCTCTACCTCTGCAGCGTTTGGTGTAGATGTCCTGCAGAGACGGGAGAGCTGAGCCTGAGATGCGCTCGGATAAGCGCACCACTCTTTGCAGGGCTTTGCAGTCGTGACTGGTGCTGTTCCCGTACCACGCTGTGATGCACTGAGTCAGGACACTTTCTATCGCCCCTCGATAGAAAGTTTTCAGGATGGCTGGTGAAACCCTGAATTTCCTCAGCTGGCGCAGGTGGTACAGTCTTTGCCTGGCTTTTTTCACCTGTGTCTGGATGTGTGTAGTCCAGGTCAGATCCTCGGAGATGTTCACACCCAGGTATTTGAAGCTGTTCACTCTCTCTACCGGTGTCCCGCTGATCATGAGAGGGGAGTATGACCGATGCTGTCTCTTCCTGAAGTCCACAATCAGTTCTTTGGTCTTGTTAACATTCAGAGAGAGACAGTTGTCCTGGCACCATGATGTCAGTTGCTCCACTTCGTCCAAGTATGCCGTCTCATTGTTGTTGGAGATGAGACCCAGGACAACAGTATCATCAGCAAACTTGATGATCGAGGTGGAGCTGTGTGTGGACAAACAGTCATGGGTGTAGAGAGAGTAGAGCAGGGGACTCAGCACACAGCCCTGTGGAGCTCCAACACTCAGGGTGATGGAGGTGGAGGTGAACTGGCCTACTCTCACCGCCTGGGGTCTGCCAGTGAGGAAATCTTCAATCCAGAGGCAGAGAGAAGAATTCAGGCCTAGATCCAGGAGTTTGTGTGTTAGCTTAATGGGAACTATGGTGTTAAAGGCTGAGCTATAGTCAATAAATAGCAGCCTGACATAGTTCCCACTTTTGCTGTCAATGTGAGTGAGGCAGGAGTGAAGGACGTGAGAGAGGGCATCTTCAGTCGATCTATTGGGACGATAGGCAAACTGAAGAGGGTCCAAAGTGTCAGGAATGGAGGAGCAAATGTTGTTTTTAATGAGTCTCTCAAAGACCTTCATGACTAAAGATGTGAGAGCCACTGGACGATAGTCATTTAGGCAAGAGGGTTTACTGATCTTAGGTACAGGGATGATGGAGGATCGTTTGAAGGAGGTGGGGACAACAGATGTAGCAAGGGACTCGTTAAATATGGATGTAAAGAGCCCTGCGAGCTGATCAGCACAGGACCGCAGAACACGACCTGAAATACCATCCGGCCCAGCAGCTTTCCTGACATCCACACGTTTGAGTGCCCTCCGAACCTCGTCCTCCGAGACAGAGATCACGTGACCGTTGCTGCTCTGAGGGACTCTCTCTGACGCGTCACTCGCCGGAGTCGCGCTGCCGCGATTACCATCAAAGCGAGCGTAGAAAGAGTTTAACTCGTTCACCAGCAACGGATCAGCTCTCACCTCTGCAGAGGATTTAGTTCCAAAAGCACAGATGGTTCTCAGTCCCTGCCACATCCGCCGGGAGTCGTTGAGTTGGAAATGAGATTCCACTCTGTCTTTATAGCGGAGTTTTGCGGCTTTAACGGCGCGCCGGAGGGCGTAACATGAAGCTTTGTACTCCCTCATATCCCCCGTTTGGAGACCGGCATTGTACGCGATAGTGCGCGTGTTAACTGCAGTGCGGATTGAACTGTCCACCCACGGTTTCTGATTAGGGAAGGACGTTATAGTTATTGTTTGTGTGGCTTGCTCTGTCAGTGTGTTAATAAAGCAGAGCGCCACTTCTGTGAACTCGCTGACGTCTTCAGAACTCGCGCGGAACATGTCCCAGTCGACGTCATCAAGAGCTGCCTGTAGCGTGATCTCTGAATGGGATGACCAGCGTTTGACTTCCCTCCTCACCGGGGGCTCTTGAACGAGCCTTTGTTTATATTCCGGTGTGAGGAAAATGGCGGCATGGTCCGATTTGCCAAAAGCTGGCTGTGACCGAGCTTTGTAGGCGTTCTTAAACGGAGAGTAGCAATGATCCAGTGTGTTTGCTCCTCGTGTGGGACAGGAGACATGCTGGTGAAAGTTTGGCAATACTTTCTTTAGGTTAGCTTTGTTAAAATCACCCGCGACGATGAAAGCAGCGTCGGGGTGTTTGTTTATGAAGCCGCTGGTCACATCATGGAGGGCAGATAAAGCCAGCCCCGTGTCTGCTTGTGGTGGAATATAAACGGCAGTGGCGATGACCGAGGAAAACTCCCTCGGCAGGTAGAAAGGCCGGCACATGATAGTTAAATGTTCCAAGTGAGGCGAGCAGGATCGCGAAAGAATGGAGATGTTCCTAGGATCGCACCATTTCTTGTTTATCATGAAACACACTCCACCGCCTTTAGATTTCCCGGCCTCGGCTGTTCTGTCCATCCGAAAAACAGAGAAGTTCTCGGACGGCGTCACGGCTGTATCCGGGGCCGCTGGCGTGAGCCATGTTTCGGACAGACAATAGATGTTGCAGTCTCTCATGTCCCGTTGAAAACTTATCCTGGCTCTAAGATCGTCCATCTTATTCTCCAAGGATTGGACATTTGCGAGCAAAATGCTCGGGAGAGGAGGACTGAATGCTCTTTTTCTCAGTCTGTTGCGGATCCCAGCGCGTTTCCCGCGGTGTTTTTTGAATCTTCGCCGTCGACTCGAGTGGCCATTGTTCAACTCGGCGTCCCGGCGAATATCAGATGGAAGATTGGAGAAAGTGTCCTGAAACAGGTCAGTGTAGCGGTAACCAATTTCCAGAAGTGTTTTGCTGTCGTAACAGATCAAAGCAGATGATCCGTTGGAAAAAATAGAGAGTAAAAGAGAGTAGAATAATAAATAAAAGCAAAGTCTTAGCGGAGCGACCTGAACGGCGACCGAGCACGGCGGCGCCATACTTTATACACATAGGGATAGAGCGATAGAGGGATAGGGGGATAGAGGGATAGAGCGATAGAGGGATAGGGCGAGAGAGCGATAGAGCGATAGAGGGATAGAGGGATAGAGGGATAGAGCGATAGAGGGATAGGGGGATAGAGGGATAGAGCGATAGAGGGATAGGGCGAGAGAGCGATAGAGCGATAGAGGGATAGAGGGATAGAGCGATAGAGGGATAGGGCGAGAGAGCGATAGAGGGATAGAGCGATAGAGCGATAGAGGGATAGAGCGATAGAGGGATAGAGGGATAGAGGGATAGAGCGATAGATGGATAGAGGGATAGAGCGATAGAGGGATAGGGCGAGAGAGCGAAAGAGGGATAGAGCGATAGAGGGATAGAGGGATAGAGGGATAGAGCGATAGATGGATAGAGGGATAGAGCGATAGAGGGATAGGGCGAGAGAGCGATAGAGGGATAGAGCGATAGAGGGATAGAGGGATAGAGCGATAGAGGGATAGGGCGAGAGAGCGATAGAGGGATAGAGCGATAGAGCGATAGAGGGATAGAGCGATAGAGGGATAGAGGGATAGAGGGATAGAGGGATAGAGGGATAGAGGGATAGAGGGATAGAGGGATAGAGCGATAGATGGATAGAGGGATAGAGCGATAGAGGGATAGAGGGATAGAGCGATAGAGGGATAGAGGGATAGAGGGATAGAGCGATAGATGGATAGAGGGATAGAGCGATAGAGGGATAGGGCGAGAGAGCGATAGAGGGATAGAGCGATAGAGGGATAGAGGGATAGAGCGATAGAGGGATAGGGCGAGAGAGCGATAGAGGGATAGAGCGATAGAGCGATAGAGGGATAGAGCGATAGAGGGATAGAGGGATAGAGGGATAGAGCGATAGATGGATAGAGGGATAGAGCGATAGAGGGATAGGGCGAGAGAGCGATAGAGGGATAGAGCGATAGAGCGATAGAGGGATAGAGCGATAGAGGGATAGATGGATAGAGGGATAGAGCGATAGAGGGATAGGGCGAGAGAGCGATAGAGGGATAGAGCGATAGAGGGATAGAGGGATAGAGGGATAGAGCGATAGAGCGATAGAGGGATAGATGGATAGAGGGATAGAGCGATAGAGGGATAGGGCGAGAGAGCGATAGAGGGATAGAGGGATAGAGGGATAGAGCGATAGAGGGATAGGGCGAGAGAGCGATAGAGGGATAGAGCGATAGAGGGATAGATGGATAGGGCGAGAGAGCGATAGAGCGATAGAGGGATAGAGGGATAGAGGGATAGAGCGATAGAGGGATAGGGCGAGAGAGCGATAGAGGGATAGAGCGATAGAGGGATAGGGCGAGAGAGCGATAGAGGGATAGAGCGATAGAGGGATAGAGGGATAGAGGGATAGAGCGATAGAGCGATAGAGGGATAGATGGATAGAGGGATAGAGCGATAGAGGGATAGGGCGAGAGAGCGATAGAGGGATAGAGGGATAGAGGGATAGAGCGATAGAGGGATAGGGCGAGAGAGCGATAGAGGGATAGAGCGATAGAGGGATAGATGGATAGGGCGAGAGAGCGATAGAGCGATAGAGGGATAGAGGGATAGAGGGATAGAGCGATAGAGGGATAGGGCGAGAGAGCGATAGAGGGATAGAGCGATAGAGGGATAGAGGGATAGAGGGATAGAGCGATAGAGGGATAGGGCGAGAGAGCGATAGAGGGATAGAGCGATAGAGGGATAGAGGGATAGAGGGATAGAGGGATAGGGCGAGAGAGCGATAGAGGGATAGAGCGATAGAGGGATAGATGGATAGGGCGAGAGAGCGATAGAGCGATAGAGGGATAGAGGGATAGAGGGATAGAGCGATAGAGCGATAGAGGGATAGAGGGATAGGGCGAGAGAGCGATAGAGCGATAGAGGGATAGAGCGATAGAGGGATAGATGGATAGGGCGAGAGAGCGATAGAGGGATAGAGGGATAGAGGGAGAGAGCGATAGAGCGAGAGAGGGATAGAGGGATAGATGGATAGGGCGAGAGAGCGATAGAGGGATAGAGGGATAGAGGGATAGAGCGATAGAGCGATAGAGGGATAGAGGGATAGGGCGAGAGAGCGATAGAGCGATAGAGGGATAGAGCGATAGAGGGATAGATGGATAGGGCGAGAGAGCGATAGAGGGATAGAGCGATAGAGCGAGAGAGGGATAGAGGGATAGAGGGAGAGAGCGATAGAGCGATAGAGCGAGAGTGATAACCGTACTCTAAAGAGCTGATATAGTTATGGTTATCATTATAATCTGTATAGTTATGTTTATGATTAAAATCTTTATGGTTATCACTATAATCTTTATAGTTATGGTTATGAATATAATCTTTATGGTTATGGTTATGAATATAATATTTATAGCTATGGTTCCTGCAGTGAACGGTTCTTTCACTGGTAAAACTCGAGGCTTTGACAGAATTAATGCAGGGCTGTCCAATCGTTTAGATCCCGGGTCTGAGGGAACACATCAGCAACACATCTGGAGCATTTAACCCATTCATTTTTTTACTTTAATCTAATTTTTTATTCCTTTATTAATATATATCCATCTGGACCTTCCCCCGGTCAGTCCCCTGAGGGCCCCGGAGCCCAGTTTGAAAACCCCTGGATTAAGGCATGAATGAAGGTGTTTAGTGTCTGTAACCTCAAAGTCCGGGTCAGTTTCCCAGTCGTCTCCTCCTTCATCCACTGCAACAGAGACGGACTGACCAGCGGCTGACTTCCACATCTGAAAACAGACAAACACACCGTCACACTCCAGACGAACACCAGACAAACACACCCTCACACTCCAGACGAACACCAGACAAACACACCGTCACACTCCAGACGAACACCAGACAAACACACCCTCACACTCCAGACGAACACCAGACAAACACACCCTCACACTCCAGACGAACACCAGACAAACACACCGTCACACTCCAGACGAACACCAGACAAACACACCGTCACACTCCAGACGAACACCAGACAAACACACCGTCACACTCCAGACGAACACCAGACAAACACACCGTCACACTCCAGACGAACACCAGACAAACACACCCTCACACTCCAGACGAACACCAGACAAACACACCCTCACACTCCAGACGAACACCAGACAAACACACCCTCACACTCCAGACAAACACACCGTCACACTCCAGACGAACACCAGACAAACACACCGTCACACTCCAGACGAACACCAGACAAACACACCCTCACACTCCAGACGAACACCAGACAAACACACCCTCACACTCCAGACAAACACACCGTCACACTCCAGACAAACACACCGTCACACTCCAGACGAACACCAGACAAACACACCCTCACACTCCAGACGAACACACCGTCACACTCCAGACAAACACACCGTCACACTCCAGACAAACACACCGTCACACTCCAGACAAACACACCGTCACACTCCAGACGAACACCAGACGAACACACCGTCACACTCCAGACAAACACACCGTCACACTCCAGACAAACACACCGTCACACTCCAGACAAACACACCGTCACACTCCAGACGAACACCAGACAAACACACCGTCACACTCCAGACGAACACCAGACAAACACACCGTCACACTCCAGACGAACACCAGACAAACACACCGTCACACTCCAGACGAACACCAGACAAACACACCGTCACACTCCAGACAAACACCAGACAAACACACCGTCACACTCCAGACAAACTCCAGACAAACACACCGTCACACTCCAGACGAACACCAGACAAACACACCGTCACACTCCAGACAAACACACCGTCACACTCCAGACGAACACCAGACAAACACACCGTCACACTCCAGACAAACTCCAGACAAACACACCGTCACACTCCAGACGAACACCAGACAAACACACCGTCACACTCCAGACAAACACACCGTCACACTCCAGACGAACACCAGACAAACACACCGTCACACTCCAGACAAACTCCAGACAAACACACCGTCACACTCCAGACAAACACACCGTCACACTCCAGACGAACACCAGACAAACACACCGTCACACTCCAGACGAACACCAGACAAACACACCGTCACACTCCAGACGAACACCAGACAAACACACCGTCACACTCCAGACAAACACACCGTCACACTCCAGACGAACACCAGACAAACACACCGTCACACTCCAGACAAACTCCAGACAAACACACCGTCACACTCCAGACGAACACCAGACAAACACACCGTCACACTCCAGACAAACTCCAGACAAACACACCGTCACACTCCAGACGAACACCAGACAAACACACCGTCACACTCCAGACGAACACCAGACAAACGCACCGTCACACTCCAGACAAACTCCAGACAAACACACCGTCACACTCCAGACAAACACACCGTCACACTCCAGACAAACACCAGACAAACACACCGTCACACTCCAGACAAACTCCAGACAAACACACCGTCACACTCCAGACAAACACACCGTCACACTCCAGACGAACACACCGTCACACTCCAGACAAACACACCGTCACACTCCAGACAAACACACCGTCACACTCCAGACAAACACACCGTCACACTCCAGACAAACACACCGTCACACTCCAGACAAACTCCAGACAAACACACCCTCACACTCCAGACAAACACACCGTCACACTCCAGACAAACACACCGTCACACTCCAGACAAACACACCGTCACACTCCAGACAAACTCCAGACAAACACACCGTCACACTCCAGACGAACACCAGACAAACACACCGTCACACTCCAGACGAACACCAGACAAACACACCGTCACACTCCAGACGAACACCAGACAAACACACCGTCACACTCCAGACAAACTCCAGACAAACACACCGTCACACTCCAGACGAACACCAGACAAACACACCGTCACACTCCAGACGAACACCAGACAAACACACCGTCACACTCCAGACGAACACCAGACAAACACACCGTCACACTCCAGACAAACACCAGACAAACAAACCGTCACACTCCAGACGAACACCAGACAAACGCACCGTCACACTCCAGACAAACACACCGTCACACTCCAGACAAACACACCGTCACACTCCAGACAAACACACCGTCACACTCCAGACAAACACACCGTCACACTCCAGACAAACACACCGTCACTCCAGACAAACACCAGACAAACACACCGTCACACTCCAGACAAACACACCGTCACACTCCAGACAAACACACCGTCACACTCCAGACAAACACACCGTCACACTCCAGACAAACACCAGACAAACACACCGTCACACTCCAGACAAACAAACCGTCACACTCCAGACGAACACCAGACAAACGCACCGTCACACTCCAGACAAACACACCGTCACACTCCAGACAAACACACCGTCACACTCTAGACAAACACACCGTCACACTCCAGACAAACACACCGTCACACTCCAGACAAACTCCAGACAAACACACCGTCACACTCCAGACGAACACCAGACAAACACACCGTCACACTCCAGACGAACACCAGACAAACACACCGTCACACTCCAGACAAACACCAGACAAACAAACCGTCACACTCCAGACGAACACCAGACAAACGCACCGTCACACTCCAGACAAACGCACCGTCACACTCCAGACAAACACACCCTCACACTCCAGACAAACACCAGACAAACACACCGTCACACTCCAGACAAACACACCGTCGCACTCCAGACAAACATACCATCACACTCCAGATGAACACCAGACAAACACACCGTCACACTCCAGACAAAAACCAGACAAACACACCGTCACACTCCAGACAAACACACCGTCACACTCCAGACAAACACACCGTCACACTCCAGACAAACACACCGTCACACTCCAGACAAACACACCGTCACACTCCAGACAAACACACCGTCACACTCCAGACAAACTCCAGACAAACACACCGTCACACTCCAGACGAACACCAGACAAACACACGTCACACTCCAGACGAACACACCGTCACACTCCAGACAAACACACCGTCACACTCCAGACAAACACACCGTCACACTCCAGACAAACACACCGTCACACTCCAGACGAACACCAGACAAACACACGTCACACTCCAGACGAACACACCGTCACACTCCAGACAAACACACCGTCACACTCCAGACAAACACACCGTCACACTCCAGACAAACACACCGTCACACTCCAGACAAACACACCCTCACACTCCAGACGAACACCAGACAAACACACCGTCACACTCCAGACGAACACCAGACAAACACACCGTCACACTCCACACACACACACACACACACACACACACACCATCATACTCCACACACACACACCCACACACACCATCATACTCCACACACACACACCATCATACTCCACACACACACACACACACACACACCATCATACTCCACACACACACACACACACACACCATCATACTCCACACACACACACACACACACACACCATCATACTCCACACACACACACACACACACACACACACACACCATCATACTCCACACACACACACACACACACACACCATCATACTCCACACACACACACACACACACACACACACAATCATACTCCACACACACACACACAAACACACCATCATACTCCACACACACACACACACCATCATACTCCACACACACACACACACACACACACACACACACACACCATCATACTCCACACACACACACACACACACACCATCATACTCCACACACACACACACACACACACACACACACCATCATACTCCACACACACACACACAAACACACCATCATACTCCACACACACACACACCATCATACTCCACACACACACACACACACACCATCATACTCCACACACACACACACACACACACCATCATACTCCACACACACACACACACACACCATCATACTCCACACACACACACACACACCATCATACTCCACACACACACACACACACACACACACACACACCATCATACTCCACACACACACACACACACACACACACCATCATACTCCACACACACACACACACACACACACACACCATCATACTCCACACACACACACACCATCATACTCCACACACACACACACACACACACACACACACCATCATACTCCACACACACACACAAACACACCATCATACTCCACACACACACACACACACACACACACACACACACACACACACCATCATACTCCACACACACACACACAAACACACCATCATACTCCACACACACACACACACACACACACACACACACACACACACACACACACACACACACACACCATCATACTCCACACACACACACACACACACACCATCATACTCCACACACACACACACACACACACACACACACACACCATCATACTCCACACACACACACACACACCATCATACTCCACACACACACACACACACACCATCATACTCCACACACACACACACACACACCATCATACTCCACACACACACACACACACACACACACACCATCATACTCCACACACACACACACACACACACCATCATACTCCACACACACACACCATCATATTCCACACACACACACCATCATACTCCACACACACACACCATCATACTCCACACACACCATACTCCACACACACACACACACACACACACACACACACACACACACACACACCATCATACTCCACACACACACACACACACACACACACACACACACCATCATACTCCACACACACACACACACACACACACACACACCATCATACTCCACACACACACACACACACACACACACACACACACACACACACACACACACACACACACACACACACACACACACACACACACACACACACACACACACACACACACACACCATCATACTCCACACACACACACACACACCATCATACTCCACACACACACACACACACACACACACACACACCATCATACTCCACACACACACACACACACACACACCATCATACTCCACACACACACACACACACACACACACACCATCATACTCCACACACACACACACACACCATCATATTCCACACACACACACACACACACACACACAATCATACTCCACACACACACACACACACACACACCATCATATTCCACACACACACACACACACACACACACACCATCATATTCCACACACACACACACACCATCATATTCCACACACACACACACACACACCATCATACTCCACACACACACACACACACACACACCATCATACTCCACACACACACACACACACACACACACCATCATACTCCACACACACACACACACACACACACACACACACACACACACACACACACACTCACACACACACTCACACTCACACACACACTCACACACCAAGCAAGCAGAGATGATATGTTGTCTAAGCACCAGAGTTTGGTGTCCATCTGGTGAGATAGACTGAAATACATCAGAAACGCGTCCCAGACTCACACTAACATGTTCACTATTAAGGGTGTCTGTGAACGCGCACAGGATGACGCCTATCTAGGCTACTAGGTGGTGTAAATATCTAGGCTACTAGGTGGTGTAAATTTCTAGGCTACTAGGTGGTGTAAAATAGGTCGGTTGGCGTTGGAACTAGTTAGTCATCATCCCTACAACTATCATTACTACTGAACGGATGTTTCTAAGCAACACTGACACGTCTTGTCTTGCCACGCGACACACACACACACACACACACACACACACACACACACACACACACACGAGCAGGTTTTAATATACACACATTAAATCTGAACTAGAGAAATCAAACGAGCGGAATAAAGGTGAACTGCTGAGAACCAGCGCTCGTGCCCGCGGCGCGCCTCCTCGCCTCAGGAGAGATATAACACACGACGGATCATACCTTTACTCTGAGATGGCCTCCTTAATGCAGATAATAATTAATAAGGCGAGTGGAGAAGGTGATGATAGTTATGAAGAGAAAGGCTTTCCTGGCCACCGTCTTCCACTTCCCGCTTCCTGCTCCAGCCCGACCGCACCACCGGCGCCGGGAGCGGGGGAACTCCGGATGTGGCTCTGTGGGATTCCTGCCCCATCGGTTATTACTATAGTTATTATTTCATATCACTTCAGAAAATCATTATCTGACTCGAGATCTGGCTCAGGTGGACATCACCTGCCTGAGAAAAGCGAGTCTCCCGCCAGCGGCGATCCTCACCGAACATCCCCGCGTCGGAGAATAGTACGGCCGAGCTGAACCGACTCCGGTCCCGGTGCTGGAATCCGACGATTCCGAACTAATGTTTTCGAGTCGTGTGTGTGTGACAGAGATCATGTAATATCATCAACACTGTCCGGTTTTTTCCCCACAATAAAGTGAATAATTAAATTCAGGGGTTTTCAAACGTTATGATACCAAGGACCCCCAAATATGATGAACCTTTATGAGGGGGAAAATCCATCTATTTTTATTAGGGCTGTCAAAAGATTAATCGCGATTAATCGCATCCAAAATAAAAGTTAGTGTTTACATAATATATGTGTGTGTACTCTGTTAATTATTATTTATATATAAATACACTCACAAGCATGTATTTAAGAAAAAAAATATTATTTTTATATATAAAACATTTATATTTATATATATTATAGATTATATAAATACAGTATATACATGCAAATATTTCTTAAATATATACATGAATGTGTGTGTATTTATATATAAATAATAATTAACAGAGTACACACACATATATTATGTAAACACAAACTTTTATTTTGGATGCGATTAATCGCGATTAATCTTTTGACATCCCTAATTTTTATGCATGAAAAAACATTTAAACTATATAAATAGTAAGTGGAACATTATAAATATAATATTGTTTCCCAACTTAAATTGGCTATACTTAATGTTGGATGTATAAACCTGAACATTTTCAATTAAAAATGATTTGTACAAGCAAGTTTCACAATAAATGTATGTAAGCAGCTCAACCCCAGTGAGCAAAACTATAGTGAGAAAAACTCACTAGAAAGATACAAAGCAAACAAATACAATTCTGGAAAGTATGTAGGCTATACGGCAAGAAAGGAGAGAAACCATTAGAATGTTCAGTAGACTTTATTCATTTTAGCTTTGTTGTTTTATTCTCTGAAATTTTCTGGGGACCCCTGGATCCCTTAAATTAGCTATTAAAACGGGATTCCAGAGAATAAAGAAGAAATAAGAATGGGAACTTGTTCTAGGTCTACTTAGAGACTACATAGTTGTGAAGTAATCAATTTAATTCTGGTAGCTTTAATTAATATTAATTCTTTGCAAATAATATTTTTAAAAATATGCACACAATCACACTCTTGTTTAATGTCTTAATATGTCAAAAATTAAAACAATTCGTGTTTCGTCGCATTCGGTCATAAATTGCATAATTTTTATGATTGCATTTTCAATTTAAAATCGCGAAATTACATTGAAAAAAAAGTTGACTTTGCGTTAACGTTTAACGACTGTGGGTCGTTAAACATATCCATCGTAAAACAGTTGGCAAATATTAATATTAAATGTTTAGCACGCACACACTCTTTCACTGTAAAAACTAAAAGCATCGCGTTTGAATTCACACTCATCTTCAGTGAACATTAAGCCCCGCCTTCTTTGATCTGATTGGCCATTTTGACATTGACGAGCGCGCAGACCAGAAAGATAAAAATCTAACTTTTTAAAATGTCTGCCATCCTACAGTGCGCAATGGAGAGCAATATCAAGGGGGCTTCCCCTCAGTGGTTGTTACGACCCTGCTTTAGCATACTTTAAAAAGAGTATTTAGTACATAAATAATATGGACTAGCTTTAAATAATATACTTCAGCGTAAACGGAGTTGTCGTCCGACACTTTATTGCGTTAAAGTGATAGTTCACGCAAAATTGAAAATTCTGTCATCATTTACTCTCCCTCATGTTGTTCCAAACTTGATGAGTCTCTCGCTTCCGTTGAACTAAAAAGAAGATATTTTGAAGAATAGAAATAGAAATAGAGCGCTGCAGGTGTGATGTCACTCACTGTGTAGGCCAATCAGCAGTGAGAAAAACCCAATAGGATTTCCCCATAGGCTTATCATGGATTATCGTTAAAAACAACTTCCGTGATCCTTCATAATACTTGCACGTTTTGTCCATCAAGATAATTTGAACACAACGATTTTGAAGCATAAATGCAGTCGCTAGTAGTAAAAGGCTAAAGCTAGGCTATAAACAGACTACACTACCGTCGCTCGACTTTAATAACTCTTCCAGTTCTCAAAACATTATCCCAGAGTGTTTGAGTTAGTTCATAAGAGCACAATTATGAGCATAAGGTAAAGCGGACGGAGGTCGCCTGTTCGGCGGATGACCTGTAATCTCCTCGACTGCCTCTGTAGTCCATTAGCTGCTTAGCATCCGCCTTTTTAAAGACACGCAACAGCTTCAGAAGGTCATGAGTGGGGTAATTCTGATGTATTTTATGTCGTAGAATAATGCGTGAAAGTTTCTTGAGCTTGTGATCATCACAGGCCTTATTTCAGCCATTTAACCAAAACCCTCTGACTTCTGGATGAGGAACCGGACGTGCTAATGCTAACTAGCTTCTGTGTTTAGGCTTCAAAATTAATAAACATTGTACAGAGTGAGGTCACACCTGCGGCAGTCTATAAACTTCTATGATATTCTTCCCCTACTGTGGAAGTTATCCATCAACGGTTTGATACAACATTCTTCAAAATCTTCTTTTGTGTTCAACAGAAGAAAGAAACTCATCAGGTTTGGAACAACATGAGGGAGAGTAAATGATGTTTGGGTGAACTCTCCATTTAATTGAACAATTATTGTAGTTTATATTTGTATTAAACTATAATACCTAGCCTTTATGGCTTTGACTCACTTAGGTAGGACAAGGAGGACAAACCATACGCTTTCTGTGACCGCAGCGGCTCTGGGCATGTGAGTAAAAGTGCCCAGAGCCCCATTAGCATGTTTAGCATATTGCTAGCTAACAAAGTGTTACCATTTTTGCTAATTAGCAAATTGTATTGTAATCGTTAGTGTTCTTCTTCCGTCTATAGCAGCCCATAGAACCGCTTGCGGGAAAGTTATGAGATTTGGCACACAGATAGAGGACGGTCTGAGCTGTCCCCAGAGACAATCTGGAGTCTGTAACTCAATCGCTCTAGCGCCACCAACTGGCCAAAGTTGCACTCACATTTATGTTAATAACCATAGGGGCCAGAAACAAAATTATATTTTCCTCTGATTCCTTGGCGAATTCGATTGCAAAATTTCAACCAGATCATCTTCAGACCATGCCGACAAAACGTTGTGGAATTCTTGTTGATTTGTCAAACAAATTTTTGAATAACGCGTAAACGAATTTGACTGAAAAACAGCATCTTTGCGATGCTTTGGCATGTTGACTCCAAACTTTGCACATGTCATTGTGCTCACTCTGACCACACCACATCAGTTTGGTCACAGCGCCACCTATTGGTCGAAAGTGATAAAGCATTAAATAACATTAGGGGAGCTCGGGGCACAACCTAACGCGGGGTTAGTTATAACACGCATGTTTTAACCCTTTCCACACACGCCAGAATGACGAAACTTACTGTATTTACTAGTTGCCATATCAACATTATTTAGAGGAAAAATTGCGCCAAAATTAAAAATCTCTGGAAGATATTACTGGACATGTATTTAATCATAGCAAAAGTACATTTCTTACTTAAGTTTAGTTTTTTGTGTTTATTTAAAATAAGACAAATCCGATATTATTGTAATCTTATATCTGTTATTTAACAGTTGAGATGTTCTTTAATGCTGATCTAACAGCAGAAGACACGGCTCGCGGGGTAAATCTCAGTTGTGCAGATCGTGTGTGTTGTAACACTGCGTGACATTATATTCTATACTTTTATGAATTATTTAGAGAAACCATGAGAAAAGGGTGCATAATGACTGAGAGTCAATGTTCAGAAATTATTAATTATTATTATGTTTTGAATTATGCTGTTTAGCTGTGTTTAGCGATGTGTTTGTAGTCAAACTCAAAAATTTGTATATTTTTAATGATTAAAAAATGCCATTATTTTATTTAAAAAAGTTAATAATTGTATTTTATTGACAAAATATTTTAGTTTGTCTTGTATATTTTTTTTGATTATATCATGTAACATTTTAAGCTGTTATTTGGTCATGTTATAATGTACTCCACCTATGGGGCATGTTGTCACATTTCACTTCCATTCTTTCAGGGTAAATCAAGAAAAAAGTAAACACTGTATTAATGAAACAAAACCACATAACTGTACTAGACATATGTGCAATAATGTGGGAAAAAATAAATACTCTGAACCCCAAGTGGATTTACACAAACTGAGAAAGTCAAAAAGCGTTAGCGTTAGCGTTAAGGTTAGGGTTGGGTTAGGGTTGGGTTAGGGTTGGGTTAGGGTTGGGTTGGGTTGGGTTGGGTTGGGTTGGGTTAGGGTTGGGTTGGGTTGGGTTAGGGTTGGGTTGGGTTGGGTTAGGGTTAGCGTTAGGGTTGGGTTAGGGTTGGGTTGGGTTAGGGTTGGGTTGGGTTTGGGTTAGGGTTGGGTTGGGTTAGGGTTGGGTTGGGTTAGGGTTGGGTTAGGGTTGGGTTGGGTTAGGGTTAGCGTTAGGGTTGGGTTAGGGTTAGGGTTAGGGTTGGGTTGGGTTAGGTTGGGTTGGGTTGGGTTAGGGTTAGGGTTTGGTTGGGTTAGGGTTAGGGTTAGGGTTGGGTTGGGTTAGGTTGGGTTGGGTTGGGTTAGGGTCAGGGTTTGGTTGGGTTGGTTGTGCCTGCTCTCCCTAAGTGAATCATTTTAAGCCATTTTGCCTAAATCATCGTATTGTCTAATAATGTCTCATAGTTGCAGTGGGTTCTTTCCAGCATTGCTGGCATTACTTAACGTGCATTCTTTGTGCTGGTCTCAAACTGGACACAAATAATTGTAATATAAAATATCATTAAGGTTGAGTTACTTGAATCGCACTAGAGGAGGTTGTTTCATCTCAAGAGGGTTTCTTGCCTAGTTTATAACTTCAGTCCTGTGAGACGGACGAGCGAAGATACAGAAACGAGCAAATGATGCAAGGTAAAGAAACAGGAAATCCTTTACAAATCAAAACCCTAATTATATGTAACCTCAGAGCCTTACTCTTGTGACATTGCATTGTTCTCTAAACCTGTCATGGGATCCGCTTCTTTATTTAACACACTGGAGCTTGTGTTTGCAACAGGCTGCCATGAACTCCTTAGTCAATAAACACTCTTCTGCTGGAGGTTTTGACAGTTCTTTATTCCCTTTTATAAGGCTGATGGATCCCTGCATATATATATATACACAATATATATATATATATATATAAACACAAGAACTTGCTATATTGGAGAGCTACACCAAGAAGGGGAAGGTAACATCATAAACAACACTGACAGGTAATCAAAGAAAGAAGGGAATGAGGAAATGTCTAACAGCACGACTGGATGACACTGAATGGGAACCTGACCTAATAACTTAAACCTAAAAATAATCCAAATCAAACAAACATTTCACACACAGTGTATCTTAAATAGGTTAAGTGGAGAACCATTTACCATAAATATTTTTAAGGAACCAAGATATATAAAAAAGTGATTTATCAACAACAACAAAACATGTTAGTCTCTCTTTTTAAATGTTATCTTTCTTTTCATTCTCTGCTTGATTTTCTTTTTCTTTTTTTTTCCTCTCCAAGGCCGACTTCTCCCAATGAAGGAAGATCGATCAAAGCCCAAAAGATACGAGTTAGTATAAAACTAACAAATGATTGGAACACCACAATCAACGCATCACAAAACAAACCCACAGACACACAACAGCAAAACACATTATCTTCATCCAACAGAAAGAGTCTTCTTCAGTTTTCCTCGGTGCTCGTACGTTATCGGCACTAGTAAAGATCATCATAACCATCAGAATAACTTCACAGTGTGGCAGAAAGTGAGGTGAGAGCAGGTTCACATCAGGAGAACTCAAACAAGAGCATAATAACAAACAGAATCAGGAAACCCAATAGTTCATAGATAGTATACAAAAATCGCCACGTTTAGGTGCTTGTCTTTCCCATCACACTGCTCTGGGAAGGCATTGATTGGCTAGAAATGGGACGAGATGGTCCGATGTATCGTTCAGATGAGAGAGAATGGCCATATGCTGACAGAAGTGACCTGACATGGTGTTTTCTCATCAGGGAAAGCGGATTGGAGCCAACAGAATAGCGTGCGTGCGGTTAGGTTCGTTGCCGCAGCGCTCGCCTCTTCCTGTTGTAGTAGTGGTGTAGCCCAGTCTGTCTGGAGTAGTTCATCATGTAGTTTTGTTTGCGGGTGCTGTGAAGAGGAGAGCAGATGGGGTTAGCAGCGGCTACTGCGAGCGAAATCTTCTAAGTCGTATCTAGCCAAGAATTCACAGAGCACTACAGAATCAAATCGACCGTTCACTCGTAACCTCAAACACTGTCGTCGTCTCGTTTTACACTCTCAATTGTTTTTGCAATCAACAGACTTTGACTGAAGACATTGCTTGAGGTTGGAGCTTGAGGAAAGACTGACAGATGGAAAAAAGAATAAAGAGACCAAACGTAAAGAGGTTGTGAGGAGGAGAGACAGACAAACGGACAGACAGCGTCCAAACAAACAAAATAATATGGAAATCAAATGTGGAAAAGAGTCTGAGAGTTGCTATTGCTTAGCCTGTCATTGCCTCTTCTGTCCGTCAGGTTGGGACCAATGAGCCAGGAACGCAGCCAGGACAGGAAGGGGCGTCTGCAAAGCATGAAGGGACAGGAGGGTGGGAGATGGTGCTGTGATGAGGGTGGAGGACCGGTGAAAGGGATCTTATCTGTGAGGCTCTGGACTAGTGGAGATACAGCCACGACACACAAGTTAGCAATGGCTTATGGACAAATACGGTCAATCTGGGGCGGGTTACGGGGCATGCAAACAAATACAGCGCGGTAATCACATTTTAATGATATTTATTGAAAGGCTTGTGTCACCATAACCTTGAAACAACTTCGTTATTATAGTAAAACATGTGTACACTACAGGTTTCATATGCAATGCAAGTCTTTTCCATTCCATCAGTGTTGCCTTGAGTTGTAGAATGACGGAGATTAAACTCATGAATGATCACTGTGTACATTACAGTTCAGAAATGGAGGGCATCTTTCTCAAGTCATCAGTCCATCCTATTTAACAAAAGTATTGGGACACACGTCTCAATTCTTGAATTCTTGAAAATACAGAAGGCGGTCCGCTGGAAGCTAGATAATTTACTTTATAATGCGTTAAATATGGATATTTTTCTTACACAAACCCATCGATTTGCTTCTGAAGGCCTTTATTAACCACTGGAGCCGTGTGGAGCTCGTTTATAATGGATGGATGCACTTTTTGGGGACAGTCATTCACTGTCATTATAAAGCTTGGATTAGCCAGGACATTTATTAATATAACTCTGATTGTGTTAGTCTGAAAAAAGAGTGTCATACACACCTAGGATGGCTTGAGGGGGAGGCAAAGTAATTTTTTGGTAAAACACACTGGGTTTGGTGTAAAACACACACTGGGTTTGGTGTAAAACACACACTGGGTTTGGTGTAAAACACACACTGGGTTTGGTGTAAAACACACACTGGGTTTGGTGTAAAACACTCACTGGGTTTGGTGTAAAACACACACTGGGTTTGGTGTAAAACACACACTGGGTTTGGTGTAAAACACACACTGGGTTTGGTGTAAAACACACACTGGGTTTGGTGTAAAACACACACTGGGTTTGGTGTAAAACACACACTGGGGTTTGGTGTAAAACACATACTGGGGTTTGGTGTAAAACACACACTGGGTTTGGTGTAAAACACACACTGGGTTTGGTGTAAAACACACACTGGGTTTGGTGTTAAACACACACTGGGTTTGGTGTAAAACACACACTGGGTTTGGTGTAAAACACTCACTGGGGTTTAGTGTAAAACACACACTGGGTTTGGTGTAAAACACACACTGGGTTTGGTGTAATACACACACTGGGTTTGGTGTAAAACACACATTGGGTTTGGTGTAAAACACACACTGGGTTTGGTGTAAAACACACACTGGAATTGGTGTAAAACACACACTGGGTTTGGTGTAAAACACTCACTGGGGTTTAGTGTAAAACACACACTGGGTTTGGTGTAAAACACACACTGGGTTTGGTGTAATACACACACTGGGTTTGGTGTAAAACACACATTGGGTTTGGTGTAAAACACACACTGGGTTTGGTGTAAAACACTCACTGGGTTTTGGTGTAAAACACACACTGGGGTTTGGTGTAAAACACACACTGGGTTTGGTGTAAAACACACACTGGGGTTTGGTGTAAAACACTCACTGGGGTTTGGTGTAAAACACTCACTGGGGTTTGGTGTAAAACACTCACTGGGGTTTGGTGTAAAACACTCACTGGGTTTTGGTGTAAAACACACACTGGGGTTTGGTGTAAAACACACACTGGGTTTGGTGTAAAACACACACTGGGGTTTGGTGTAAAACACTCACTGGGGTTTGGTGTAAAACACTCACTGGGTTTGGTGTAAAACACTCACTGGGGTTTGGTGTAAAACACACACTGGGTTTGGTGTAAAACACACATTGGGTTTGGTGTAAAACACACACTGGGGTTTGGTGTAAAACACACACTGGGGTTTGGTGTAAAACACTCACTGGGGTTTGGTGTAAAACACACACTGGGGTTTGGTGTAAAACACACACTGGGGTTTGGTGTAAAACACTCACTGGGGTTTGGTGTAAAACACACACTGGGGTTTGGTGTAAAACACACACTGGGTTTGGTGTAAAACACACACTGGGTTTGGTGTAAAACACACACTGGGTTTGGTGTAAAACACACACTGGGGTTTGGTGTAAAACACACACTGGGGTTTGGTGTAAAACACACACTGGGGTTTGGTGTAAAACACACACTGGGTTTGGTGTAAAACACACACTGGGTTTGGTGTAAAACACACACTGGGTTTGGTGTAAAACACACACTGGGTTTGGTGTAAAACACTCACTGGGGTTTGGTGTAAAACACACACTGGGTTTGGTGTAAAACACACATTGGGTTTGGTGTAAAACACACACTGGGGTTTGGTGTAAAACACACACTGGGGTTTGGTGTAAAACACTCACTGGGGTTTGGTGTAAAACACACACTGGGGTTTGGTGTAAAACACACACTGGGGTTTGGTGTAAAACACTCACTGGGGTTTGGTGTAAAACACACACTGGGTTTGGTGTAAAACACACACTGGGTTTGGTGTAAAACACACACTGGGGTTTGGTGTAAAACACACACTGGGTTTGGTGTAAAACACACACTGGGTTTGGTGTAAAACACACACTGGGGTTTGGTGTAAAACACACACTGGGGTTTGGTGTAAAACACTCACTGGGGTTTGGTGTAAAACACTCACTGGGGTTTGGTGTAAAACACTCACTGGGTTTGGTGTAAAACACACACTGGGTTTGGTGTAAAACACACACTGGGTTTGGTGTAAAACACACATTGGGTTTGGTGTAAAACACACACTGGGGTTTGGTGTAAAACACACACTGGGTTTGGTGTAAAACACACACTGGGGTTTGGTGTAAAACACACACTGGGGTTTGGTGTAAAACACTCACTGGGGTTTGGTGTAAAACACACACTGGGTTTGGTGTAAAACACACATTGGGTTTGGTGTAAAACACACACTGGGGTTTGGTGTAAAACACACACTGGGTTTGGTGTAAAACACACACTGGGGTTTGGTGTAAAACACACACTGGGTTTGGTGTAAAACACACACTGGGTTTGGTGTAAAACACACATTGGGTTTGGTGTAAAACACACACTGGGGTTTGGTGTAAAACACACATTGGGTTTGGTGTAAAACACACACTGGGGTTTGGTGTAAAACACACACTGGGTTTGGTGTAAAACACACACTGGGGTTTGGTGTAAAACACTCACTGGGGTTTGGTGTAAAACACACACTGGGGTTTGGTGTAAAACACACACTGGGTTTGGTGTAAAACACACACTGGGTTTGGTGTAAAACACACACTGGGGTTTGGTGTAAAACACTCACTGGGGTTTGGTGTAAAACACTCACTGGGGTTTGGTGTAAAACACTCACTGGGGTTTGGTGTAAAACACTCACTGGGTTTTGGTGTAAAACACACACTGGGGTTTGGTGTAAAACACACACTGGGTTTGGTGTAAAACACACACTGGGGTTTGGTGTAAAACACTCACTGGGGTTTGGTGTAAAACACACACTGGGGTTTGGTGTAAAACACACACTGGGTTTGGTGTAAAACACACACTGGGGTTTGGTGTAAAACACACATTGGGTTTGGTGTAAAACACACACTGGGTTTGGTGTAAAACACACACTGGGTTTGGTGTAAAACACACACTGGGGTTTGGTGTAAAACACACATTGGGTTTGGTGTAAAACACACACTGGGGTTTGGTGTAAAACACACACTGGGTTTGGTGTAAAACACACACTGGGGTTTGGTGTAAAACACACACTGGGGTTTGGTGTAAAACACTCACTGGGGTTTGGTGTAAAACACACACTGGGGTTTGGTGTAAAACACTCACTGGGGTTTGGTGTAAAACACACACTGGGGTTTGGTGTAAAACACTCACTGGGGTTTGGTGTAAAACACTCACTGGGGTTTGGTGTAAAACACACACTGGGGTTTGGTGTAAAACACTCACTGGGGTTTGGTGTAAAACACACACTGGGTTTGGTGTAAAACACACACTGGGTTTGGTGTAAAACACACACTGGGGTTTGGTGTAAAACACACATTGGGTTTGGTGTAAAACACACACTGGGGTTTGGTGTAAAACACACACTGGGTTTGGTGTAAAACACACACTGGGGTTTGGTGTAAAACACACACTGGGTTTGGTGTAAAACACACACTGGGTTTGGTGTAAAACACACATTGGGTTTGGTGTAAAACACACACTGGGGTTTGGTGTAAAACACACATTGGGTTTGGTGTAAAACACACACTGGGGTTTGGTGTAAAACACACACTGGGTTTGGTGTAAAACACACACTGGGGTTTGGTGTAAAACACTCACTGGGGTTTGGTGTAAAACACACACTGGGGTTTGGTGTAAAACACACACTGGGTTTGGTGTAAAACACACACTGGGTTTGGTGTAAAACACACACTGGGGTTTGGTGTAAAACACTCACTGGGGTTTGGTGTAAAACACACACTGGGGTTTGGTGTAAAACACTCACTGGGGTTTGGTGTAAAACACTCACTGGGTTTTGGTGTAAAACACACACTGGGGTTTGGTGTAAAACACACACTGGGTTTGGTGTAAAACACACACTGGGGTTTGGTGTAAAACACTCACTGGGGTTTGGTGTAAAACACACACTGGGGTTTGGTGTAAAACACACACTGGGTTTGGTGTAAAACACACACTGGGTTTGGTGTAAAACACACACTGGGGTTTGGTGTAAAACACACACTGGGTTTGGTGTAAAACACACACTGGGTTTGGTGTAAAACACACACTGGGGTTTGGTGTAAAACACACACTGGGGTTTGGTGTAAAACACACACTGGGGTTTGGTGTAAAACACACACTGGGTTTGGTGTAAAACACACACTGGGTTTGGTGTAAAACACACACTGGGTTTGGTGTAAAACACACACTGGGTTTGGTGTAAAACACACACTGGGTTTGGTGTAAAACACACACTGGGTTTGGTGTAAAACACACACTGGGTTTGGTGTAAAACACACACTGGGGTTTGGTGTAAAACACACACTGGGGTTTGGTGTAAAACACACATTGGGTTTGGTGTAAAACACACACTGGGGTTTGGTGTAAAACACACACTGGGTTTGGTGTAAAACACACACTGGGGTTTGGTGTAAAACACACACTGGGGTTTGGTGTAAAACACTCACTGGGGTTTGGTGTAAAACACACACTGGGGTTTGGTGTAAAACACTCACTGGGGTTTGGTGTAAAACACTCACTGGGTTTGGTGTAAAACACACACTGGGGTTTGGTGTAAAACACACACTGGGTTTGGTGTAAAACACACACTGGGTTTGGTGTAAAACACACACTGGGGTTTGGTGTAAAACACACACTGGGTTTGGTGTAAAACACACACTGGGTTTGGTGTAAAACACACACTGGGTTTGGTGTAAAACACACACTGGGTTTGGTGTAAAACACACACTGGGTTTGGTGTAAAACACACACTGGGGTTTGGTGTAAAACACACACTGGGTTTGGTGTAAAACACACACTGGGTTTGGTGTAAAACACACTGGGTTTGGTGTAAAACACTCACTGGGGTTTGGTGTAAAACACTCACTGGGGTTTGGTGTAAAACACACTGGGTTTGGTGTAAAACACACACTGGGTTTGGTGTAAAACATACACTGGGGTTTGGTGTAAAACACACACTGGGGTTTGGTGTAAAACACACACTGGGGTTTGGTGTAAAACACACACTGGGTTTGGTGTAAAACACTCACTGGGGTTTGGTGTAAAACACACACTGGGGTTTGGTGTAAAACACACACTAGGTTTGGTGTAAAACACACACTAGGTTTGGTGTAAAACACTCACTGGGGTTTGGTGTAAAACACACACTGGGTTTGGTGTAAAACACACACTGGGGTTTGGTGTAAAACACACACTGGGGTTTGGTGTAAAACACGCACTGGGTTTGGTGTAAAACACACACTGGGTTTGGTGTAAAACACACTGGGTTTGGTGTAAAACACACACTGGGTTTGGTGTAAAACACACACTGGGTTTGGTGTAAAACACACACTGGGGTTTGGTGTAAAACACACACTGGGTTTGGTGTAAAACACTCACTGGGGTTTGGTGTAAAACACACACTGGGTTTGGTGTAAAACACACACTGGGTTTGGTGTAAAACACACACTGGGTTTGATGTAAAACACACACTGGGTTTGGTGTAAAACACACACTGGGTTTGGTGTAAAGTGTGCTGGAGGAGGGATAATCGTATGGGCTGTTTCTCTGGGGTTGGGCTTGGCGTCTTCCAGTGAAGGGAACTCTGGGAACTCTGGGAACTCTGGGAACTCTGGGGGATGCTCTTCTCTATTCCAGCATGTTGGATGAGTTTGGTGTGGATGAACTTGACTGGCTCACACACAGCCCTGACCTCAACCCCATCAAATACTTTGGGAGGAACAGGGACAGAGATTATGAGCCAGGCCTTTTCGTCCAACAGAAGAGTGGAAGAGTGGAAGAGTGGAAGAGTGGAAGAGTGGAAGCTGTTATTCCTGCAAATTGGGGATGACTCTTATTAATGTCTCTGTATTTAGAATGCGATGTCAAAACCGTCCCAGTTGGAGTAATGGTCAGGTGTCCCAATACTTTCGTCCATAGTTCTCTCTTAGACACTCAGTGGTCATGTTATAGGCACACCTGTACATCTGTACGCTTATGCAAATATCTCATCACCTGTGAGCTACTCATGGCCTTAATCCTGGAATTACTCCAGTGTCCCGCACAGTCCCCAAATCTCAACCCAACACATGTTTGGCATGTGCCAGAGGTGCTTATAAACATGTACTGGACAAATCACTACATACATGTCCAGGCTATCCGGTCAACATGGACAGGAATCTTTAGGGATTGTTCCCAATATTTTTCATGAATCAATTATTTAGACCTATTCTGAAGCACAGTATCAGAAAGGTGTACCGAATAAAGTGACCAGTGAGTGTCTCATTATGTTGCTGTGTGTTTGGTGTGTGTGTAAGGAGGACAGGTCCTGACTCTCCAGCTGTAGTAAACCTGTACGAGTGACTGGACCTGTTTCTGTACACACACCTGTCCGTCATTTATTATCTAAAACCAAAAACTAAATGAAATGTTAGATCTATTTTAGGCGACATTGACCTCCAGTTGTGTAGGGGAAAGAGTCCCTAGATTAGGGTCGGATTCGGATACAGGGAACGACAACAATGGAAACAACACACACACACACACACACACACAGAACTGTGCATAAGTCTTATCAGCTTCATGTTATTACTGATATTTCCTATTGGCAACTAAAGCAAACGGCATCTTAAAGTACAGTAAATGATTAACTTTTGCACAGTACTGTATATTTTTACAACTTCCACCTTCTGATTAGTTCCAGTACTTCTTGAAATGTGGTTACACAATTGTAGCAGCTTTACGGGTTACACTTTATTTCAATACTCCTACTAACTGTGAGTAACTGCACATGTTCATTAGAGTATTAGTAGACTTGATCTGCTCTTTATTCTACTATCAGTGACTTTACAACTACAGGTCAACTTATTCTACTAACCCGAACCTCAGTCTACTAATACTCTAATGAGAGTGAGTTGCACAGTTACTCAGAGTTAGTAGAGTCTAAAGTTGACTATCGAAATAAAGTTGGATATTCTTCAAGAAGACAAAATATTGGCAATTTAGCAATGTTAATATAGTCATCTGTAATAATGAACTTTAGGTAACAATTGTGTCATGTGTTGTTTCCTTTATTTTCGTCCACGTGTGTGAGGTGATGAGGTCTATAGTGATGCACAAGACAAGCTCATGAGGCGAGCGACGACCAAAGGCAGGGAACAGTGGTGCATTCTGGGAACAGCAAAGCACTTACCTCACACTACAGCCATGCCATAGGGAGCAAAATACAGAAGAGAGGAAAGGTTATCAGATGCAGGACAGGGCTGCTGCTGGCTAGCACAGAGGAGTGGGGGTGGAAGTGGCCTGACCTGGTCAGCAGGACCAGAGGGGATGATGGAGTGAAACCAGGTGGAGGTGAGGAAGGGGTTATCACAGAGCAGTGGAGGACGGTGGAGGTGAGGAAGGGGTTATCACAGAGCAGTGGAGGACGGGTGGAGGTGAGGAAGGGGTTATCACAGAGCAGTGGAGGACGGGTGGAGGTGAGGAAGGGGTTATCGCAGAGCAGTGGAGGACGGGTGGAGGTGAGGAAGGGGTTATCACAGAGCAGTGGAGGACGGGTGGAGGTGAGGAAGGGGTTATCACAGAGCAGTGGAGGACGGGTGGAGGTGAGGAAGGGGTTATCACAGAGCAGTGGAGGACGGGTGGAGGTGAGGAAGGGGTTATCGCAGAGCAGTGGAGGACGGTGGAGGTGGAGCGGGTGAGTGGAGGGCACAGGGGTGACAGTGATGAGAGAGAAAGAGAGCGCAGTGTGAGGGCAAGAACTTGAGTGAGAGGGACGGGGACTGAGATATGTGTAGAAACAGGAGAGTGTGTGTGTAGGATGAGTTTATGTAGAGACTATAGTTCACCCAAAAATGAAAACGACCCCATGATTTACTCCGCCTCAAGCCATCATAGGTGTGTATGACATTATTCTTTCAGACGAATACAATCAGAGTTATATTAAAGGGTTAGTTCACCCAAAAATGTAAATTGTGTCATTAATGACTGAGCCTCATGTGGTTGGACACCCGTCAGACCTCCGTTCATCTTCAGACACAAATGAAGATATTTTAGTGTAAATCTGATGCTGAGAAAGGCCTCCATTGGCTCAATGCACTTTACACTCTCAAGACCCTTAAAAGACACTAAAGACTAAAGTTACAAAGTCCATCTCACTACAGCGGCTCTACAATAACTTTATGAAGACGAGAATAGTTTCTGTGCGCAAAAAAACCCCAAAATAATGACTTATATAGTGATGATGATTTCAAAACACGGCATCATGAAGCTTCGAAGCGTTATGAATCAGTGAGTCGATTCAGCGGTTCAGAGCGTTATGAATCAGTGAGTCGATTCAGCGGTTCAGAGCGTTATGAATCAGTGAGTTGATTCAGCGGTTCAGAGCGTTATGAATCAGTGAGTCGATTCAGCGGTTCAGAGCGTTATGAATCAGTGAGTCGATTCAGCGGTTCAGAGCGTTATGAATCAGTGAGTCGATTCAGCGGTTCAGAGCGTTATGAATCAGTGAGTCGATTCAGCGGTTCAGAGCGTTATGAATCAGTGAGTCGATTCAGCAGTTTAGCGGTTTGACAAGCGATCCGAATCATGATTCGATTCATAACGCTTCGAAGCTTCATGAGGCTGTGTTTTGAAATCGTCATCACTATATAAGTCGTTATTTATTTATTTTTTGCGCACAAAAACTATTCTCGTCACTCAATAAAGTTATTGTAGAACCACTGTAGTGAGATGGACTTTGTAACGACGTCTTTAGTACCTTTTAAGGGTCTTGAGAGTGAACCGTGCATTGAGCCAGTGGTCAGATTTACACTAAAATATCTTCATTTGTGTCTGAAGATGAACGGAGGTCTGACGGGTGTCCAACCACATGAGGGTCAGTCATTAAAGGTGAACTATGTAGGATTTTTGCAGTAAAACATCCAGAAACCACTAGGCCAGTGTTATATATTTTGTTCAGTTGAGTACTTAGAATATCCCAAATGTTTTCAACTATTTGTAAATCGTGCTATTTTAACCAAGGAGCCGAGACGTGTGAGCTATGCGTGTGAGGGAGTCGCCTGTCGATTGCGTCATATCTGCGTCACCCTCGGTTTCCGGTTTTATTCAGTGAAACACTTTACTCTCACTGCAGTGTGAACAAGTGTCATAGCAGCCGCCGAGCGAACGTCATAACTTCCTTTTCAACACACTCAGATATATCTAATACGATAAACAGAGCTGCGTTACCTCACACTCAGCACTGGAGAAGAGGAAGTGCCGCCGGCAACCGTGTCATAATAAAAGTCCCGCCGGCGACTATGCCATAATAACAGTCCCGCTCTTCAATCGCTCCAGCGGTTCCTCAGCTCCACAACACTCGCTCCTGCTCTGCTTCAGACTACAGTAATGTTAATAATCGCATCCATGAACATGATTTCTGCCCCAGTCCTATCCTGACTGTTTTCCACCGGCTGTGAGCTGAAGACCACATGTCCCGAGATTCTGCACTCAAACGTGGCGTCATCAAACTACGCCTTTGTTTTGAACAGGCGACCTCTAGTGGACGGAAAAGTTACATAGTGTAGCTTTAATGACACAATTTTCATTTTTGGGTGAACTAAACCTTTAAAAAATGTCCATGGCCTACGAAGTGGTAGGCCATGTAAAATCACAGAGAGGGGTCAGCGCATGCTTAGGGTCACAGAAGTGGCCAACTTTCTGCAGAGTCAAGAGCTCCAGACCTCCAAACTTCTGTGTCCTTCAGATGAGCTCAAGAACAGTGTGTAGAGCTTCATGGAATGGGTTTCCATGGCCGAGCAGCTCATCTGGGTTTGGCGGTTGCCAGGAGAACGGGACTTGCCTGATTTGGGATTATGGGGTGGGGTTGTTTTTCAGGGGTTGGGCAAGGACATTTTTAAATTTAACTCTGATTGTATTTGTCTGAAAGAAGAATGTCATACACACCTAGGATGGCTTGAGGGGGAGTAAATCATGGGGTAGTTTTCATTTTGGGGTGAACTTTCCCTTTAATCATGAATGCACTTCATTATTGTTAGCATAACAGGAGAATTTACTGTCAAATCAAAACACCTGTCTCACAAGTGTCAGGAAAGTACTTTTCTATATCATGTTATCCGAGCTGTGCTGAAAGATTACACTGATGTCTGAGTGAAGGATGGTTCATGTGTTGTTTATCTGTCCAGGAGTACTCACAGGATGACTTCCACATGGTCCAGCGCCCACTGATCATGACCTGCGCCCTCATGGCGCGGCTGCCACCATCGCAACTGTACGCCCCTCACACGAGCCTCCCTACAGCACACACACACACACACACACACACACACACAAACACACACACCAATCAATGATATAACACTCAGTCCTTGGAAATAGGCAAGAATGAAGGTGCAATGACGTTTGTCAGCATTTCTGATTCCTCATGAAGCTCAGGGTCACAGTGATGTGGAAGCACAGATGGACATGTTTGCAGAGGGCGAGGGATAATCGCCCATAACCACAAGAGGCTTTCAAATGTCCCAATAAGGACGCGTCTTGATCAGAGATGAGAAGGAAAGTATACTTTCAGATTAAGAAAGGAGTCCATTCTCTTCATATCCATTACAGCATAAAGGCCTGTGCACACCGGGAGGAATATCACGCGCTTATCGCCAGTGTTTTTCGAGACGTTTTTCAGCGTGTCTTTGTGTTCACACCCAAGCGATTTCCACTGGCGATGCGCTGAGACGTGCAAATTCAGTAGATGATGCCGCTCCTGGTATACAAGATGGCACTGCGCCAATTTACGCTTCTGACACTCGCTTGTCACACAGAAGAAGAAGAGAGACAGTATTTACGTGCTTGCCAAAACCATTCACACACTTTTTGCTAACTGGTAAGCAGCATTAGCAGCTCATCTTCTTCTTTGTCTACTTACTTCCTCTCCGTCGTATCAGTGTGTGCTCGGCAAGACCGTTTTGTGCCTGAGCGCCACCAAGTGGTGTTTTACTGTAACTTCAGCAGCTCCACGCACGTCAACTAAAGCGCCGATTTCATTGGTCGGACAGTTTTTAACACGCCACGTCAAAACAAAAAAAATGAACCCAAGGCGTTCTTTTTTTTTTTAAATGATGCTTTTACGCCTGGCGTTTTGCACGGCGGTGTGCACACTCACATTGCAGCCCATTGTTTGGTCATGAGGCGTTAAACGTCGGCTATAAACGCGTGCGAAGATCGTCCCGTGTGAACAGGCCTTCCACCGCAGGGACTTTCCCCAGGAACGAGGGACTTTGGGGTTGTACTTGGTGTGTTTCTAAATGAAGTTCTGGGTAAAATTCCGCCCTCAGAAAGTCCCTGCTCATGAGGTAGTACTTTTTCAAAGTTCAGGAACTTTCGGGGGTGGGACTTGGGCGCTGAACATGCTGATTGGTTGAGCTCACACAGCATTTTATTTCAACCACCATTTTTAAAAGTCTGCGGTGCGTGCAGAAAGAGTTGTTTGCTATTCAATCGACAATGGAGTTTAAAAAAACATGACCGATGGTTTGGTCCTCCCCCAGAAATATCGACTGGAGTAGATGCCATTTACATTAAGTGCAAATAACTCCCCTTGTTTACTAGGGTGATCATATTTTGATTGCGGAAAACCAGGACACTGAGCCCGGCAATGAGATACTCAAATGATACTCGAAGTTTACTCAAAGATTCCTTATTAATTTCAATACATTTAAAGAATGCCCCTCTGTATGGAGAGAAATTGTTATATTAGGGCCAGGACAGGACTTGAAAACAGGACATGTCCTGGGAAAACAGGACGTTTGGTCACCCTGTTTACTAAATGTCTGGTTGGGACAGTAAAAATTACAGAAGACACTGAATCATTAACAATGACAGTAGTGTAGGGGTAAAGCAGCTTTTTGTACGCAAATCAACCCGAAGTTCAAATCCGCCTTTTGCTGAACTCGCTCTACTCCCTTTTCCCATCACATATCAGATCGGAAAGGCATTTATTTTCAATAAAAATTAAGAAAATAATCGAAAAGTGTAAATAAAGCTTCTAACGTGTTTAATAATAATTGTTTATCGGTTAGGGGTAGGTGAACAGACATGCAGTGAATTAAACACGGTAAAAGTTGGTTTTAAAAAGTGGGTGGGTCTTGTCCCGCCCTCATACAATGGTTCCGACGCCCACAGAGACAGAGCGACACGCGTCATAATCTGAAGGCCACGCCACCGGGGGGGAAACAATCCAACACTTTCCATTGACTTTGCATTGTGTGAAGCGGCATCCTTGTCATTTCGGACTTATAACAAAAAACAGAACAATGTCTAAAAGCGGATATGTGACAAAGTGTACAGCAAACAAGCTAAACAAAACCCACAACCAAAAACCCAGAAGTTTTTATAAGCTATTGACCCAAAAAACGAGCATTTAAGGACAAAAAAGTGGATACAGGCCATTGAGACAGAGGACGACACGTTATATTACACTGAGAACTACACACACTAGAGGGGAACATCATCAGCGACAGGAAATATAACATATAAACCTGACATTTGGATATTTGACTTAACAGTGACAACATATTTACTGCACACACACACACACACACTGAGACACACTGAGTGTCAGGATCCCAAAATGTACCCATTCTTCAGCTGAAGCGTCACGTTTTACTGCCTTTATCCACTTTTGTCTCCTTAAACTCTCGTTTTTTTGGGTCGACAGCTTATAAAAACGTATTTCTGCGTTTTTTAGCTTGTTTGCTGTACACTTTGTCACATATCAGCTTTTAGACATTGTTCTGTTTTTTGTTATAAGTCCGAAATGACAAGGATGCAGCTTCACGCAATGCAAAGTCAATGGAGAGCGTTGGATTGTTTACCCCCCGGCGTGGGCGTGGCCTAAATACGCTCTGTCTCTATTGGTGAAATCACGAGGGAACTGTAAGGTCGCGCGCAGTCCTACTTCACTGGACTAATCTTCAGGGTACTTTAGACCGCGATGGAAGCGCAGACAACAACAGGTCTGGGGGAAAAAAGTTCCTGGGGCAAATTATTCCGGGTAATTTCGGGCTATAGACACAACAATAGACGT
Source organism: Gobio gobio (assembly GCF_949357685.1). Lineage (NCBI taxonomy): Eukaryota > Metazoa > Chordata > Actinopteri > Cypriniformes > Gobionidae > Gobio > Gobio gobio. The sequence goes on along the minus strand of NC_137115.1, from coordinate 973,668 downwards.
TCAAACGAATACCAGACAAATACCCTGCTCTACTGTTAGAGAAGTCTGAGGCGTGTTTGCAGACTCACAGTGGGATGTTGTAGGACACTCTCTGGGCTTTGATGAAATCTTTTGGCTGGTGTTGCGCAATGACGTGCCAGCTAACTCCATTATTGACGCTGTACTGGAGAAGCACGGCCCGGTCCACGGTGTCCGCCTGATCCAGGGCAGCGTTACAGCTCTCCGTCTGAGACACACTGCCGATCTGCAGCACGAACATGATCTTACTGAGGAGAGAGATGTGGAGAGGACGTGACGGACTGCAGCACAGACTACAAGGGGTCGTTTGATTCGATGTTTTGCTGTACCTGGCACGGGTCAGATCCAGAGGTCTGGTGATGGCCTGTCTCATCTTGCAGCCGTTGAAGTACAGCGAGTCCCCATGGGCATGAGGAGAGAGCTGACCACAGCCACTGCCCACCCCGCCACCCTGAATCAAACTCCAGCTCTCCTGGGACACTGAGCCCGACTCAAAGTTGTCCTTTATAGAGCTGGGCAGTTCACTGCTGGACAGAGAGCAGTCATCACCTGAGAAAGACAAAACCTGTTCCTGTGTGTTCTGTTGCACGTCAAGTCAACTTTATTTATATAGCGCTTTCAACAATGTCGATTGTTTCAAAGCAGCTTTACAGTGTTAAACAGGAAAATAATGCAGCATCATTTTATTCAGCCATTCTGGAGAAAACGCTGATGTCATCAGTTCATTTCAATTATCATACAGTGACAGTGTGGGCTTTAGATCAATAATTCGATCAGTAATTTAGTTTAAATGGTTAATTTAGTTTATTAATTAGATTTATTTCAATGTTTAGTTGAAAAATTTAGTGTCCCCAACTGAGCACGCCAAGCCAGAGGCAACACACTGCAAAAAATGCTTTTCTTACTTGGTATTTTTGTCTTGTTTTCAGTCCAAATATCAAAACAATCTTACATTAAGAAGCATTTACTAGACAAGCAAAAGTTTTTGTCTTGTTTTGGGGGGAAATAACTCAAAAATAAGGGAGTTTTTGCTCTAAATAAGCAAAATAATCTGCCAATGAGATAAGCAAAATAATCTTGTTTTCTGTTTGAATTAACATTATTTTGCTTAGCCCATTGGCAGATTATTTTGCTTATTTAGAGCAAAAACTCCCTTAATTTTGAGTTATTTCCCCCCAAAACAAGACAAAAACTTTTGCTTGTCTAGTAAATGCTTCTTAATGTAAGATTTTTTAGATATTTGGACTGAAAACAAAATGAAAATACTAAGTAAGAAAAGCATTTTTTGCAGTGCAGTGGCAAGGAAACCCAAACCCCATCAGGAGCAGAATGGAGGAAAATAAACCTGGGAGAAACCAGGCTCAGTCGGGGGGGCAGTTCTCCTCTGGCCAATTAAC
>NC_137115.1:904753-967253 GCF_949357685.1 Gobio gobio | reverse complement strand
ACACACGCGTGTCCACTCGTCATCATCATGCGAGCGCACTAAAGAACTGCACATGACACACGCGTGTCCACTCGTCATCATCATGTGGGCGCACTAAAGAACTGCACATGACACACGCGTGTCCACTCGTCATCATCATGTGGGCGCACTAAAGAACTGCACATGACACACGCGTGTCCATTCGTCATCATCATGTGGGCGCACTAAAGAACTGCACATGACACACGCGTGTCCACTCGTCATCATCATGTGGGCGCACTAAAGAACTGCACATGACACACGCGTGTCCACTCGTCATCATCATGTGGGCGCACTAGAGAACTGCACATGACACACGTGTGTCCACTCGTCATCATCATGTGGGCGCACTAAAGAACTGCACATGACACACGCGTGTCCACTCGTCATCATCATGTGGGCGCACTAAAGAGTTGCACATGACACACGCGTGTCCACTCGTCATCATCATGCGGGCGCACTAAAGAACTGCACTTGACACACGCGTGTCCACTCGTCATCATCATGTGGGCGCACTAAAGAACTGCACATGACACACGCGTGTCCACTCGTCATCATCATGTGAGCGCACTTAAGAACTGCACATGACACACGCGTGTCCACTCGTCATCATCATGTGAGCGCACTAAAGAACTGCACATGACACACGCGTGTCCACTCGTCATCATCATGTGAGCGCACTAAAGAACTGCACATGATACATGCGTGTCCACTCGTCATCATCATGGGGGCGCACTAAAGAACTGCACATGACACACGCGTGTCCACTCGTCATCATCATGTGGGCGCACTAAAGAACTGCACATGACACACGCGTGTCCACTCGTCATCATCATGCGAGCGCACTAAAGAACTGCACATGACACACGCGTGTCCACTCGTCATCATCATGCGAGCGCACTAAAGAACTGCACATGACACACGCGTGTCCACTCGTCATCATCATGTGAGCGCACTAAAGAACTGCACATGACACACGCGTGTCCACTCGTCATCATCATGTGAGCGCACTAAAGAACTGCACATGACACACGCGTGTCCACTCGTCATCATCATGTGAGCGCACTAAAGAACTGCACATGACACACGCGTGTTCACTCGTCATCATCATGTGGGCGCACTAAAGAGCTGCACATGACACACGCGTGTCCACTCGTCATCATCATGTGAGCGCACTAAAGAGTTGCACATGACACACGCGTGTCCACTCTTCATCATCATGTGAGCACACTAAAGAACTGCACATGACACACGCGTGTCCACTCGTCATCATCATGTGAGCGCACTAGAGAACTGCACATGACATACGCGTGTCCACTCGTCATCATCATGTGGGCGCACTATAGAACTGCACATGACACACGCGTGTCCACTCGTCATCATCATGTGGGCGCACTAAAGAACTGCACATGACACATGCGTGTCCACTCGTCATCATCATGTGAGTGCACTAAAGAGTTGCACATGACACACGCGTGTCCACTCTTCATCATCATGTGAGCACACTAAAGAACTGCACATGACACACGCGTGTCCACTCGTCATCATCATGTGAGCGCACTAGAGAACTGCACATGACACACGCGTGTCCACTCGTCATCATCATGTGAGCGCACTAGAGAACTGCACATGACACACGCATGTCCACTCTTCATCATCATGTGAGCACACTAAAGAACTGCACATGACACACGCGTGTCCACTCGTCATCATCATGTGAGCGCACTAAAGAGTTGCACATGACACACGCGTGTCCACTCTTCATCATCATGTGAGCACACTAAAGAACTGCACATGACATACGCGTGTCCACTCGTCATCATCATGTGGGCGCACTATAGAACTGCACATGACACACGCGTGTCCACTCGTCATCATCATGTGGGCGCACTAAAGAACTGCACATGACACATGCGTGTCCACTCGTCATCATCATGTGAGTGCACTAAAGAGTTGCACATGACACACGCGTGTCCACTCTTCATCATCATGTGAGCACACTAAAGAACTGCACATGACACACGCGTGTCCACTCGTCATCATCATGTGAGCGCACTAGAGAACTGCACATGACACACGCGTGTCCACTCGTCATCATCATGTGAGCGCACTAGAGAACTGCACATGACACACGCGTGTCCACTCTTCATCATCATGTGAGCACACTAAAGAACTGCACATGACACACGCGTGTCCACTCGTCATCATCATGTGAGCGCACTAAAGAGTTGCACATGACACACGCGTGTCCACTCTTCATCATCATGTGAGCACACTAAAGAACTGCACATGACACACGCGTGTCCACTCGTCATCATCATGTGAGCGCACTAGAGAACTGCACATGACATACGCGTGTCCACTCGTCATCATCATGTGGGCGCACTATAGAACTGCACATGACACACGCGTGTCCACTCGTCATCATCATGTGGGCGCACTAAAGAACTGCACATGACACACGCGTGTCCACTCGTCATCATCATGTGAGTGCACTAAAGAACTGCACATGACACACGCGTGTCCACTCGTCATCATCATGTGGGCGCACTAAAGAACTGCACATGACACACGCGTGTCCACTCGTCATCATCATGTGGGCGCACTAGAGAACTGCACATGACACACGCGTGTCCACTCGTCATCATCATGTGGGCGCACTAAAGAACTGCACATGACACACGCGTGTCCACTCGTCATCATCATGTGGGCGCACTAGAGAACTGCACATGACACACGCGTGTCCACTCGTCATCATCAGTGTTGGGAATAACGGCGTTATAGATAAACGGCGTTACTAACGGAATTACTTTTTTCAGTAACGAGTAATCAAACGAATTACTGTTTCTTCCGTTACAACGCCGTTAGCGTTACTGAGGGAAAAAAATGCGGCGTTACTATAATTGAGCTCATTGAAGCGGTTTTCATCCGAACAGGCTCTCTGTCAGTCGGACCTGCAACGCGCAACGCGCGCGTTGATAGGTTGAGTTCACACACACACACACACCTATGACGCACACGCATATGCCCAGTCAGCGATGGCAGTCCAACGACTTCAAAGGTAGCTTTCGCAAACTGAAAGTATAAACGCTACTTTTCCCTCGTTGAGGTGAAAGGTAAGAATGTTTATTGTAACGTGCAGCTTATGCCCAAGAAGAAAGAGTCTCTCCAAGTCGGTGGAAAGTAATTCTATTTCTAATCTAATGAAGCCTCACGTCATCACAGCCACAACATTAGTGGCTAAAAACCCAGGTGATAACGTGAGCTCCACTACCAGAGGAGTAGTAAAGAAGTACTGATACTATTTACACAATATTTACACTATAGTAGATCTACTGATAATATTTACAATAATATATTGAATTTGACAGGTGTCTCTCACATTGTCCCACATCAACATTACAATAGTGTACATTAATGTACAATGTTTTATAATAATAATTTATTCTATTTAGTGTCCAATTCATTCATTTAACATATTTAATATTGGGGGCATCCAAGTTTTGAACATTTGAAGGAAAAAAAAAGTAACACATTAGTTACTTTCCCTGGTAATTAGTTACTTTTATAATGATGTAACTCAGTTACTAACTCAGTTACTATTTGTAAGAAGTAACTAGTAACTATAACTAATTACTTTTTTAAAGTAACGTGCCCAACACTGGTCATCATCATGTGAGCGCACTAAAGAACTGCACATGACACACGCGTGTCCACTCGTCATCATCATGTGAGCGCACTAAAGAACTGCACATGACACACGCGTGTCCACTCGTCATCATCATGCGAGCGCACTAAAGAACTGCACATGACACATGCGTGTCCACTCGTCATCATCATGTGGGCGCACTAAAGAACTGCACATGACACACGCGTGTCCACTCGTCATCATCATGTGGGCGCACTAAAGAACTGCACATGACACACGCGTGTCCACTCGTCATCATCATGTGGGCGCACTAAAGAACTGCACATGACACACGCGTGTCCACTCGTCATCATCATGTGGGCGCACTAGAGAACTGCACACGACACACGCGTGTCCACTCGTCATCATCATGTGGGCGCACTAAAGAACTGCACGACACACGCGTGTCCACTCGTCATCATCATGTGGGCGCACTAAAGAACTGCACATGACACACGCGTGTCCACTCGTCATCATCATGTGGGCGCACTAAAGAACTGCACATGACACACGCGTGTCCACTCGTCATCATCATGTGGGCGCACTAAAGAACTGCACATGACACACGCGTGTCCACTCGTCATCATCATGTGAGCGCACTAAAGAACTGCACATGACACACGCGTGTCCACTCGTCATCATCATGTGGGCGCACTAAAGAACTGCACATGACACACGCGTGTCCACTCGTCATCATCATGTGGGCGCACTAAAGAACTGCACATGACACACGCGTGTCCACTCGTCATCATCATGTGGGCGCACTAAAGAACTGCACATGACACACGCGTGTCCACTCGTCATCATCATGTGAGCGCACTAAAGAACTGCACATGACACACGCGTGTCCACTCGTCATCATCATGTGGGCGCACTAAAGAACTGCACATGACACACGCGTGTCCACTCGTCATCATCATGTGAGCGCACTAAAGAACTGCACATGACACACGCGTGTCCACTCGTCATCATCATGTGGGCGCACTAAAGAACTGCACATGACACACGCGTGTCCACTCGTCATCATCATGTGGGCGCACTAAAGAACTGCACATGACACACGCGTGTCCACTCGTCATCATCATGTGGGCGCACTAGAGAACTGCACACGACACACGCGTGTCCACTCGTCATCATCATGTGGGCGCACTAAAGAACTGCACGACACACGCGTGTCCACTCGTCATCATCATGTGGGCGCACTAAAGAACTGCACATGACACACGCGTGTCCACTCGTCATCATCATGTGGGCGCACTAAAGAACTGCACATGACACACGCGTGTCCACTCGTCATCATCATGTGGGCGCACTAGAGAACTGCACATGACACACGCGTGTCCACTCGTCATCATCATGTGAGCGCACTAAAGAACTGCACATGACACACGCGTGTCCACTCGTCATCATCATGTGAGCGCACTAAAGAACTGCACGACACACGCGTGTCCACTCGTCATCATCATGTGAGCGCACTAAAGAACTGCACATGACACACGCGTGTCCACTCGTCATCATCATGTGAGCGCACTAAAGAACTGCACATGACACACGCGTGTCCACTCGTCATCATCATGTGGGCGCACTAAAGAACTGCACATGACACACGCGTGTCCACTCGTCATCATCATGTGAGCGCACTAAAGAACTGCACATGACACACGCGTGTCCACTCGTCATCATCATGTGAGCGCACTAAAGAACTGCACATGACACACGCGTGTCCACTCGTCATCATCATGTGAGCGCACTAAAGAACTGCACATGACACACGCGTGTCCACTCGTCATCATCATGTGAGCGCACTAAAGAACTGCACATGACACACGCGTGTCCACTCGTCATCATCATGTGGGCGCACTAAAGAACTGCACATGACACACGCGTGTCCACTCGTCATCATCATGTGGGCGCACTAGAGAACTGCACATGACACACGCGTGTCCACTCGTCATCATCATGTGAGCGCACTAAAGAACTGCACATGACACACGCGTGTCCACTCGTCATCATCATGTGAGCGCACTAAAGAACTGCACGACACACGCGTGTCCACTCGTCATCATCATGTGAGCGCACTAAAGAACTGCACGACACACGCGTGTCCACTCGTCATCATCATGTGAGCGCACTAAAGAACTGCACATGACACACGCGTGTCCACTCGTCATCATCATGTGAGCGCACTAAAGAACTGCACATGACACACGCGTGTCCACTCGTCATCATCATGTGAGCGCACTAAAGAACTGCACATGACACACGCGTGTCCACTCGTCATCATCATGTGAGCGCACTAAAGAACTGCACATGACACACGCGTGTCCACTCGTCATCATCATGTGAGCGCACTAAAGAACTGCACATGACACACGCGTGTCCACTCGTCATCATCATGTGAGCGCACTAAAGAACTGCACATGACACACGCGTGTCCACTCGTCATCATCATGTGAGCGCACTAAAGAACTGCACATGACACACGCGTGTCCACTCGTCATCATCATGTGGGCGCACTAAAGAACTGCACATGACACACGCGTGTCCACTCGTCATCATCATGTGGGCGCACTAGAGAACTGCACATGACACACGCGTGTCCACTCGTCATCATCATGTGAGCGCACTAAAGAACTGCACATGACACACGCGTGTCCACTCGTCATCATCATGTGAGCGCACTAAAGAACTGCACGACACACGCGTGTCCACTCGTCATCATCATGTGAGCGCACTAAAGAACTGCACATGATACATGCGTGTCCACTCGTCATCATCATGGGGGCGCACTAAAGAACTGCACATGACACACGCGTGTCCACTCGTCATCATCATGTGGGCGCACTAAAGAACTGCACATGACACACGCGTGTCCACTCGTCATCATCATGTGAGTGCACTAAAGAACTGCACATGACACACGCGTGTCCACTTGTCATCATCATGCGGGAGCACTAAAGAACTGCACATGACACACGCGTGTCCACTCGTCATCATCATGTGAGTGCACTAAAGAACTGCACATGACACACGCGTGTCCACTCGTCATCATCATGTGGGAGCACTAAAGAACTGCACATGACACACGCGTGTCCACTCGTCATCATCATGTGAGCGCACTAAAGAACTGCACATGACACACGCGTGTCCACTCGTCATCATCATGTGAGCGCACTAAAGAACTGCACATGACACACGCGTGTCCACTTGTCATCATCATGTGAGCAGCATCTGGACATTGATTGGTTTGTAAACGGATGTGTGTCTTTGACTAGAGTGAATGAACGGACTCATATCGCTGCCACTATTGATCAGTCGCATTGCTGGACTATTTTCTGTTCGTTACGTTTAAAAGTGGACATTTCAAGCTTTATATTCACATATTTCTCATGTGTGTGAGGCAGTCGCTGCTGAGTTTGGGTTTATTTGAGATGCTCCAGTTCATGTGTAAAGCATGTGATCGCTCCCGCCATTATTGTCTGCTATAGACTATTTGCTTCTTATTTATTAAATCCAGGCAATTATCTGATTAAACGTTGATTAAAATGAAGATACAATTTATACAAAACGAAATTCACTTTAAAGAAAGGCTTTCTAAGCAAAATCAAAAAAAAATTCTTTCAAAATCATTTCTGACCTTCTGTCTTCTGACATATTGCGCATCTTTTCACTTTTCATAATCAATGGAGCCGAGATGAAGTTTAAAAATAACATTATAATATTTAAACATAAACAGGAACTTCCTGTAAATGCTCTGAAAGTCAGAACCATACAGAAAATGCTTTCACACTAGAAACGAACCGAACCTTTGTTCAGTTTGATCCGGACCGAGACGACCTCTTTTCATCTGACCAAATATCGTCTGTTTGGTCCGGCCCGTGGTCAGAGGAGGTTTCACACCGGTCATTTTGATTCGGACCAAACTGAAAAGTCAGAAAATCTGGACCAAACAGGGTGTGTGAAAGCGCCCTTAAAGAGCACCTGTTCAGCTTTATCCCGTGTTGCTGTTTGAGTTCTTCTCTATATCAGTGTTTCTGAACTCCAGAAACGCCGCCATCTTGAGTTTTCTTCCGGGAACCAACCCGTCACAATATTCCTCATTATAATAATTCACACGCAGAATAAAGGGGCGGGGCCTGGTTGAGTTAATTGTGAGTTGAGACTGGCGGTTATGGTAAGGGGCGGGACATTTCCCAAACAGCAATCACAACACACTGCTCCAGCCGACCAATCAGAGCACAGTGTGCTTTTCAGAAGGAGGGGCTTCATAGAGACAGGAAGTAAACAGAGCATGCTCTTTAATAAAAGTGAATTATGTGTTTGTGTTAATGAAACGTACCTCCATCAATAGAATAATCCAACAGCACGCCCTCTCTGCGACAGGTCGGACGATGGCACAGCGTAACGTTCTCCTCACTGCCGATTTTAGCCCAATACTCCACAAACCTGGAACAGGCACAAGTTATTAATATGAGAATACACTTACAGTCATGGGCTATTACAGAGCGCCGAAACACACAACGCTCCCATAACATTATCAAAATATAGGAATGTTCTTTTAGGGTTATATTTTTTTACAACCATAAAATAACGTTTACAGAACATTGCAGGAAGTTTTATTTTCAGACAAAAGGTTATTTTTAGGTTTTTAATGTAACCTAATTAAAACATTGCAGATGTTTTTGTTGTGTCAATCTACCCAGAGCTTTAAACGTTTTCATTATCATAAACTACATATTGCAAAATTACATGACTGACATTACTGTAATACAGCATTTAATGCAATGTAGGCATTCGATCAGACTCGATTATAAATATAGCTGCGAGCAGAAATTATCGGAATTATCAATTATTACTTATCATTTTATTTAGCAAGCATGTAACCAATTAAATCATAGAAGGAAAAGACCATTTACAAGCAATTTACCTTTGGAAATATGTGGTTTTGTGAAGTTCAAACCATATATCAGACAGAAGGAGGGCCGGTTTCAGCCATTGCATGGGATTTGCCATAGAAACACATCATTTTGAAACCTTTTTAACAGTTATAGCGCCACCTATGGGCCGATCAACATATAAGTATGCAGGGGTGTCCAAACTTTTTTTTAAAGGGGGCCAGATTCGATGTTGTGGACATACCCGAGGGCCGGTTCCTTTTCTATTATATATATAAATAAATAATGACATGTTTTTTTTCTTGGAAACCTGACAGATTTGACAAAAGCTTGAGCTGACAGTAGCTTGAGATAGGACACAGATATACATTTATAGATATTTAACAATATCTGTAAAACTTTCATCAACCAAAAAGTTTTAATGGGTGAAATGTAAATATTATTACTGAGTTAGAACTCTATTCTTATTTAAATTAACGAGTGCACTATTTAGATCAGCACAGGTAAAACCACACTACAATAAATACTTTTCTTAATTTAGTATTTCTGTCTTTTTTCCACTCCAAATATCTAAAATTTCTTATATCAAGATGCTTTTACTAAGGAAAATTACATCTTTTTTCTTGATTCCTGGGGGAAAAAATCTAAATGAATTGAGTTTTTGCTTGAAAGAAACTAAATGATCTGCCAATGGATTAGAAAAATAATCTTGTTTCTGTTCGGGACTGAAACCAGATTCCAAACAGACACATTCTTTTTTTCTCACCCCATTGGCAGATACATTTGCTTGTTTTAACCAAAAACTCACTTCAATTTCCAGAAAATAAGAAAAAATATCTAGTGTAATTTAACTTATCGAGTAAATGCATCTTGATTTAAGAATTCAAGATGCAAGACAAGACAAATATACTAAATGACAGCATTTTCTGAAGTGCACACATGGCCAAAAGTAAACAAAAAAACAAAAAACTCTATATCTAGAATGGCTTTAAGGTATTTAGTCTATAAACATATAAATACAAATGCACAAAACTGCAAGTTTATGACAAAAATAGTCTGTAATTTGGCCTTTATTACTCATTTAATGCCTGTCTACATTACAAATTAAATAAAATGAGTAATTAACCTACATTTCTGACAAATTACCACGGTTACAGTGAGTGTTACCATGGTTACAGTGAGTGTTACCACGGTTACGGTGAGTGTTACCACAGTTACAGTTCATGTTACCACGGTTACGGTGAGTGTTACCACAGTAAAGCCATGATAATGATGGTGAAGTGTTGTTTGAAAAGTATTTGAACTGAATCGGCTCAGCTGATTTGCATGTTAGTGTTGTTGATTTAGTCAGAGCTGTTTAACTGGATTTAAACTAAATTAAATCACAGAGATCTGCAGCTCGTACCGGAGACCTCTGTGCTGAACTCGAACACTTCTCATTGGCTGTTTAGAGGTCATGTGATCGAGACACTCAGCAGGTAAACACATGTTCAGAGCTCATGAGTTGCGGCTCTGTTTTGTTCCGCTTTGGGCTTGTTAATGTTTCCCTGGGCTAAAGTCTAGCACTGCCACCTTGTGTTGACATCGGAAACTGCACGATTTGTAAATTATCCGTGGCGGGCCACATATAATATATTTTAATAGACAAGCAGTGGGCCGTTTAAAATTCATCCCCGGGCCGGACTTTGGACACCCCTGGGTTAGAGTATGTAATGTGTAGTTACTTGGCCCCACGCAGGTCCAGATCGCTGGTGATGGCCTGTCTGGCCCCGGCTCCGCTGAAGTACAGAGCCGGTCCCTCCACCAGAACCCTGCAGTCCGCACAGGGGGACCCGCCCTCCAGCGCCTGCCACTGCGGCCCGCGGGCCCCGTCCCAGTCGAAGCGCTCCTTCAGCGAGGCCTGCTGGGGACAGGGAGAGCGTGAGCGGCGCGCGCGCCCGTGTGTGTGTGTGTGTGTGTGTGTCTGCCTTACCTTCAGCGTGGCGCTGGCGTAGCAGCTGGGCCCGGAGAACCCGGGGTCACACAGGCACTGCTGGTCCAGACAGTCTCCATGACCTCCACAGTGCTTCTCACAGGCTGGCCCGATGTAGAAGTTCTCCAGCGCCCACTGCGTGTCCGAATGCCTCTGGTAGAAGCGGAACCGCACCGTTCTGTGGACATCATCAGGCCTGCATCAGCACCAGCTAAGCCCAGGATAGCAGGTCATTGTAAAGTGTGTGATGTCTCACGTGTCGGCGAGGCTGTCGGGCAGAGGGTAGATGGCTCGCTTCCACCCGTCCGCAGGGAAGAAGACGGAGGGCTGGGACACCTGACCTCCACACCGAGGGTCCGCGGGCAAACACTGGGGCACCAGGTACTTCCAGGTCACGCCGAAGTTCACCGAGTACTGAACGTGGACCTGTCTCTCCGCAGGCTTCTCCGGCACGCTGCAGCCGACCGCCATCTACACACACACACACACACACACCACTGTGGGAGCTGGAATACTCAGGTTTATCTGTACTCCAAATGCTCACTTCATGACCCAGCTGTTTGTTTCACTTAAGTTCCCATTAATCTAAGAAACGTCATTTCTGAATGTTCTCTGAACGTTTTAAACATGTTTTTTATTGGTTGTGTGAACATTAACATTCCATTGTGTCATTCTTCTAAACAAATTTTGTGTAAATATGTGATGAAAAATGTAATAAAAATACAATGTACAGACGTCAAATGCATTGTCATCTTAACTCTCTGGTGCTCTTCATCATTTCTGACCGGAAAACTTTCTGTTTTGAAATGTTTAAAATCACAGCTTCACCAGAATGATATGAAGCTTGGTGACTTTTCTAGCATTAGGGATGTAAACACACCAGAAAATTGAGGGCATGATTCAAGCATGCTAATTGGTCGTAAAAAAAAATAAGTAGCGTTCATTGTCTTCAGCCATAGGAAATGAATGGGAAATCGGCAAAAACACAAAAATTCACCAAATATTTCTGTGTACAATCTACAAATCGGCCACAATGCTGAAAAAAAGTACACAACAGTGAAGGAGTGACACTCTAAAACATCAGGAGTGTGATATTGACACACACGCACACACAAACACACACACACACACACACCTATGAAAAACTGAACCTATGAACCACATTTTGAATTTTTTTAAATCACAGCTTCATCAGAATGATATGAAACTTGGTGACTTTTCTAGCATTAGGGATGTAAACACACAAAACTACCTAATGCTAATTGGTCATAAAAAAAATACTCCCACTTGTGCTCTTCAGTCAAAAATGACCACCATAGGAAATTAATGGGAAATCTGCAAAAACACAAATTCACAGAAAAAAATCTGTATTTCTAACAAACAAAAAAATATCTAAAACTTTATAATAAATAGTCTTTGAGTTTTTTTTAAATATATATATATTCAAATCCATAAAAAAAATCATTAAATGTGTTCAAAAGAGAACTAGTGAATTCTCAAGCCTGTCCATTGAGACCTCTAGTGGTCACACACATGGCTGGAGGATTTCTGTAATAATTCCAAAAGAGGGCGCTGACATTTTTTTTTATTATTTTCAATGCCAAAAATAGACCATAATTATTGCATAAATATTAAAAAATACCGTCAAATCATCTCAAAATACAAAATTAAAAAGAAAAAATATTATTGAAGAAAAATAAATTGCATTGGTTTTACTGGGGTGGAGGAAGTTTAATTTTTAGGTGTCCGGTCACTTATGACGGGGAAGATGACCAATGCAGCCCCTAAACCAAGAGCAGCAGAGGGATAAGAGGAACACTATGCAAACATGCTAGCTTTATTTAGCCTGACGTCGTCATACTCAATTCTAGTCAGAATATGAGTCTGATCTGCTCTGTTGGGCTGTGATTATGGGGTGTGTTTCAACCGAACCAGGAAAGACCTCAATTGGATAGACCTACAACCAATCAGAGCAACGGAGCGACGCCTAACGTTAGTTGTCAAATGTAAACAGATCTCAGCTGCACTGTGTTGCCGCGGGCTGTTTTTCATTGTCCGCGGGTTGAAGCGACCCCAATTATGGGATATTTAGACCCAGGAACCCAGGCATCTCTGCCAAAAAAACATATTTTACCCCCCAATTGCCATTTTTTTCCGGAGAACCCCTCTTTGGGCTAGTTTTGAGTAGCAATTGGGTGGGTTTTGTTGGGAAAACTTGGCAACCCTGTCTACACGCACGCTGGAAGAAGTGAGTGTAAACGATGTTTGCCGGTGTTGTAAAAAAGAATTTAAGGATACACAGAGTACTTACCAACACCATCCTCATTTCTGAGAGATATAGTGAAGGTGAACGCATATACGAACAAGTTCTCCGTTTAGGATTAGAACAAATTCAACCAAAGCGCTCTTTGGTGACGTGGATCATTACGCTACTGTTGATCATCTGTCCATCATCGTCTAAAGCCCGCCCTGATGATTTGATTGGTCTGAACCAAGCCTGTAGCGCTCCTCTCAGAAACTGAAGCCTCCGCGCCTCCATCGCCCCCCAGTGGCCGGTCCCAGTATAGCTCATAAACCCCACCTCTCCATGTATTAGAATGGACGCGAGACACACCAAACAATTAAATTACACTTCAAACAATGGTTTCCTAAAGATGGTTTCAGTCATTTTAGGTAGTTTTTATCGCGATGCTTTCATTTCAAGTGTTCGCTTTTTAAATAAGTTTAGTTTTAGTGAGTTATTTGATGCTATAATAACGGGGGGTGTGACGTCATGATTGACAGCTGAGATTGACGGCTTCTCTGAGTGAAGTTGTCACTAAGGCACTAACAGACTTTTTTCTGGATTTTTGGGTGGAGTTAAGAGCTTTAGCTTTAATTTCTACATTTCTATGTTTATTTCACACCATCATAATTAATTGTTCTGCATCTGTGAGAGCGTGTGTGGCTTTTGATAATCACGCCTCTACTTCCTGCTCTCGACTGCTCAGACTCGGCGGCGTATGCAGCCTACGAAAGCTTCAACTCTGGTCAGCGGAAGTCAATGATGTCGCATCGTCTATATTTTTTACGGTCTATGGTCTGAACAGCTGATGTTCGGGCATAGTTGCTCCACAACGGATCAAGTCCAGACCGAACTTCCCAAACCCAAATGTTGTGGGCGGGGCTAAGTTCGGCTGGCATCCAGGTTAAGCTTTATTTACAATAATCAATACTAAAATTCAGTACTTTTCGCGCCCACAGTTGCACGCACGATATCCCTGATCTTCACTCGTTTAGACCGGATCATTTGAATCAGTGAGTTGAGAACAGATGCCGTCGGGTCACTCTAATTCACGAAGGAATCGTTCAGTGCGTATGTGAACCGATTGAACAGGTTCAAAAGAATCAGCTCGTTCACGAATCGAATCTATCACGTCTTGTCCAGGTACGACAAGCTTTTATGAAATGCAGAGTAAAAACACTTTGTAGTGAAGTTAAAGTTTCCCAAAATACTCATCAAGTACAGATACTTGAAAAATGTTCCTGTCCACTACTGGAAATGTGAATGTAAACCAATGGCAGCATGCGTGCGTCAGTGAGCGTTTACCTTGAACTGCATGACCCAGCCTTTGGCAGGAACTATGTCATGTGTAACGGCGTAAACTTCCTGTCCATCCGTGTTTCCACACACCATGACTCCGTCCGGAGAGCTGCAGAAACGCTTCACGGAGCAGTCTTCAGAAAACAGCCAGTGATCACTCACTGAAACGAAACGGTTTTTAGTGTGTAATGTTGCTGTTTGAGCACATAAAGGGTTATTCTCTCTATCTTAGCATTATCTCTGAGAGTGTGTACCGATGGTCTCCTCGTGATGGGGCGGCGAGCTGCTGTGTGTGCCGTCGGCCGGCGCTCGCTCGTGACTGGGCAGCGCCACTCCTCCAAACGTGTCTGAGATCTGAGCATGAGCATCTGAGCCGGAGATCAGCACATTATCCAGAGCCCAGTCGCTGCGATCCGCCCCGTCGTGCTGCGGCTGCCACCAGCGGATCCGAACGCCCACAGCCCGCGCCACCGCCGGCAGCAGCACATTCACAAACCTGAACCGGAGGAACACACCATTCACACAGACAGTCAACAAGCACTAACCTCAGGAAACTCACCAGATCAGATTCTAATCTTTCCCTGGAAGAAAATTATATACACTATATATTGCCAAAAGTATTGTGCGTCCCTCCAAATCCCTGAGTTCAGGTGTTCAACTCCTTCATGGCCACAGGTGTATAAATCAAGCTCTAGGCCTGCAGACGCTTCTACACATATTCACGAGTTCGCACTTACATATAATTTATAGAGAGTAATTCAATGCGTATTTGGCGTGCTGTCCGGGGGGAGGGCTTCGAGCTCGGAATTAGGCCCGAACCCAGAGCACCCCCGTATATGTAAGTGGTTTTAATAAAAGGTGTGGCGAAGGGGTGGTGGAAGGGTGGATAACTGTCAGCAAACGGAGGCAGGACTGCTGCTTGTATATATACCTCTATTGTTGATTAGCTGAGTGCTCTCCACCTGTGTCAATTATCTGAACTTGCTTCTCCCGAACTTTGTTAGTAAAACATCATTTAGTGAGAGAATGGGCCGCTCTCAAGAGCTCAGAGAACTCAAGCGTGGGGCCGTGATCGGTGGACACCTGTGCAATAAGACCATTCGGGACATTTCCTCACTACTAAATATTCCACGCTCAACTGTTAGTGGGATTATAACAAAGTGGAAGTGATTGGGAACAACAGCAACTCAGCCACAGAGCGGGGTCAGCACATGCTGAGGGTCACAGAAGTCGCCAACTTTCTGCAGAGTCAAGAGCTCCAGACCTCCAAACTCCTGTGTCCTTCAGATGAGCTCAAGAACAGTGTGTAGAGCTTCATGGAATGGGTTTCTATGGCCGAGCAGCTCATCCAAGCCTTACAGCACCAAGTGCAATGCAAAGCGTGGGATGCAGTGGGGTAAAGTGCGCCACCACTGGACTCTAGAGCAGTGGAGACGTGTTCTATGAGTGACCAATCACGCTTCTCTGTCTGACAATCCCATGGACGAGTCTGGGTTTGGCGGTCGCCAGGAGAACAGGACTTGCCTGACTGCATTTGGTGGAGGGGGGATTATGGGGTGGGGTTGTTTTTCAGGGGTTAGTTCCAGTGAAAGGAACTCTTAATGCAAGACATTTTGGACAATTTCATGCTCCCAACTTTGTGGGCCCAGTTTGGGGACGGCCCCTTCCTGTCCCAGCATGACTGCTCCAGTGCTCAAAGCGTCTCCATAAAGACATGATGAGGAGTTTGGTGGAGGAACTGGAGTCCTGACCTCAACCCGATAGAACAGCTTTGGGATGAATTAGAGCGGAGACTGAGAGCCAGGCCTTCTCGTCCAACATCACAAATGAAGAATCCCCATAAACACACTCCTAAACCTTGAGGAAAGAAGAGCTGAAGCTGTTAGAGCTGAGACTCCATATTAAACCCTACGGATTAAGAATGGGATGGCATTAAAGCTCATGTGCATGTAAAGGTAGAGTCCCAAAACTTTTAGCAATACAGTGTATATATTTCTACTTTCAATACAATGGGTCCAGCGATGTACAGCATAGATCAAGATCAGGCTTGAAGAATGAATATTGTCTTCATTCCTGGTTTAGAGACTCACTCAGGTTTGCTGTACTGGTCGTAGAAGATCTCGGTCAGCAGACTCCAGCTGATCCCAGCGTTCATACTGAACTCCAGAAGGACGCCCTGGTTACGGTTGCTGGGCGCGATCATACAGCCGTACATGAAGTAGAACTGAATGAATTCAGCACTGGTCAGATTGAGATCCACTGTCACCAGCTGACGAGAGCAGCTCTGGCCATCAGAAGACAAACAACAGGGACATTTGAGTTCATCACAGAATGAAATCTTTAATTCTCACTTGAAAACATTTGTTCAGAGAACATTCAGAAGTAACGTTCCCATAATGTTTGAAGAATGATCCAATGTTCACATAACCAAGAAAGAACGTTTCTAAAGAACTGGATGTTTTGAACATTCAGAAATGTTTTCACAACTTAAAGGGAACGTTAGCAAATGTTTATAGAACATATTCTTGTTCGCTAGGAAAGATGTTTGGTTAACAGTGTGGTTATAAACTGCTCGATACATAAACTAAACTTGAGACTTTAGATAGTTAGACAGAATTGACTTCAACATAAGATTTTTATGGAAAGCAGGCAGGGTGAAGTTTTTCTGAATAAACTCATATGATATCCGAGACGGAGTTTGCTCAGAGGCATTCGAGAGACACGACCGTCTGCAGGAAGATTTCACGGTCTGATGAAAGTAAAATTGAGCTTTTGTGCCTCACCGTGGAGCTGGAGAACATCATCCCTACGGAGAAGGACAGCAGGGACGCGGAACTCATAAAGACTCAATGAAAAATGGATGGAGTAAACTATAAAAAAGCCTTAGAGGAAAACCAGCTGCATTCCACGAGACTTCTGGGACTCAATCTTCAGGAAAAGAAGGTCTTGGCCGACGGTTGTGCTCAGGGTTAACTCTGAGAGCGGGAATACTCGTCAAGTCTTTGATGTTGCTTTTAGTTTTTATCTGTACTTGGCAAATTACTTCATATTCTCACTTCATGACCCAGCTGACAAAAATACGCTCAAAAAACGTTATTTCTGAATGTTCTCTGAATGCTTAAAAAAAAATTCTTGGTTATGTGAACATGTATTATTCTTTTAACATTATGGGAACGTTACTTTTGAATCTACTCTGAATGTTCTGAAACAAGTAGTAACATGGAAAAACATTCCATTCCTTTTTGTACTAACGTTTTGAGAACACAATTAAAGACCAGATAACTTCTATTTAACAAATTCGTTTGCCCATATAATCTTAAGATATTTAGGTTAAGCTTATTTGACTGATGAGGGGCTCGATGAAGCAGCTCGAGCTCTGATATACCCCCATAGTGACTAAATGATTATGTAGGGAAAGGTATCTAAGATAAAAGTGGAGTTTGGGGAGGTGGAGGGATGCTGGAACGTCTGAGACTGAGGAGAGGTAAGCCGCTGTTTATATACTCTGGCTGTTGATTGGAAGATTAGATGGGCTCGCTCCTTCCTAAGGAAATTCACGAATGTTACTGGATGAACATTTGTTCATGACTTTGAGAGAATGTTTCCTGTTAGACCCACGTAGGAGGGGACACAACGTTCCCTAAATGTTCTCTAAAGGTGATGAAAATCCTGAACCTTAATAGAAAATTAGGCACGTTTGTAAAATGTCCTCTTTTGGTTATGAAAGTGCTGCAGTTCAAGGTTCTTATATGACTTTAGGGGGACGTTCTATTTTGGTTATTTTATGGACACACAGCAACATTTCAAAGGGGACATTTGGGACGTATCAGAACGTTCCCATACGGTTCCCTGTTAGTCAGATGGGGACGTTTCATTCGGGACTGTCCTGCAACACATCTAGTTCAGTGGTGGTCTCTACACTACATCCACATAACGTTTGTGCAAATTCTGCGCTTTACTGACCCTCATTTGCAAAGCAGCCCAGTGTGCATAGATTCACACAAACATGTTCTGAAAACACTCGATGAAAGGACCTAAATATGACCAAAGAATCCCCTAAAGGTCCTGCAAATGTTATTCAAATGTAGTGTAGAGGGAGCGTCCTACAGTAATGGACATTTCCAGAACATCTTGAATGTTCCGGGAAGGTCCGCCAAATAAAGTCCCCTGACCCTTAAAAGAACATCATGACTGTCTCGGAACGTTCTGGGAACATTGCTAGGGGACGTCCTTGACACCAGCAGGGAACGTTTTGAGAACGTTCTGGGAACGTGAAATTTCTAGCGGGGGGTATTGAGATTTGGCGTGGACTGTGCGGAACTGAAGAACTCTTCACACTGAAGGACAGAGGGCTTTACCCCGCTGAAGTGCAGGGCCGATCCCGAGGCCACCGCGCCGCAGACGCTGCTGATCTTGCCCCCGGTCAGCAGGTGCCAGTGATTGAGCGCTGGGGCTCGACTGAAGCTGTCCTTCAGCTGGACGGGCAGAGAGACCAGGGGCTCGTCGCAGAACTCGCCGCCCCACTCAGGGTCACATCTGCAAGAGAAGAGGCGTGAGGAAGAGCAGACGTCCTGCAGGCGTGAGCTGAGCCTGAGCCTGACTTACACACAGGAGCTCTGTCTACAGCGGCCGTGGCCGGAGCACATGTCGGGACAGCCGTCACCGATGTACAGGTTATCCAGAGCCCACGTCTGCTGCTTATCGAAGGGGGCCGGCTGGAACCAGCGGAACCGCGTGGCTGTGGACCTGAGCATTCAACACAAAACAATACAGAAACGTTCAATTCAAGTGTTTTCTTACCAGTGTCCTAACCACACACAACATGTGAAAAATCTTTTCAAGTGAATCAGTTTTTGTCCAATGGCGATACACAACGAGCCACAGCAATCACAGCTGGAACAGAAAAATACAGATATGACAGTGATAATCTCAAGTACTGTCACCCCTCTGATATTGCTCTAAAATCAAAGCCATGCATCTAACCAAGTTGATATCACAAAAATTGAGCCGCTGAAAGGTTTAAAGTAGCCATGGAAAAGCAAGTTTTCTCAGGATGAATTTTGAGTGTTTAAGCTTTCAAATGATGAAATGAACCTAATTTCTGATGACCACTAACATACAGTATGAGATAGGGAAAATGGCTAAGTGCCACTGATGGTTAACAGATTAAAAAGAAACAAGAATAACTTATTTATTTTTTAATTTATGAATTTGATTATGTATTTATCCATTTGGTTGCGAGCGCAGTGCACTTGCAGAGAGACTCCGCCCACACACTCTTCTGATTGGCTGTGAGTTTGGATTGATTTGGTGGCGAGTGAAGTGCGTTTGCAGAGAGACTCCGCCCACACACTCTTCTGATTGGCTGGATTGATTTGATTGTGAGTGCAGTGCGTTTGCAGAGAGACTCCGCCCACATACTCTTCTGATTGGCTGGATTGATTTGGTTGCAAGTGCAGTGCGTTTGCAGAGAGACTCCACCCACACACTCTTCTGATTGGCTGTGAGTTTGGATTGATTTGGTGGCGAGTGAAGTGCGTTTGCAGAGAGACTCCGCCCACACACTCTTCTGATTGGCTGGATTGATTTGATTGTGAGTGCAGTGCGTTTGCAGAGAGACTCCGCCCACATACTCTTCTGATTGGCTGGATTGATTTGGTTGCAAGTGCAGTGCGTTTGCAGAGAGACTCCACCCACACACTCTTCTGATTGGCTGTGAGTTTGGATTGATTTGGTGGCGAGTGAAGTGCGTTTGCAGAGAGACTCCGCCCACACACTCTTCTGATTGGCTGGATTGATTTGGTGGCGAGTGCAGTGCGTTTGCAGAGAGACTCCGCCCACACACTCTTCTGATTGGCTGGATTGATTTGATTGTGAGTGCAGTGCGTTTGCAGAGAGACTCCGCCCACATACTCTTCTGATTGGCTGGATTGATTTGGTTGCAAGTGCAGTGCGTTTGCAGAGAGACTCCACCCACACACTCTTCTGATTGGCTGTGAGTTTGGATTGATTTGGTGGCGAGTGCAGTGCGTTTGCAGAGAGACTCCGCCCACATACTCTTCTGATAGGCTGGATTGATTTGGTTGTGAGTGCAGTGCGTTTGGAGAGAGACTCCGCCCACACACTCTTCTGATTGGCTGTGAGTTTGGATTGATTTGGTGGCGAGTGAAGTGCGTTTGCAGAGAGACTCCGCCCACATTCTCTTCTGATTGGCTGGATTGATTTGGTGACGAGTGCAGTGCGTTTGCAGAGAGACTCCACCCACACACTCTTCTGATTGGCTGGATTGATTTGGTTGCGAGTCCAGTGCGTTTACAGAGAGACTCCACCCACACACTCTTCTGATTGGCTGGATTGATTTGGTGACGAGTGCAGTGCGTTTGCAGAGAGACTCCACCCACACACTCTTCTGATTGGCTGGATTGATTTGGTGACGAGTGCAGTGCGTTTACAGAGAGACTCCACCCACACACTCTTCTGATTGGCTGGATTGATTTGGTGGCGAGTACAGTGAGTTTGCAGAGAGACTCCGCCCACACGCTCTTCTGATTGGCTGTGATTTGGTTGCGAGTGCAGTGCGTTTGGAGAGAGACTCCGCCCACACACTCCTCTGATTGGCTGGATTGATTTGGTTGCGAGTGCAGTGCGTTTGGAGAGAGACTCCGCCCACACACTCTTCTGATTGGCTGGAATGATTTGGTTCCGAGTGCAGTGCGTTTGCAGAGAGACTCCGCCCACACACTCTTCTGATTGGCTGGATTGATTTGGTTGCGAGTGCAGTGCGTTTGGAGAGAGACTCCGCCCACACACTCTTCTGATTGGCTGGAATGATTTGGTTCCGAGTGCAGTGCGTTTGCAGAGAGACTCCGCCCACACACTCTTCTGATTGGCTGTGAGTTTGGATTGATTTGTCACGTGTCGCAGTCGTGTCTCATCTGTGTTAGACGTGATTGATGTACTGTTTGTGCAAGTGTGTGTGTGTTTACCTGGCGTAGTGTGGTATGGGTAAAGTAATTCGGCCCCACTTGTTGTAAGTATCTGACACCAACAGCCTCTGCAGTGTGTAAGAAGAGCAATCTGGACTTGTGGGTAAACAATCCCTGACCAGCGGCAGCCACGTGAGACCCAGATCCAAAGAGTACTCGAGCTCCACCGCTGCGGACACATGAACACACACAGCCGTCAGAGCAAAGCCTTCTGTTCATGACAGACACAGAGCGGCTCGCTGGGGTCAGGGACCTACTGTAGCAGGACGAGGTGACGGAGCAGGAGGCAGAGAAATCAAACTGGATGAAGGCTTCTGGGCCCAGGCTGATGTCGGTGGTGATGCCGTAGCGTGTGTTTGATTTCTCGATGAAGGCGAAGGCTTCCCCGTCAGAGCCGCACACAGGCATCCGCGTGCCGCCGGGGTGCAGCAGCCAAGAGCGGCCGTTTGCGGAGGAGAAGTCGTCCTCCAGCGGCCCCCAACCACTGGCACTGCCACCCACCACCAGCTGCACACACACGGACACACACACACGTTACAACACGCTTCTCATGCAGAAGAGCACAACTGTAATCATTTCAGACTTTTGTAGTGTATAATGGAGTTAAGTGAGAAAACTGCTTGTTGGTCTGAATGTCTTTGCAATATTTAAAGAGCACCTATCATGGCATTTAAAATGTTCCAAATATTGTTTTAGAAGTCCCCAACAACAGTTTTGCATGCATGCAATGACAAAAAAGACTTTAGTTTTCTTATAATATGCATTTATTTTGACCTGTTTTGACAGCGATTCTCAAATGATTCCTTTAGTGATTCACTTTTCAAAACCCCGCCTTTACGTGACGCTAATCTGCCGTGATTGGTCCGATGACCCAGTCAGTTGTGATTGGTTTAGTCTGTGCAGATATTTTCGGAAACGAAACGAAACGCCCATCAAAGTCTTATAGTGACAGTAATTTGTTAATATGTGTCAGGAGTTATGAATATGAAAACCGCGTCGGTACCGTTTGATTGTAATATGAGCCTCAGCTGCTCTCATTCATAAAAAAACTCCTCACGAAGACTCGCGACAAATCAACATCCCTCAGGGCTTTTAGTTCAAAAGTGTGCAGATGAGGAGACATATTGATAGATTCTCATATGTCTGTGTCAAATTTCTAAACAGAGGAGTATTTTTTATACCATGATGTTTTCTAGTTTTCACTGGCGTCTTGGAGCGCAATAAGTGGGCGTATCGTATTCAAATAACTTGACAAGTTGACGTCATCTAGTCAGAGAAAAAGCTTCGGTCTTCTAACGATTCTTAAAAATGACTCAGAGTCGACTCTTACTTTTGAAAGAAAATAACTATATATACGGTCATATTTCAAACTTTGCAGGATGTTTTTGTTCACTTAGATCTATGTTACACACTACATGAACGGTAAATTTCAAAATTCCATGATAGGTGCTCTTTAATACAGTATTGATGAGTGTATCGCAGTACTTTACTTTATCTATAACCCAGGGACTGTGGAAGTGTCCGTTCTCCGACGGCTGCCACCAGCGCAGGCGTGTGGCTGCAGACCGCGCTCTCAGAGGGATCTCCAGGGCCACCAGGTGAGCCTGGTTACTGCTGTTGCTGTACAGGAACTCCTGAAGCAGAGCCCAGTTCAGCCCTCCGTCCACGGAGAACTGCAGGAGCACCGGCTGGGAGCGCGGATCAGGGGCCGCTTTCCCACAGCCCAGCCTCAGGAAGAACTGGATAAACCTGCGCGTGACACACATTTGAACGTTAATAACGGTGTGAGACACATTTTTCACAGTGAATCTTGTGTGTTTGTGAAATACCTAGCATTAGACAGGTCCAGATCCAGTGTCTCCAGCATCCGCAAGCCGTCCTCGCTGAAGAACAGGTGGTTCCCGCTGGTGGTGATGCCACACTTCCTGGAAGGTTTTCCTCCACTCATCAACTTGAAATGTTCAGACTCCAAAACTCCACCTGTGTGACAATCAGTGAAATTGTCAAAACAGTAAAAACAGTGAATAACACTGATGATCTCTTCATCACCTGTCAGTGGGTGGGATATATTAGGCAACAAGTGAACATTTTGTCCTCAGAGTTGATGTGTTAGAAGCAGGAAAAATGGGCAAGCGTAAGGATTTGAGCGAGTTTGACAAGAGCCAGATTGTGACGGCTGGACGACTGGGTCAGAGCATCTCCAGAACTGCAGCTCTTGTGGGGTGTTCTCGGTCTGCAGTGGCCAGTCTCTATCAAAAGTGAAGACCAGTGGAGAACCGGCCACAGGGTCATGGAGGACCAGTGGAGAACCGGCCACAGGGTCATGGAGGACCAGTGGAGAACCGGCCACAGGGTCATGAAGGACCAGTGGAGAACCGGCCACAGGGTCATGGAGGACCAGTGGAGAACCGGCCACAGGGTCATGAAGGACCAGTGGAGAACCGGCCACAGGGTCATGGAGGACCAGTGGAGAACCGGCCACAGGGTCATGGAGGACCAGTGGAGAACCGGCCACAGGGTCATGAAGGACCAGTGGAGAACCGGCCACAGGGTCATGGAGGACCAGTGGAGAACCGGCCACAGGGTCATGAAGGACCAGTGCAGAACCGGCCACAGGGTCATGAAGGCCCAGTGGAGAACCGGCCACAGGGTCATGAAGGCCCAGTGGAGAACCGGCCACAGGGTCATGGAGGACCAGAGGAGAACCGGCCACAGGGTCATGAAGGACCAGTGGAGAACCGGCCACAGGGTCATGGAGGACCAGTGGAGAACCGGCCACAGGGTCATGAAGGACCAGTGGAGAACCGGCCACATGGTCATGAACGACCAGTGGAGAACCGGCCACAGGGTCATGAAGGACCAGTGGAGAACCGGCCACAGGGTCATGGAGGACCAGTGGAGAACCGGCCACAGGGTCATGGAGGACCAGTGGAGAACCGGCCACAGGGTCATGGAGGACCAGTGGAGAACCGGCCACAGGGTCATGGAGGACCAGTGGAGAACCGGCCACAGGGTCATGGAGGACCAGTGGAGAACCGGCCACAGGGTCATGAAGGACCAGTGGAGAACCGGCCACAGGGTCATGGAGGACCAGTGGAGAACCGGCCACAGGGTCATGAAGGACCAGTGGAGAACCGGCCACAGGGTCATGGAGGACCAGTGGAGAACCGGCCACAGGGTCATGGAGGACCAGTGGAGAACCGGCCACAGGGTCATGGAGGACCAGTGGAGAACCGGCCACAGGGTCATGAAGGACCAGTGGAGAACCGGCCACAGGGTCATGGAGGACCAGTGGAGAACCGGCCACAGGGTCATGAAGGACCAGTGCAGAACCGGCCACAGGGTCATGGAGGACCAGAGGAGAACCGGCCACAGGGTCATGAAGGACCAGTGGAGAACCGGCCACAGGGTCATGGAGGACCAGTGGAGAACCGGCCACAGGGTCATGAAGGACCAGTGGAGAACCGGCCACAGGGTCATGGGCGGCCGAGGCTCATTGATGCCCGTGTGGTCCAATCAAACAGACGAGCTACTGGAGCTCAAACTGCTCCAGAATTTAATGCTGGTTCTGATAGAAAGGGCTCAGAATACACAGAGCATCTCAGTTTGTGGAGTATGGACCAGTCAGGGTGCCCATGCTGACCCCTGACCCCGCCCAAAACACCAACAGTGACTCGTGAGCATCAGAACTGGACCACGGAGCAATGGAAGAAGGTGGCCTGGTCTGATGATCACGTGTTCTTCTACATCAGTGGATGGCCGGGTGTGTGTGTGTGGCTCACCTGGGGAACACATGGCACCAGGTGCACTATGGGAAGAAGGCGTGGCGGCGGAGGCAGTGATGCTTTGGGCAATGTTCTGCTGGGAAACCTTGGGTCCTCCATCATGTGGATGTGACTTTGACACGTCTCACCTACCTCAGCATTGCTGAGCCCATGTCCAGCCTTTCATGGAGACGGTTTTCCCTGTGGCTGTGGCTCTTTCAGCAGATAATGCGCCGCCACAAAGCACAAATGCTTCAGGAATGCTTTGAGGAGGAAAAGTTTGAGGCGTTGATTTGGCCTATATACAAACAAGCAACTCCAGCCCATGTGAGAAAAAGTAGCGCAAAAGTAACACAATGGATTATTTTCTATAAAAAGTAATTAAGTAACGGAATTAGTTACTTTATCAGGGAGTAACACAATATTGTAACGCATTACTTTTACCCAAAACGAATTATGACTTCTTACAAACGTGTTGCAAGCATATAATTGCGTTACTCACCTAACCACAGTCATATAGCAACATACTGTACATCTGTTTGCTTCCGTACCTTCAAAATCCTCCTTCAGGAAATCTGGATTTGGCTCATCAGGACTGGAGCAGTCGGATCCAGAGTAACCCAGATCACAGATGCAGTGAGTGCCTCGGACACACACACCGTGGCCATTACACATGTTCTGGCACTGAGGGCCGATGTACACACTGTCCAGGGCCCATGTGGGCGGAGCCGCGCCGCTGGAGTAAAACCCTTGGAACCAGCGGAACCGCACTGACCTGCAGAGCACAGACACACTGTTACACACTGAACACACAACCGTCAAAACAAACAGCAGCCAGGTTATGAACAAACGCTCTTCCGGTAGCATTGAAAACTCAATGTTAGCAGAGCGTTCCTAAGATGTAATGTTGTATTGCAGGTGTGTCCGTCTCACCCGCACAGTCTGAGCTTGCCGAAGTGGATCATCTCTCTCCTCCAGCCCTGTGTGGTTCCAGGATAGTAGACGCTGGCCGGGTGGAGTTCGGTGGAGCAGAGCGAGCTGAGCCGCGGGCCGCCGGCACACAGAGGAACCAGCAGATGCCACGTGGCTCCGAAGTCCCGCGAAAACTCCAGACGCACGGGGTTCAGGGAAGAGCTTTCAGTTGTGCAGCCCACATTGATCTAGAACAGGAATCAGTTAAAGATGTTCCACTGGACCGAGACTGACCGCAGAGAGATAATAAAACAATCAAAGACTCGCCTTTAACTACAGTTACAGGGATACACTCTAAAAAAAAAGGTTCTATATGGCACCAAAAATGGTTCTTGGTTCGTAATCATAGGGGAACCTTTTTTAGTGCTATATAGCACCAATTTTGGTGCTTCAGTGGTTCTTCAGCGGTTCTTCAGAGGTTCTTCACCGTTTTTTTGACTAAGGTGCTATATAGCACCTCTGAAGAACCACTGAAGCACCAAAATTGGTGCTATATAGCACTAAAAAAGGTTCCCCTATGATTACGAGCCAAGAACCATTTTTGGTGCCATATAGAACCTTTTTTTTTTAGAGTGTAGTTCACCCATACCCCTTTTCCACCAAAGCAGAGCTAGAGCTAGATCGGAGCCAGAGCCTAGTTTCAAATCGGTTCTTTGTGTTTCCACACTCAAAGCCCCAGCTCCGAGCCAGGAAAAGTGGTTCTTAAGTAGCACCAAAACATTGCTGGGCTAGAACAGGGCTAGAAGTAAGAACCGATTCCATCAGGCGCTGGGGGCGGAGTCAACAAGACCAACACAAACTGGAGATCCGCCATTGTTGAAATAGCAGCTAATGGAGCTAACAGCTGCTGCTCGTTTGAAATCTCCGTCTATACAAATGACGGCGAACTGCATGAATGCGTTGGATTCGCTGTGTTTTCGTTGTGTTTTGATGCCGATGTAGGATCGTAAAGCCATGTGAATCAACAGTAACGCAACGTTTGCATTGTTGATGGAAGGCTTGTTCGCAGCGGTGCTGTGCAGACCGATCGCCGTATGACAACGAGTCCAGCGAGAGCACACGACTCCTTATGCTTTTGATTCACTCATGCGTTTTTTTTTATATATCATACGTGGATCGGTCTGCGCAGTGCCGATGCGTCTCGAACAAGCCTGGTGTGTGTGTGTGTGTGTGTGTGTGTGTGTGTGTGTGTGTGTTTCCCGCTGCCCAGGGTTGCCAGGTTTTCACAACAAAACCCACCCAATTGCTTCTCAAAACAAGCCCAATCGCGTTCCAGGGGGGCTTCCCCGGTAAAAATCACATTTGGGGGTAAAATATGTGTTTTTTGGCATGGTTGCCTACTAAAAGGTTGCCTACTCGCATTCCCGGGGCTAAATATCACATAATTGGGGTCGCTTCATCCCGCAGACATGAAAAAAACAGCCCGCGACAAAACCACAGACTTGGCAACACTGCCGCTGCCTCGCTAGCGTTGCTGAGAGAGATGAGGCGTATACAGTGACGTAAGACATGGCTCTGTTGCGGCTCTCAGCACATGTGGAAAAGCAAACGGTTCTTAGAAGCTCCTCAGTCGAACCAACTATGAACTGGGACTAGCTCTGGCTCTGATTAGCTCTAGCACTGCCCTGGTGGAAAAGGGGAACCAGAAATGTATATTCGGTCATTATTTACTCAGCTTTTGAAATGCCAGTGTTTCTCACAAAGCCCTACCTCGAACTGGATGACGGTGTTCTCATTGACATCAATGTCTCTGGTGGTAATGGAGTGTTCGCCCAACTCACTGGACAGAAACACCATGGCGGAGTCCTCCTCCCTGCAAACACAGCGAGGGTCACATGATACCAGTGGATGCTCGAGGGTTTAACTCACAGGATCCTGTTGTGTTTGAATCAGTTCTGCTCGAAGTGTGTGGTTCATCTCCTCGAGGGTTTTTTACGACATGCTAATGTGAGGCAAACACGAGTGAGATACTCACAGTCCTCCTCTCTGATACGGGCAGTAGAATCCAGTGTTTCCTCCGGGATAAAACAGCCAGTTCCCCTCCTGCGGCCCAGCCTCAAAGCTCTCCAATATAACCGGCAGACTACTGATGCTGTTGCCATCTATGATCAGGTCATCGATCACCCACACCTCCTCCTTCTTACCTGGAGCAACCAGACAAATCATTCATAAAGAGAACAAAAACATTCACGTAATAAGAACGTTCATCAAGTAAAACATCATCTTCTTTTTTTCCAGCACAAATATCTAAACATTCTTAAATCAAGATACATGAAGTCCTGAATTCTGAAAAATGTGTCAAAAGAAGTGAGTTTATGATTAAATCAAGTTTTTCGGACTCCACTGGCAGATACTTGTTCTTATTTTAAGCTTAAACTCACTTAATCTCATTTTCCCTTTATTAATAGGATATTTCCCAAACACGCTGGAAGCGCTTGACCAATCACAACACACTGCTCCAGCCGACCAATCAGAGCATAGTGTGCTTTTCAGAAGGAGGGGCTTCATAGAGAGAGGAACTAAACAGAGAGTTACTGACAGACTGGGAAGAGAGGAGCCGCAACAATGGAGAATATGAGGAGATAATCAACATTACAGCAGGAAAACCTGAGAGAGTGAGCCAATCAGCCATAGGGGGCGTGTCCACTCATGATGTGGTAGGAGAGAGAGTGGGCCAATCAGCAGTAGGGGGCGTGTCCACTCATGATGTGGTAGGAGAGAGAGTGGGCCAATCAGCAGTAGGGGGCGTGTCCACTCATTATGGGGAAGAGAGAGACTGAGCCAATCAGCAGTAGAGGGCGTGTCAACTCATGATGGGGGAGGAGAGTGGGCCAATCAGCAGTAGGGGGCGTGTACACTCATTATGTGGTAGGAGAGAGAGTGGGCCAATCAGCAGTAGGGGGCGTGTCCACTCATTATGGGGAAGAGAGAGACTGAGCCAATCAGCAGTAGAGGGCGTGTCAACTCAAGATGGGGGAGGAGAGTAGGCCAATCAGCAGTAGGGGGCGTGTCCACTCATTATGTGGTAGGAGAGAGAGTGGGCCAATCAGTAGTAGGGGGCGTGTCCACTCATGGGGAAGAGAGAGACGGAGCCAATCAGCAGTAAAGGGCGTGTCCACTCATGATGAGGGAGGAGAGAGAGTGGGCCAATCAGCAGTAGGGGGCGTGTCCACTCATGATGGGGGAGGAGAGAGAGTGAGCCAGTGAGAATGTGAGCCAATTAGTGGTAGGGGCGTGTCCACTTATAGTGGGGGAGGAGAGAGAGTGAGCCAATCAGCAGTTGAGGGCATGTCCACTCATGATGGGGGAGGAGAAAGTGGGCCAATCGGCAGTAGGGGGCGTGTCCACTCATGATGGGGGAGGAGAGAGAGTGAGCCTATCAGCAGTAGGGGGCGTGTCCACTCGTGATGGGAGAGGAGAGAGAGTGAGCCAATCAGCAGTAGGGGGTGTGTCCATTCATAATGGGGGAGGAGAAAGTGGGCCAATCAGCAGTAGGGGGCGTGTCCACTCTTGATGGGGAGGAGAGAGAGTGAGTCAATCAGCAGTAGGGGCGCGTCCACTCATGATGGGAGAGGACCTGTTCTAGTAGAGCTCAAAAACAACATCAATACTTAGAAATGAAGAGTAGTTTGCTACCTTTACTTTAAACAGGACCTATAGTGCCCTTCTTCAATGTTATAAACTAACTCATCTCCACATGGCACTTGTGATTGTGAGTGAGGTGTGGGTCAGTTTCCGTGACCGTGACTTTCTTACCACTATTGTACGGCTGCCACAACCGAAACCGTGTGGCGTTGGTCTGGGCACTGGGAGGCAAAGACATGTGAACGAACAGCGTGTCTGTGGAAGTGGGGAAGTAAAACTCGTCTATAAGCAGCCAGCTGATCCCTCCATTCACCGAATACTGCACCAACACGGAGTGAGAGCGCTCGGGCACACCTGCACACACACACACACACACACACACACACACGTGTTTACAGCCGACAGAAGACCAGGAGAAAGACGGGAGACTGAACATGCTTAACACCAGACTCACCCTTTGTTATGAACTTAAATGAAAACTGGATGTACATGGTGTTTGTGCAGTCTAGATCTGTTGACACCAGCATACGCAGTCCCTCCTGCAGGAGAACAGGACAGTCATCCGGAGCAAACACGCTGATTTAAGGACATTAGGGAACCTTGTTTGTAGAACCCAGAGCAGTATTTCACACTATACTCACGCCTTTGAAGATGAGGGCCGTTCCTGATTTCAGAGGCTCTCCGCTCAGCGTCCCCCGCTCTGCCCCGTACACCTCAGGCCAGATCTCCGGCTTCAGGTTCTCATTGAAATCTTCCTTCAGAACAGACGGCAGAGCGACCAGAGGCACACAGTGAGGCCCGCCGAAGCCCCTGTCACAGCTGCGCGAGAGAGAAAAGCCACTGTAAGCGCAGGATCGCTGCGGAGCGCTCGAGTTTATCAGGAGATATCTGTGGTCGAGACTCACGCGCAGTGTCCGCTGTTGCACAGGCCGTGTCCAGAGCACATCCACGGGCAACCGGGCGTCAGCAGCACATTATCCAGCATCCAGCCATCAGCTCCGGGGGCAAACACCGGCTGACTCCAGCGGAACCTCGTTCTAGGTGAACTACACGGACCGGGAAAAAGGGTTTAGTGTTGGAACCATTTGAGTGTTCTCTGAGTGTTACTCTTGAGTGTTCTCTGAGCGTTACTCTTGAGTGTTCTCTGAGCGTTACTCTTGAGTGTTCTCTGAGCATTACTCTTGAGTGTTCTCTGAGCGTTACTCTTGAGTGTTCTCTGAGCGTTACTCTTGAGTGTTCTCTGAGTGTTACTCTTGAGTGTTCTCTGAGTGTTACTCTTGAGTGTTCTCTGAGCGTTACTCTTGAGTGTTCTTTGAGTGTTACTCTTGAGTGTTCTCTAAGGGTTACTCTTGAATGTTCTCTGAGCGTTACTCTTGAGTGTTCTCTGAGTGTTACTCTTGAGTGTTCTCTGAGCGTTACTCTTGAATGTTCTCTGAGCGTTACTCTTGAGTGTTCTCTGAGTGTTACTCTTGAGTGTTCTCTGAGCGTTACTCTTGAGTGTTGTCTGAGTGTTACTCTTGAGTGTTGTCTGAGTGTTACTCTTGAGTGTTCTCTGAGTGTTACTCTTGAGTGTTCTCTGAGCGTTACTCTTGAATGTTCTCTGAGCGTTACTCTTGAATGTTCTCTGAGCGTTACTCTTGAATTTTCTCTGAGTCTTACTCTTGAGTGTTCTCTGAGTGTTACTTTTGAGTGTTCTCTGAACATTACTCTTGAATGTTCTCTGAGTGTTACTCTTGAGTGTTCTCTGAGCGTTACTCTTGAATGTTCTCTGAACGTTACTCTTGAGTGTTCTCTGAGTGTTACTCTTGAATGTTCTCTGAGTGTTACTCTTGAGTGTTCTCTGAGCGTTACTCTTGAATGTTTTCTGAATGTTACTCTGGAATGTTCTCTGAGTGTTACTCTTGAATGTTCTCTGAGTGTTACTCTTGAATGTTCTCTGAACGTTACTCTTGAGTGTTCTCTGAGTGTTACTCTTGAATGTTCTCTGAGTGTTACTCTTGAATGTTCTCTGAGCGTTACTCTAGAGTGTTCTCTGAGCGTTACTCTTGAGTGTTCTCTGAGTGTTACTCTTGAGTGTTCTCTGAGCGTTACTCTTGAGTGTTCTCTGAGTGTTACTCTTGAGTGTTCTCTGAGTGTTACTCTTGAATGTTCTCTGAACGTTACTCTTGAGTGTTCTCTGAGTGTTACTCTTGAGTGTTCTCTGAGTGTTACTCTTGAATGTTCTCTGAGCGTTACTCTTGAGTGTTCTCTGAGTGTTACTCTTGAGTGTTCTCTGAGAGTTACTCTTGAGTGTTCTCTGAGTGTTACTCTTGAGTGTTCTCTGAGTGTTACTCTTGAGTGTTCTCTGAGTGTTACTCTTGAATGTTCTCTGAGTGTTACTCTTGAGTGTTCTCTGAGCGTTACTCTTGAATGTTTTCTGAATGTTACTCTGGAATGTTCTCTGAGTGTTACTCTTGAATGTTCTCTGAGCGTTACTCTTGAATGTTCTCTGAGTGTTACTCTTGAGTGTTCTCTGAGCGTTACTCTTGAATGTTCTCTGAACGTTACTCTTGAGTGTTCTCTGAGTGTTACTCTTGAATGTTCTCTGAGTGTTACTCTTGAATGTTCTCTGAGTCTTACTCTTGAGTGTTCTCTGAGTGTTACTTTTGAGTGTTCTCTGAACATTACTCTTGAATGTTCTCTGAGTGTTACTCTTGAATGTTCTCTGAGTGTTACTCTTGAATGTTCTCTGAGCGTTACTCTTGAGTGTTCTCTGAGTGTTACTCTTGAATGTTCTCTGAGTGTTACTCTTGAGTGTTCTCTGAGCGTTACTCTTGAATGTTCTCTGAACGTTACTCTTGAGTGTTCTCTGAGTGTTACTCTTGAATGTTCTCTGAGCGTTACTCTTGAATGTTCTCTGAACGTTACTCTTGAGTGTTCTCTGAGTGTTACTCTTGAATGTTCTCTGAGTGTTACTCTTGAATGTTCTCTGAGCGTTACTCTTGAATGTTCTCTGAGTGTTACTCTTGAGTGTTCTCTGAGCGTTACTCTTGAATGTTCTCTGAACGTTACTCTTGAGTGTTCTCTGAGTGTTACTCTTGAATGTTCTCTGAGTGTTACTCTTGAATGTTCTCTGAACGTTACTCTTGAGTGTTCTCTGAGTGTTACTCTTGAATGTTCTCTGAGCGTTACTCTAGAGTGTTCTCTGAGCGTTACTCTTGAGTGTTCTCTGAGTGTTACTCTTGAATGTTCTCTGAGTGTTACTCTTGAGTGTTCTCTGAGTGTTACTCTTGAGTGTTCTCTGAGCGTTACTCTTGAGTGTTCTCTGAGTGTTACTCTTGAGTGTTCTCTGAGTGTTACTCTTGAATGTTCTCTGAACGTTACTCTTGAGTGTTCTCTGAGTGTTACTCTTGAATGTTCTCTGAGTGTTACTCTTGAATGTTCTCTGAGCGTTACTCTTGAGTGTTCTCTGAGTGTTACTCTTGAGTGTTCTCTGAGAGTTACTCTTGAGTGTTCTCTGAGTGTTACTCTTGAGTGTTCTCTGAGTGTTACTCTTGAGTGTTCTCTGAGTGTTACTCTTGAATGTTCTCTGAGTGTTACTCTTGAGTGTTCTCTGAGCGTTACTCTTGAATGTTTTCTGAATGTTACTCTGGAATGTTCTCTGAGTGTTACTCTTGAATGTTCTCTGAGCGTTACTCATGAATGTTCTCTGAGTGTTACTCTTGAGTGTTCTCTGAGCGTTACTCTTGAATGTTCTCTGAACGTTACTCTTGAGTGTTCTCTGAGTGTTACTCTTGAATGTTCTCTGAGTGTTACTCTTGAGTGTTCTCTGAGCGTTACTCTTGAATGTTCTCTGAACGTTACTCTTGAATGTTCTCTGAGTGTTACTCTTGAATGTTCTCTGAGTGTTACTCTTGAGTGTTCTCTGAGTGTTACTCTTGAGTGTTCTCTGAGTGTTACTCTTGAATGTTCTCTGAGTGTTACTCTTGAGTGTTCTCTGAGTGTTACTCTTGAATGTTCTCTGAGCGTTACTCTTGAGTGTTCTCTGAGTGTTACTCTTGAGTGTTCTCTGAGCGTTACTCTTGAATGTTCTCTGAACGTTACTCTTGAGTGTTCTCTGAGTGTTACTCTTGAGTGTTCTCTGAGTGTTACTCTTGAGTGTTCTCTGAGCGTTACTCTTGAATGTTCTCTGAGCGTTACTCTTGAATGTTCTCTGAACGTTACTCTTGAATGTTCTCTGAGTGTTACTCTTGAATGTTCTCTGAGTGTTACTCTTGAATGTTCTCTGAGTGTTACTCTTGAGTGTTCTCTGAGTGTTACTCTTGAGTGTTCTCTGAGCGTTACTCTTGAGTGTTGTCTGAGTGTTACTCTTGAGTGTTGTCTGAGTGTTACTCTTGAGTGTTCTCTGAGTGTTACTCTTGAGTGTTCTCTGAGCGTTACTCTTGAATGTTCTCTGAGCGTTACTCTTGAATGTTCTCTGAGCGTTACTCTTGAATGTTCTCTGAGTCTTACTCTTGAGTGTTCTCTGAGTGTTACTTTTGAGTGTTCTCTGAACATTACTCTTGAATGTTCTCTGAGTGTTACTCTTGAGTGTTCTCTGAGCGTTACTCTTGAATGTTCTCTGAACGTTACTCTTGAGTGTTCTCTGAGTGTTACTCTTGAATGTTCTCTGAGTGTTACTCTTGAGTGTTCTCTGAGCGTTACTCTTGAATGTTTTCTGAATGTTACTCTGGAATGTTCTCTGAGTGTTACTCTTGAATGTTCTCTGAGTGTTACTCTTGAATGTTCTCTGAACGTTACTCTTGAGTGTTCTCTGAGTGTTACTCTTGAATGTTCTCTGAGTGTTACTCTTGAATGTTCTCTGAGCGTTACTCTAGAGTGTTCTCTGAGCGTTACTCTTGAGTGTTCTCTGAGTGTTACTCTTGAGTGTTCTCTGAGCGTTACTCTTGAGTGTTCTCTGAGTGTTACTCTTGAGTGTTCTCTGAGTGTTACTCTTGAATGTTCTCTGAACGTTACTCTTGAGTGTTTTCTGAGTGTTACTCTTGAGTGTTCTCTGAGCGTTACTCTTGAGTGTTCTCTGAGTGTTACTCTTGAGTGTTCTCTGAGAGTTACTCTTGAGTGTTCTCTGAGTGTTACTCTTGAGTGTTCTCTGAGTGTTACTCTTGAGTGTTCTCTGAGTGTTACTCTTGAATGTTCTCTGAGTGTTACTCTTGAGTGTTCTCTGAGCGTTACTCTTGAATGTTTTCTGAATGTTACTCTGGAATGTTCTCTGAGTGTTACTCTTGAATGTTCTCTGAGCGTTACTCTTGAATGTTCTCTGAGTGTTACTCTTGAGTGTTCTCTGAGCGTTACTCTTGAATGTTCTCTGAACGTTACTCTTGAGTGTTCTCTGAGTGTTACTCTTGAATGTTCTCTGAGTGTTACTCTTGAATGTTCTCTGAGTCTTACTCTTGAGTGTTCTCTGAGTGTTACTTTTGAGTGTTCTCTGAACATTACTCTTGAATGTTCTCTGAGTGTTACTCTTGAATGTTCTCTGAGTGTTACTCTTGAATGTTCTCTGAGCGTTACTCTTGAGTGTTCTCTGAGTGTTACTCTTGAATGTTCTCTGAGTGTTACTCTTGAGTGTTCTCTGAGCGTTACTCTTGAATGTTCTCTGAACGTTACTCTTGAGTGTTCTCTGAGTGTTACTCTTGAATGTTCTCTGAGCGTTACTCTTGAATGTTCTCTGAACGTTACTCTTGAGTGTTCTCTGAGTGTTACTCTTGAATGTTCTCTGAGTGTTACTCTTGAATGTTCTCTGAGCGTTACTCTTGAATGTTCTCTGAGTGTTACTCTTGAGTGTTCTCTGAGCGTTACTCTTGAATGTTCTCTGAACGTTACTCTTGAGTGTTCTCTGAGTGTTACTCTTGAATGTTCTCTGAACGTTACTCTTGAGTGTTCTCTGAGCGTTACTCTTGAATGTTCTCTGAACGTTACTCTTGAGTGTTCTCTGAGTGTTACTCTTGAATGTTCTCTGAGCGTTACTCTAGAGTGTTCTCTGAGCGTTACTCTTGAGTGTTCTCTGAGTGTTACTCTTGAATGTTCTCTGAGTGTTACTCTTGAGTGTTCTCTGAGTGTTACTCTTGAGTGTTCTCTGAGCGTTACTCTTGAGTGTTCTCTGAGTGTTACTCTTGAGTGTTCTCTGAGTTTTACTCTTGAATGTTCTCTGAACGTTACTCTTGAGTGTTCTCTGAGTGTTACTCTTGAATGTTCTCTGAGTGTTACTCTTGAATGTTCTCTGAGCGTTACTCTTGAGTGTTCTCTGAGTGTTACTCTTGAGTGTTCTCTGAGAGTTACTCTTGAGTGTTCTCTGAGTGTTACTCTTGAGTGTTCTCTGAGTGTTACTCTTGAGTGTTCTCTGAGTGTTACTCTTGAATGTTCTCTGAGTGTTACTCTTGAGTGTTCTCTGAGCGTTACTCTTGAATGTTTTCTGAATGTTACTCTGGAATGTTCTCTGAGTGTTACTCTTGAATGTTCTCTGAGCGTTACTCATGAATGTTCTCTGAGTGTTACTCTTGAGTGTTCTCTGAGCGTTACTCTTGAATGTTCTCTGAACGTTACTCTTGAGTGTTCTCTGAGTGTTACTCTTGAATGTTCTCTGAGTGTTACTCTTGAGTGTTCTCTGAGCGTTACTCTTGAATGTTCTCTGAACGTTACTCTTGAGTGTTCTCTGAGTGTTACTCTTGAATGTTCTCTGAGTGTTACTCTTGAGTGTTCTCTGAGTGTTACTCTTGAGTGTTCTCTGAGTGTTACTCTTGAATGTTCTCTGAGTGTTACTCTTGAGTGTTCTCTGAGTGTTACTCTTGAATGTTCTCTGAGCGTTACTCTTGAGTGTTCTCTGAGTGTTACTCTTGAGTGTTCTCTGAGCGTTACTCTTGAATGTTCTCTGAACGTTACTCTTGAGTGTTCTCTGAGTGTTACTCTTGAGTGTTCTCTGAGTGTTACTCTTGAGTGTTCTCTGAGCGTTACTCTTGAATGTTCTCTGAGCGTTACTCTTGAATGTTCTCTGAACGTTACTCTTGAGTGTTCTCTGAGTGTTACTCTTGAGTGTTCTCTGAGCGTTACTCTTGAATGTTCTCTGAGCGTTACTCTTGAGTGTTCTCTGAGTGTTACTCTTGAGTGTTCTCTGAGTGTTACTCTTGAGTGTTCTCTGAGCGTTACTCTTGAATGTTCTCTGAACGTTACTCTTGAGTGTTCTCTGAGTGTTACTCTTGAGTGTTCTCTGAGCGTTACTCTTGAATGTTCTCTGAACGTTACTCTTGAGTGTTCTCTGAGTGTTACTCTTGAATGTTCTCTGAGTGTTACTCTTGAGTGTTCTCTGAGCGTTACTCTTGAATGTTCTCTGAACGTTACTCTTGAGTGTTCTCTGAGTGTTACTCTTGAATGTTCTCTGAGTGTTACTCTTGAGTGTTCTCTGAGTGTTACTCTTGAGTGTTCTCTGAGCGTTACTCTTGAATGTTCTCTGAACGTTACTCTTGAGTGTTCTCTGAGTGTTACTCTTGAATGTTCTCTGAGTGTTACTCTTGAGTGTTCTCTGAGTGTTACTCTTGAATGTTCTCTGAGTGTTACTCTTGAGTGTTCTCTGAGTGTTACTCTTGAGTGTTCTCTGAGCGTTACTCTTGAGTGTTCTCTGAGTGTTACTCTTGAGTGTTCTCTGAGTGTTACTCTTGAGTGTTCTCTGAGTGTTACTCTTGAGTGTTCTCTGAGCGTTACTCTTGAATGTTCTCTGAGTGTTACTCTTGAGTGTTCTCTGAGTGTTACTCTTGAATGTTCTCTGAGTGTTACTCTTGAGTGTTCTCTGAGTGTTACTCTTGAATGTTCTCTGAGCGTTACTCTTGAATGTTTTCTGAATGTTACTCTGGAATGTTCTCTGAGTGTTACTCTTGAGTGTTCTCTGAGTGTTACTCTTGAATGTTCTCTGAGCGTTACTCTTGAATGTTCTCTGAGCGTTACTCTAGAGTGTTCTCTGAGTGTTACTCTTGAGTGTTCTCTGAGTGTTACTCTTGAGTGTTCTCTGAGCGTTACTCTTGAATGTTCTCTGAGCGTTACTCTTGAATGTTTTCTGAATGTTACTCTGGAATGTTCTCTGAAATTACTTTTGTATAAATGTATTATGTTTTTGAGCTAACGTTTTGAGAACATTATTAAAGACCACAAAACTTTGAACAAACGTTCTATTAATGAAGAACTGTGAAGCTCCTTTGAAACAATCTCTATTGTAAAATGCGCTGTCGAAATAAACCCTCAGTGATATACGAGTGAATGAGGCTGAGGTGTGTGTATACAACAGACGTGTAAAGAGTCGTACATGGCAGTGCTGGGCAGGTAGACAGTGACCCTCCTCCACTGCAGATACTGAGGTGCGCTGTACACCGACCGCTGGCTGTATCCGGAGCAGCCGATGGCGGGCGGCACACACTCGGGCGTCACAAGGGTCCAGCGGCGGCCGCAGTCTGTGGAGAACTCCAGGCGGACACCGTGGGCCGGAGACGCAGCCTTACTGCAGCCCATGCTCAGATCAAACTGCAGGAAGGAAGAGCCGGACACCTCGAAGTCCCAGCTCTCAGCGTAACGCGGCCTCTCTGGCAGACAGAGCACAGTGCAGTCAGCCGCATTCATATCTGACAGACCCTACAGTACACATGTGCTTGATTCGGCTCTGTGAGTGTCATTTGGTATCACTTTATTTCAATGGTCCCCTTTAGACGGTCCCCCAACAATTCACTCAACAAGCTCTTGTAAGGGTATCAGTAAATATCAGTAGACTTATGACTGCTTATAGCTGCAGTAAGCGATTCTGAGAAACACTGTTGAAAGCACAACACACTTGTAGCTTATCAGTAGTAGGGGGCGTGTCCACTCATGATGGGGGAGGAGAGAGTGGGTCAATCAGTAGTAGGGGGCGTGTCCACTCATGATGGGGGAGGAGAGAGTGGGTCAATCAGTAGTAGGGGGCGTGTCCACTCATGATGGGGGAGGAGAGAGTGGGTCAATCAGTAGTAGGGGGCGTGTCCACTCATGAAGGGGGAGGAGAGAGTGGGTCAGTCAGTAGTAGGGGGCGTGTTCACTCATGCTGGGGAGGAGAGAGTGGGTCAATCAGTAGTAGGGGGCGTGTTCACTCATGCTGGGGAGGAGAGAGTGGGTCAATCAGTAGTAGGGGGCGTGTCCACTCATGATGGGGGAGGAGAGAGTGGGTCAGTCAGCAGTAGGGGGCGTGTCCACTCATGATGGGGGAGGAGAGAGTGGGTCAGTCAGTAGTAGGGGGCGTGACCACTCATGATGGGGGAGGAGAGAGTGGGTCAATCAGTAGTAAAGGGCGTATCCACTCATGATGGGGGAGGAGAGAGTGGGTCAATCAGTAGTAGGGGGCGTGTCCACTCATGATGGGGGAGGAGAGAGTGGGTCAATCAGTAGTAGGGGGCGTGACCACTCATGATGGGGGAGGAGAGAGTGGGTCAATCAGTAGTAAAGGGCGTATCCACTCATGATGGGGGAGGAGAGAGTGGGTCAGTCAGTAGTAGGGGGCGTGTCCCCTCATCATAGAGACAGAGCATATTTAGGCCACGCCCACACCGGGGGGGGGGGGATCCAACGCTCTCCATTGACTTTGCATTGCGTGAGGCTGCCTCATTGTCATTTCGGACTTATAACAAAAAACAGAACAATGTCTAAAAGCTGATATGTGACAAGGTGTACAGCAAACAAGCTAAAAAACACAGAAATAAGTTTTTATAAGCTGTCGACCCAAAAAAACGAGCGTTTAAGAAGATAAAAGTGGATACAGTCAATACGAAGTGAAGCTTCAGCAGAAAGAATGGGTACATTTTGGGATCCTGACACTCAGTATGCCTCAATATGTCTGTGTGCAGTAAACATTTTGTCACTGTTAAGTCAAATATCCAAATTTCCGTTTTATATATTATATTTACTGTCGGTGATTACGCTCCCCTCTAGTCGCCGTAGTTCTCAGTGTAATATGACCCGTCGCGCGCTGTCTCAATGGCCTGAATCCACTTTTTTGTCCTTAAACACTCGTTTTTTGGGTCAACAGCTTATAAAAACGTCTGGGTTTTTGCTTCTGGGTTTTGTTTAGCTTGTTTGCAGTACACTTTGTCACATATCAGCTTTTATACATTGTTCAGATTTTTGTTATAAGTCCAAAATGACAAGGAGGAAGCCTAGCGCAATGCAAAGTCAATGGAGACGGTTTGATTGTTTTCCCCCGCGGTGGGCGTGGCCTTCAGATTATGTCAATCAGTAGTAAAGGGCGTGACCACTCATGATGGGGGAGGAGAGAGTGGGTCAATCAGTAGTAAGGGGCGTGACCACTCATGATGGGGGAGGAGAGAGTGGGTCAATCAGTAGTAGGGGGCGTGTTCACTCATACTGGGGAGGAGAGAGTGGGTCAATCAGTAGTAGGGGGCGTGTTCACTCATGATGGGGGAGGAGAGAGTGGGTCAATCAGTAGTAGGGGGCGTGTTCACTCATGATGGGGGAGGAGAGAGTGGGTCAATCAGTAGTAGGGGGCGTGTTCACTCATGATGGGGGAGGAGAGAGTGGGTCAATCAGTAGTAGGGGGCGTGTTCACTCATGATGGGGGAGGAGAGAGTGGGTCAATCAGTAGTAAGGGGCGTGTTCACTCATGATGGGGGAGGAGAGAGTGGGTCAATCAGTAGTAAAGGGCGTGACCACTCATGATGGGGGAGGAGAGAGTGGGTCAATCAGTAGTAGGGGGCGTGTCCACTCATGATGGGGGAGGAGAGAGTGGGTCAATCAGTAGTAAGGGGCGTGTTCACTCATGATGGGGGAGGGGAGAGTGGGTCAATCAGTAGTAGGGGGCGTGTTCACTCATGCTGGGGAGGAGAGAGTGGGTCAATCAGTAGTAGGGGGCGTGTTCACTCATGATGGGGGAGGAGAGAGTGGGTCAATCAGTAGTAGGGGGCGTGTTCACTCATGATGGGGGAGGAGAGAGTGAGTCAATCAGTAGTAAGGGGCGTGACCACTCATGATGGGGGAGGAGAGAGTGGGTCAATCAGTAGTAAGGGGCGTGTTCACTCATGATGGGGGAGGAGAGAGTGGGTCAATCAGTAGTAGGGGGCGTGTTCACTCATGCTGGGGAGGAGAGAGTGGGTCAATCAGTAGTAAGGGGCATGTTCACTCATGATGGGGGAGGAGAGAGTGGGTCAATCAGTAGTAGGGGGCGTGTCCACTCATGATGGGGGAGGAGAGAGTGGGTCAATCAGTAGTAGGGGGCGTGTTCACTCATGCTGGGGAGGAGAGAGTGGGTCAATCAGTAGTAAGGGG
Source organism: Gobio gobio (assembly GCF_949357685.1). Taxonomy (NCBI): domain Eukaryota; kingdom Metazoa; phylum Chordata; class Actinopteri; order Cypriniformes; family Gobionidae; genus Gobio; species Gobio gobio. The sequence goes on along the minus strand of NC_137115.1, from coordinate 926,468 downwards.
CATGTTCACTCATGCTGGGGAGGAGAGAGTGGGTCAATCAGTAGTAGGGGGCGTGTTCACTCATGCTGGGGGAGGAGAGAGTGGGTCAATCAGTAGTAGGGGGCGTGTCCACTCATGATGGGGGAGGAGAGAGTGGGTCAATCAGTAGTAAGGGGCGTGTCCACTCATGATGGGGGAGGAGAGAGTGAGTCAATCAGTAGTAAGGGGCGTGTTCACTCATGCTGGGGAGGAGAGAGTGGGTCAATCAGTAGTAGGGGGCATGTTCACTCATGATGGGGGAGGAGAGAGTAGGACAATCAGTAGTAGGGGGCGTGTCCACTCATGATGGGGGAGGAGAGAGTGGGTCAATCAGTAGTAGGGGGCGTGTTCACTCATGCTGGGGAGGAGAGAGTGGGTCAATCAGTAGTAGGGGGCGTGTTCACTCATGATGGGGGAGGAGAGAGTGAGTCAATCAGTAGTAAGGGGCGTGTTCACTCATGATGGGGGAGGAGAGAGTGAGTCAATCAGTAGTAGGGGGCGTGTTCACTCATGATGGGGGAGGAGAGAGTGAGTCAATCAGTAGTAGGGGGCGTGTTCACTCATGATGGGGGAGGAGAGAGTGGGTCAATCAGTAGTAAGGGGCGTGTTCACTCATGATGGGGGAGGAGAGAGTAGGACAATCAGTAGTAGGGGGCGTGTCCACTCATGATGGGGGAGGAGAGAGTGGGTCAATCAGTAGTAGGGGGCGTGTTCACTCATGCTGGGGAGGAGAGAGTGGGTCAATCAGTAGTAAGGGGCGTGTTCACTCATGATGGGGGAGGAGAGAGTAGGACAATCAGTAGTAGGGGGCGTGTCCACTCATGATGGGGGAGGAGAGAGTGGGTCAATCAGTAGTAGGGGGCGTGTTCACTCATGCTGGGGAGGAGAGAGTGGGTCAATCAGTAGTAAGGGGCGTGTCCACTCATGATGGGGAGGAGAGAGTGGGTCAATCAGTAGTAGGGGGCGTGTTCACTCATGCTGGGGAGGAGAGAGTGGGTCAATCAGTAGTAGGGGGCGTGTTCACTCATCATGGGGGAGGAGAGAGTGGGTCAATCAGTAGTAGGGGGCGTGTCCACTCATGATAGGGGAGGAGAGAGTGGGTCAATCAGTAGTAGGGGGCGTGTTCACTCATGCTGGGGAGGAGAGAGTGGGTCAATCAGTAGTAGGGGGCGTGTTCACTCATGCTGGGGAGGAGAGAGTGGGTCAATCAGTAGTAAGGGGCGTGTCCACTCATGATGGGGAGGAGAGAGTGGGTCAATCAGTAGTAGGGGGCGTGTTCACTCATGCTGGGGAGGAGAGAGTGGGTCAATCAGTAGTAGGGGGCGTGTTCACTCATCATGGGGGAGGAGAGAGTGGGTCAATCAGTAGTAGGGGGCGTGTCCACTCATTATGGGGGAGGAGAGAGTGGGTCAATCAGTAGTAGGGGGCGTGTCCACTCATCATGGGGGAGGAGAGAGTGGGTCAATCAGTAGTAGGGGGCGTGTCCACTCATGATGGGGGAGGAGAGAGTGGGTCAATCAGTAGTAGGGGGCGTGTCCACTCATCATGGGGGAGGAGAGAGTGGGTCAATCAGTAGTAGGGGGCGTGTCCACTCATCATGGGGGAGGAGAGAGTGGGCCAATTATCAGTAGGGGGTGTCATGGTAAGGGAGGAAAGGAGTGAGCCCATCAGCACTAGGGGGCATGTCCACTCATGATAGGGGAGGAGAGAGGGAGTGAGCAAGAGGGAGATGTGAAGACTCTAGAAAGAGAGAGATGGCACTACAAAATAAAAAAGTTCACTGGAAAAAGAAGGGTTATGATCAGGCAAGAACTTTAGGACCTGCGTTAATATTAGAAAAGATTTCCAGTGCTGGAGAGACCTGAGCGGGAAGGCCTGAAAATGGCCAGATGAAAATGCTCAATTAAATGTCTGGATTATGAATGAATATATATCTTATATCTTAATGGTAACTCACTGTCCATGAGCTCGGAGTTGAAGTTCAGCACAGAGTCTCGGCTCAGACAGTCTGCGGTCACCTCTCCGCCTACAACTCGATACCAGTTGTGTCTTAAAGGAGAAGAGCCATCAAACGAGTCGAAGAATCCACTTCTAGCACTGTCATTCATTCCGATCAGAATATTATCCAGGCCCCACTGGGCCGCGTGTTTACCTGAGAAAGGAGAGATAGAGGACATTTTTGTTAGTCTGCATCTCCACACATGTTTTGTAGGTGATGAAGTTATCACTGTAGAGCAGTTTGTTCATGATCGCTCACCCTGCAGCGGCTGCCACCAGCGGAACACAGTGTGTGGCGTCTTCGCTGCGGGCGGGAGCTCGATGGTGACCACCTGAGGCTCGAGGAACGAGCCAAAGTCCAGCTCTCGTAACATCTGCCACTGCACGCCATTGTTGATGGAAAACTGGACAATCACTCCTGCCAGAGAAATATAAGCAGGGTTAGTCATAACTGGCAGCTGAATAACTGAGAAAATTAGAAAAAAAGACAGGCTACATTCACCTTCATTTCGGGAACGGGGGCGAGTACAGGTGGAGCCCATGTTTTTCCCTCCAATCCGAATGTAGAACTGAACCAAACTGTACAGAAGGAGAAAAGAGTAGGTTATAAGTAGAGGAACACAAAACGATGCCGGTCTGAGGCTTCATGTTGACGTGGTGGCCCTGACCGGGTGTTGGTGGTGTCCAGCGGGGTGGTGCGAGCCTCTCGTCGGCCCAGGCTGCTGAAGTACAGCCCTTTGCCTTCGCTGATGGTCCCGCAGCCGTCGCCGATCTGTCCTCCGCTCAGGCTCTGCCACAGTGAGCTCAGCTTCGCCTCGAAGTCCTCCGAGAGCTCAATGGGACTCGGTGCGGACGGGACGCAGCTCGACCGATCCAGCTCAACTGAACACAAACACACATGACATCACATACAGCAGAAGCTCCTGATCAAACACACCTAACTCAGCTCGGCTAGACTAGTCTTACAAGTTATCTCATTCTATAGATTGGACAGATTTGAATCTGAAAAATAAGGCTGATTATTCAGCATGCGCAGTAGTTGTTAATAACTGACATACAGATATAATGATCGACATACACTATATCGCCGAAAGTGTTGTGCCGCCCCTTCACATGCACATGAGCTTTAATGCCATCCCATTCTTCATCCGTAGGGTTTAATATGGAGTCGGCCACCCTTTGCAGCTCTAACAGCTTCAGCTCTTCTGGGAAGGCTTTCCTCAAGGTTTAGGAGTGTGTTTATGGGGATTCTTCATTTGTGATGTTGGACGAGAAGGCCTGGCTCTCAGTCTCCGCTCTAATTCATCCCAAAGCTGTTCTATCGGGTTGAGGTCAGGACTCCAGTTCCTCCACACCAAACTCCTCATCCATGTCTTTATGGAGACGCTTTGAGCACTGGAGCAGTCATGCTGGGACAGGAAGGGGCCGTCCCCAAACTGGTCCCACAAAGTTGGGAGCATGAAATTGTCCAAAATGTCTTGGTGAAGCATTAAGAGTTCCTTTCACTGGAACTAACCCCTGAAAAACAACCACTGCATCCCACGCTTTGCATTGCACTTGATGATGTAAGGCTTGGATGAGCTGCTCGGCCATGGAAACCCATTCCATGAAGCTCTACACACTGTTCTTGAGCTCATCTGAAGGACACAGAAGTTTGGAGGTCTGGAGCTCTTGACTCTGCAGAAAGTTGGAGACTTCTGTGGCCCTCAGCATGTGCTGACCCCGCTCTGTGGCTGAGTTGCTGTTGTTCCCAATCGCTTCCACTTTGTTATAATCCCACTAACAGTTGAGCGTGGAATATTTAGTAGTGAGGAAATGTCCCGAATGGACTTATTGCACAGGTGTCCACCGATCACGGCCCCACGCTTGAGTTCTCTGAGCTCCTGAGAGCGGCCCATTCTCTCACTAATGTGTGTAGAAGCGTCTGCAGGCCTAGATCTTGATTTATACACCTGTGGCCATGAAGGGATTGATTTGGAGGGGCGGCACAATACTTTTGGCAATATAGTGTACATTAATTCAGCTTCTGTTAACTCAAACCATGCTACCATGTAAAGGAAAGAGTATAAGATAGACTAGTCCCAAGACTAGATTAGTCTGAATGTGAGTGTTACCTGTGTATCCCATGTCGCAGAAGCAGACGCCTGAGATACAGTCTCCGTGACCCCCGCAGTGATTGGGACAAGGCTCAGAGATGTAGACGCCGTCTAGGGCGAACGCAGGGGCGTCCCGATAGACACTGCTCTCCTGGAACCAGCGGAAGCGCGTCTTGCTGAAAACGACACGGGAATGTGGAGATGAGTTCATCAAAACTGTGGATAGAACCATCAACCCCTGCACCGCAAACAATGTTCTCCTTGCTTAGCATTTTGGTCTTGTTTTCTATTGGGAACAATCCCAGTCCAGTTACCTGGCAGCCACATTTCGTGGGAGTACAACAGTGATCCTGGTCCAGCGCTCGTAGTCTCCTGTGTTGTAAACAGTGGGCTCTCTGAGTTCACGTCCGCTCCCCTCACAGCTGGCGGCCCCAGGGGATGCTGGGTAACAGCCCTCGCGCACCAGAGCCCATGTGCGGCCCGCGTCATGAGAGTACTGGAGCAGAACGGGCGCAGACGCACTGAAGGCCGACTCGCAGCCGATGTTCAGCTGAAGGAGAAGCATGTAAAAACATGTAAAAACAGGTCAATGTGGTCAAGAAGAACGCAATCATCACCACCTTTAGACACGCATGTATACAGCGCAATTTAAGCTTTCAGTGCCATCTCAATGCAAAGCATTATTATTGTAAGTCTGCTTTTAACACACCATTATGCAATTTTAAAGGTTTTATTAGGTCTTGTCTGAATCTCTTGACACACAGTGATACGAGCAGTACCGATGGCGTGGGTTTGACCGTCTCAATCTCAGCAGAAAACAGCGTCTTCTCCACATGACCAACACCAACCAAACTCTTCCAGAGACGACTACAGTGAGTGAGGGCGGGGCTAAGAGACGCTTTCAGCCAATCAAGACCACAGGCTGGGATTATGCAAATTAGTTACAAACATGCGCAGGTTGAGGAAGTGAGACTGAATCACTGACAGCTCGCTTCAGTTCAGAATCACTTCTTTCTTTTAGGAGACAATAACTCCATTTATCTGCACTTTGTGTGCGTGTGTGTGTGTGTGTGTGTGTGTGTGTGTGTGTGTGTGTGTGTGTGTGTGTGTGTGTGTGTGTGTGTGTGAGGGAGTGTGGGCATGTTTTTGTGAAATATCAGGACACAAATGTGTATAATGACATGGGTATTACAAAAAGAGGGTGAAATATGAGGACGTTCCCCATGTCCTCACTTTTCAAAATGCTTATAAATCACAGAATTAGTTTTTTTTCACAGAACGTAAACTGTGCAGTTTCCTGTGATGGGTTAGGTTTAGGGGCAGGGGCAGTGTGTGTGTGTGTGTGTGTGTGTGTGTGTGTGTGTGTGTGTGTGTAAGTGTGTGTCTGTGTGTGTGTGTGTGTGTGTGTAAGTGTGTGTCTGTGTGTGTGTGTGTGTGTGTGTGTAAGTGTGTGTCTGTGTGTGTGTGTGTGTGTGTGTGTAAGTGTGTGTCTGTGTGTGTGTGTGTGTGTGTGTGTGTGTGTGTGTGTGTGTGTGTGTGTGTGTGTGTGTGTGTGTGTGTGTGTGTGTGTGTGTGTGTGTGTGTGTGTGTGTGAAAAAGAAGAATTCCTGCACGTAGCCTTACATCAGTACCTTGAACTGCAGTGTGTATCCAGGACGGAGAGACAGGTCTCTGGTCACCGCCATCCGGTCCCCGTCCGATCGGCCGAACACTATGGCCGAGGGCGTGGGCGCGCAGAAGCTGCCATTGCGGTCCTTGTCCATTCCTTCGTTTCCCAGCATCAGCCACACACTCATCTGGTTGAGCGGATGATCAAAAGCCGGCTTCTCGTAGAAGTTCTGCGGGAGACACCACAGTTTCTCTCTCATCCCTTCATGAACGCTGCAGTAGAATCTGTCCGTGAGGAGGATCTCACCTGAGGAAGCGTGGGATCGGCCATCGGGATGACGTGCTTCTCCCGCTCGGACAGGATGATCACGTCATCGATGGCCCACTGATCGTAGCCCTCGCCGGAGTGCAGCGGCTGCCACCAGCGGAAGCGCGTGCAGGGCGTTTTAGAGGCCAAGGGAAGCTCATAATGAACAAACCTGTGGACAAAGTCACACTCATATTTAGGGTTGGGAACCAAGAACCAGTTCTTATTCAGAACCGAAGATGTGAAGATGGCGGTCCAGTGGGTTAAACCACTGAACTGATATACAGAAGGTTGCTGGTTCAATCCCAGCGGTCACCACCAGTGTGTCCTTGAGCAAGGATTGTCCCTGTAATAAGGGCACTGTAAGTCACTTTGGATAAAAGCGTCTGCCAAATGCATAAATGTAAACGTAGAATCGATACTGATTTTTGAAAAATACCAGAGCCGCGCGAAATTCCTAAGTTTCGGTTCCGAAAACGGTTCTGGTGCAATGTGTGTGTGAAGCGCTGGGAGTGTATCCTTTCATAGCGAGCGACAGCTCACCTCATTATGAATATTAATTACGTTGCCTGACGCTTCCAGGAGTGCAACCAATTAACGCAGTTCAGCACTGAAAGCCCTCGCGCTACACATTCATGGTTTTGCGTCAGATATTTTCGGATAGTGAAGAGAAAGTCACAAGTATGGATTCATTTCCAAAGGATGAATGACGATGAAGCAAGATGTATCACATGTGAAAAGTTAATAACATGCAAAGGAGGCTGCACTAGCAATTTGACAAAACATTTGCAACAGCACATAATCAACCTCAAAACATATATATATATATATATATATATATAGAGAGAGAGAGAGAGAGAGAGAGAGAGAGAGAGAGAAAGAGAGAGAGAGAGAGAGAGAGAGAGAGAGAGAAAGAGAGAGAGAGAGAGAGAGAGAGAGAGAGAGAGAGAGAGAGAGAGAGAGAGAGAGAGACTTTGACTTTAAGATCACTTTATTTACAAAAATGTTAAAGATATAACATTTTTAGTAAAACATAATATTAATAAAAAAAATAAAATTCCCCTTTTATGATCAAAACTCACTCATGCATAAAATTGGAGACAGCCATCAATGTCAACATCACAAATAACATTCTTTATGCCCCATTTACATCTGAAACCATCCAAGTCATTAACCAACTTATAATAGTTAAACTCTATATTTATACGGGATTTTATTAACCCCTGTAACACTGCAACCACATCAGTTAATCCACCATTATTCAATTTTCTCTTTCGTGACAACCAAATTGACATTTTTGCTTGCCCAAATAAAAAATTTAATAAAACATGAACTTCTTTTTTTTTCCTGCTGTACTTGGGCCCATAAATAAAAAACATAGGCATAAAAACTTCCCCCAGGGTCTGACACCACTCTTCTAATTTGTTAAATAATGGCTTTAATCTAAAACAGTCAAAAAACAGATGAAAAACTGTTTCCTGCATCCCACAGAACAGACAGCCCTCCCCTACCTGTGGGTCAAGGTGTGCTCTGTGTCTGTTTGTAGCTATTATCCCATGCACAATTCTCCACTGAAGGTCTCCAGACCTTTTCTCTATAGGAGTCTTGTACAGGGACCTCCAGCAGCCTTTAGGGGAAGCTCCTGGCCCAAAAACCTCCTGCCACTTGGACTCTCTTACACTCTCAAGCGATTTAAGATGTGCCACTTTCACACACAGTACATAAAAAGCTTTTTTCTCTGTGTTGCTAAAAAACTCCAATTGAGGGGTCTTAAAAGAAAGCAGGCTTCCCTCAGCTTCTTGCCATTCTCCAGTGTCTGCTGAAAAAGTCAGTTCTGGGAAAATAGATGTTTCCTCCTCTCCACCAGACGACTCTAAAACCAGTCTATAGTCCTGGGGCAAAAACTCACGTATTTGAGTCAGCATTCTCTCCACCACTCGAACTGATCTAATGTCCAGCATTTGAGCCAAAACTTCAGCAGATATCCACCCATTCTCAGAAATCAAAAGTCCAACTTTAGTAATGTTTGCAGTCCATAAAGCTCTTCTGAGGGAGACTGAGTTGAAAATGTCCAAAGCCAGTGCCGGGTTCAAGAGCAGAGGTTCTTCCCTCATCCACAGGTCCAGCACACCATTTGGCTCCCGAGATATTTTTAAAAGTGTCCATGCTCTCAGTACTGACCTGTAGAAAGGTGTCAGTCCTGTTAAGTCCAGCTTGTCGATGTCCATGAGAAACAGGTGTCGGTCTAATCCCATGTTTCCTGCTCTCCTCATAAGGGCACAGGCCACCTCGGCCCAGCTCACGTGCTCCCCGTAGAGTAGTCTCCGAGCTGCCTGAAGTCTGAAGGCTTGGATTCTGGAACTGATGTCGACCAGCCCCTGTCCTCCTTCCTGAATAGGCAGATACAGCACTGACGCCCTCAGCCAGTGCTGTCCCGACCAGAAGAAGTCCACCAGGTTTTTCTGGATTTTCTTTACTAGCTCTTCTGGAGGCTCTAGAATCATCATCCTGTGCCATAACGATGAAGCCACCAGATTATTACATACCAGGACCCTCCCCCTGTAGGACAGCCGAGGCAGCAACCATTTCCAGTGAGACAACCGAACACACACTTTCTCCACTAGGCCCTCCCAGTTTTTCCTTTTAAATTCATCTACTCCTAAAAACACCCCAAGATATTTAAAGCCTGTTCTCCCCCACTGTAATCCACCAGGAAGTGATGGACTATTTAGACCAGTACCACACCAAATAGCCTCACTTTTACCCCAGTTAACTTTAGCCGAAGATGCCTTCCCGTAACATGCTAGAGCTCCTTTTAAAGAATCAACCTCACTCTGACCACTAATTAACACTGTAATATCATCTGCATATTCAGAGAGTTTAGTAGGTTCTTTAAAAACCAGTGTACTAACTTTTAATCCCGCGAGCTGCTGTCTTAATCTACATAACAATGGCTCAATAGCTATGCTGTATAGCTGACCCGAGAGAGGACACCCTTGCCTAATACCTCTGTGGAGCTTCACAGGAGTACTGAGGCCACCAGCCATTTTAACCATACACGTAGCCTCAGTATACAACAATTTAATCTTAGAGATAAAACCATCCCCAAATCCAAAAGCTTTTAACGTTTTAAAAAGAAAAATGTGGTCTACTCTGTCAAAAGCCTTTTCCTGATCTAATGACAGAAACCCAATATTAATATTGTTTTGAAAAGCAAAATCAAGCATGTCCCGTACCAAATGTAAATTATCTGTGATGGATCGATCTTTTATACAGTAAGACTGGTCTTTGTGAATGATTTCATACAATACAGTATTTAGCCTGTTTGCCAGACATTTAGAAAATATTTTATATTCTGAGCATAAAATTGCTACAGGCCTCCAATTCTTTAATAACGTTAAATCTCCCTTTTTTGGGAGCAAAGTTAAAACAGCCCGCCGACAGCTTGTGGGAAGAATTTCTTCTGTAATGCAGTTTTGCAAAACCTCAAAGTAGTCATGTCCTAAAACAGTCCAAAAGTTCTTATAAAACTCTGCAGGTAATCCATCCAAGCCAGGTGCACGTCCTGAAGAGAGTCCCATTACTGCAGCAGTAACCTCCTCAAAGGTGAGTTCAGTTTCTAACAAATGTTTATGCTCTGGAGTTAAAACAGGAAGTTCCTGAAGCAGTTCATTTGTGCACTGTTCATCCGAGGTTTCAGCAGTAAATAAATCTGAATAAAAATCCACAGCGATTCTCCGCATTGAGACTGGGTCAGAGGTTTCTTTTCCATTGTTTTCTTTTAAACAGTACATCTGCTTTTCCTGTCCAGCTTTTCTCTCCAAATTAAAGAAATAAGATGTGGGACCATCCATGTCCCTCGTTGTTAAAAAACGGCTCCTTACAAGAGCCCCTTTAACTTTTTCATTTAGAATGAAGCTCAGCTGGTTTTTCTTTCCTGTCCACAGTTCTTGTAAATCTGCAGTATCATTAACAGTCATTGTCTTCTCAATATCAATGATCTCCTTTTCTAGCAACTCTAGTGTCTTTTTTAAAACCAAAGAAGAATGGGTTGCATATTGCTGACAGAACCCTTTTATATGAACCTTACTGATTTCCCACCACTGAATTATATTTTCATATAAAACTTTTTCATTTTTACAGGTTTCCCAAAAAACTCCAAAGTTCTCACAGAAATTCTTATCATCCAGAAGTTTAATGTTAAAATGCCAGTAGTAACTCTTCTGAACTCTGTTCACCAACGAACACTCTATTGTAATGAGTTTGTGATCAGAAAAAGATGTAGGAATGATAGCTGTATGTTTTACTCTATTCCTCATATTGTGTGATGTGTAGAACCTGTCCAAACGTGCCCCAGAAATTCTACCATTACTAAAATGCACCCATGTATATTGTTGTGCTGCTGGATTGTGTTCCCTCCATACATCTGATAAATTTAGTTTTTTTATCACATTTGCTAAAACTGCAGCTGACTGTGCATGAGGTTCTTCTCCATTCCTGTCTTTTGTGAAATCTAAAGTGCAATTCCAATCTCCTCCTAAAATTATTAAATCCCCATCCTGCTGTTGGCTTAAAACTTTTTCCAGTTTGGAAAAAAACTGCAACCTGTCAGATCCTAAATTGGGAGCATAAATGTTTATGAACACAAAAACAAGATTTCTAATTTCAGCCCTAATAAGTAATAATCTCCCTGGTTCTATCTCATTTTTTAATAAAATTTTAGCTTGAAGACTAGGGGAAAAAAGCACAGCCACTCCAGCACTAAGATTACTCCCATGCCTTAGAACCTTCTCTCCTTCCCACCACAAACCCCAGTCTACCTCATTTCTTTGGTCACTATGAGTCTCCTGCAAAAAAACAACGCTGAGATCTTTCAATCGTATGGTTTCTGAAAGTAACCAATTTTTCTTCCCATCCCTCATCCCATTTACATTAAGGGATCCCACCCGTAAGGTCTCCATAAGGAAGAGAGAGAGAAAAAGAAAAAAATATAGAAAAGAGAAGTCAACAGCCATCATATCTATTTAGTTTTTCCCCTCGCTTTTCCTGCTTTCTTTCCTAATCTTATTGCAGTTATATGTTTCTTTAACCGAAACCTCTTTTGTTGTGTAAGCTCTTCATAGTTGCTCTTTTTTCTAGCCCACATTACAGAAGAAATAAACTTTTCCACATCCGGGAAATAATCACTTATTTCAACACCTGATTTTCCTTTTGTTTTGTCAAGAAAAGAATTGATTTGTTCGACAGTATACATATCTTTTTCAACCTCTGACCACTGCTCATCATCTCTCATTCCATCATTACTATACTGAGATAAAACCTCCATCTCATCAGTCGTGTTTTCCATTTCACCTTCTACCTGTACTGTATCATTACTCTTACACACATCCACACCATCACCTTGAGTCTCTCTCTTATCAACATCAGACAATTCACACACTGATTTTTCAGGAACATAACTGTAGCCAGGTTGTTCCTTACTTACAATGTTAAGGCCTACATTATTTTCACTCACCTCCTGCTGTCCCTGCTCTTCCTCAGTAGTGACTGTATCATGCTCCTCGGCGTTACGTGTTCCTTTGTTATTTGCTGATTTATCGGTGTTATTCTCGTCAGATGTGGACGCGCGCGGTTCGTCTCTGTGTGGACACGCGAAGCGCTTATGTCCCAGATCTCCACAATCAAAACAGCGTAGACTATCCGTAGTGGCATAAACCATGAAAGAATTCCCCCCTTGAATGACACGGAAGGAGACTTCCAAGGTTCGCTCCGGTGAATTTAAAAACATATACACCTGACGTCTAAATGAAAGGACGTGCTTCAACGCGGTGTTTTTACACCCTAAGGGAATCAATCGGACGGGACCCGCGATCTTACCAAATCGTTGCAACTCTTTTGTGATAACATCGTTAGATACAAAAGGCGGAACATTTGAAATGGTAACTTTTGTTGCTGGAGCGGATAGCGGTGTTACCGGGACATATGTTTCCTTCACCCATATACCACTAACAGTCAACTGATTGACTAACGCCTCAGACTTTAAAAACACAACAACTGCTTTATTCATTCGAGAGGCCGAGACGACATTCTCAAAGTCCACCTGTTCTCCTATCACCAGCAGCAGATCCTCCACTGTCACTCCGGGCTCTGGCACACACCTGCACCCGTTACGCAGTGACAGTGTTGGCGTTCCTGGCGTGGGAACAGACGCCATGCTGGCGTCTCAAGACGCACACACACTAAGAGAAAAAAACCTTTTCTCTATTCTGTGTTAAAAGAAAAACCGAGGGGAAAAGAAACGTAAAAGGGAAAAAAATAGGAAAAAACAAAGTTTCCACAAGCGCTCTCAGCAACCACTCAGCTCCCACACACACTCCCAACAATCACACCGGAAGTGAGAGAGAGAGAGAGAGAGAGAGAGAGAGAGAGAGAGAGAGAGAGAGAGAGAGAGAGAGAGAGAGAGAGAGAGAGAGAGAGAGAGAGAGAGAGAGAGAGAGAGAGAGAGAGAGAGAGAGAGAGAGAGAGAGAGAGAGAGATGTAATGCTGAATTACCATTTATTATTTACAAGTTCGCTGAATAACTGAATTACTATTAAATTAATATACAACTAATTAATAAATATAACTAATAAATATAACTTGGTTTTATTCAGAGACAGAGAGAGAGAATGTAATAAGACAATTTCAGAGGTGTTCATTTGAACATATTTAATTTTAATGTCCAATTTTTTTGCAAGAATGGCTTAATTAATACTGTAATATATGTACAGTACAGGACTTTTTTGACATTGCCAACCTGTAAATTAATTTGAGAGAAAGTAATAAACACAAAAAGGATGGTTTAAGTTGCATATTGTGCCTTATTGTGTCCTTTACCACTATTTGTTTAATAATTTTAATGGAACCGGAATCGTAAAAAATTTCTCACGATTCCCAACCCTACTCATATTCCATCTAGAAATATATCAGCAGATGAGATAAAATAACTAGTCGTGGTATTTTTATCATTTTTAGGGCCGGTCACACAGAACACATTATTACGTTATCTTAGTTATCTTATATAAACAGAGAAAAAATGTTTAACTCCCGCCACTTTTTAAAACAAAGTAACCGCCATGTGAATGATGTAGCCTGCAGTGTTTGTGGGATGTTTCCTGGCACAGTGTGTGTGACTGTGTGTGTTGGAGAGGCTCTCTCACCGCGGTCTGGTGAAGTCAGTGAAGTACATCTCTGCGATCAGACCCCAGCTGATCCCGCCATCATTGCTGTACTGCAGCAGAAGCCCCTCCTCCCGGCTGTCGGCCTGATTGCACTCCGCCCCGTCTCCGCCCATCCGCAGGTAGAACTGCACAAACTCCGCCCACTCCGTGTCCAAGTCCCAGCTGACCAGCTGCCGCAGCCCAGCCTGACGACACCGGCACAAAAACATTATTTATACATCGTTCATGGAATGTTTTTTCTGAAATGTTTCAGATGGATGTTTGACTAACGCAAATGTTTTTACTTGTTTCAGAACATGCATAGAACAGTCAAAAGTAACATTCCCATAATGTTTGAAGAAGGAAACAATGGAATAAAGTGCAGTATCTCTAACTAAAATAACACCGCTTTATACTGCTCTAATGCACTGTATCGTGTTTCTGTAGCTTTTTCATTCGTTTGTTCATTATTTAGTTTATGTCTTAATGATGTAACCATTGTGATCTTTTCACTGACTAACCTATTTTACCTATTAGAGATATTTGTCTTTGATATCTTTTAGATTATTATGGTTTCACACATTTCTTTATGTTTAAATGTACATGAAGAAACTACACTCTACTGTTTTTCTTTTTTTGGAACCAAATGTTTTTTGAAGTGTATTTATTCCTTTCATTAAGACTTTCATAAGCTATACAGACTTTCATTAAGAAAGAAACCGAGGGACAAAACAAAAAACGCTATGACTGTATGACAACTGTATGACAACTATATGACGACTGTATGACGACTGTATGATGACTGTATGATGACTGTATGATGACTGTATGACAACTATATGACGACTGTATGATGACTGTATGATGACTGTATGATGACTGTATGACGACTGTATGACGATTGTATGACGACTGTATGACGACTGTATGACGACTGTATGACGACTGTATGACGACTGTATGACGACTGTATGACGACTGTATGATGACTGTATGATGACTGTATGACAACTATATGACGACTGTATGATGACTGTATGACGACTGTATGATGACTGTATGACGACTGTATGACGATTGTATGAAGACTGTATGACGACTGTATGACGACTGTATGACGACTGTATGACGACTGTATGACGACTGTATGATGACTATATGATGACTGTATGACAACTATATGACGACTGTATGACGACTGTATGACGACTGTATGACTACTGTATGACGACGACTGTATGATGACTGTATGACGACTGTATGACGACTGTATGATGACTGTATGATGACTGTATGATGACTGTATGACGACTGTATGACGACTGTATGACGACTGTATGATGACTGTATGACGACTGTATGATGACTGTATGATGACTGTATGACGACTGTATGACGACTGTATGATGACTGTATGACGACTGTATGACGACTGTATGATGACTGTATGATGACTGTATGACGACTGTATGATGACTGTATGATGACTGTATGATGACTGTATGACGACTGTATGATGACTGCATGATAACTGTATGACGACTGTATGATGACTGTATGACGACTGTATGATGACTGTATGATGACTGTATGATGACTGTATGATGACTGTATGATGACTGTATGATGACTGTTTGATGACTGTATGACGACTGTATGACGACTGTATGACGACTGTATGATGACTGTATGACGACTGTATGATGACTGTATGATGACTGTATGACAACTGTATGACGACTGTATGACGACTGTTTGATCTCGACTGTATGATGACTGTATGATGACTGTATGATGACTGTATGACGACTGTATGATGACTGTATGATGACTGTATGATAACTGTATGACAACTGTATGACGACTGTATGACGACTGTTTGATCTCGACTGTATGATGACTGTATGATGACTGTATGACGACTGTTTGATCTCGACTGTATGATGACTGTATGATGACTGTATGATGACTGTATGACGACTGCATGACGACTGTATGACGACTGTTTGATCTCGACTGTATGATGACTGTATGATGACTGTATGATGACTGTTTGATCTCGACTGTATGATGACTGTATGATGACTGTATGATGACTGTATGACAACTGTATGACGACTGTATGACGACTGTTTGATCTCGACTGTATGATGACTGTATGATGACTGTATGATGACTGTATGACGACTGTATGATGACTGTATGATGACTGTATGATAACTGTATGACAACTGTATGACGACTGTATGACGACTGTTTGATCTCGACTGTATGATGACTGTATGATGACTGTATGACGACTGTTTGATCTCGACTGTATGATGACTGTATGATGACTGTATGATGACTGTATGACGACTGCATGACGACTGTATGACGACTGTTTGATCTCGACTGTATGATGACTGTATGATGACTGTATGACGACTGTTTGATCTCGACTGTATGACGACTGTATGTTGACTGTATGATGACTGTATGATGCCTGTATGATGACTGTATGACAACTGTATGACGACTGTATGACGACTGTTTGATCTCAACTGTATGACGACTGTATGATGACTGTATGATGACTGTATGACAACTGTGTGACGACTGTATGACGACTGTTTGATCTCGACTGTATGATGACTGTATGATGACTGTATGATGACTGTTTGATCTCGACTGTATGACGACTGTATGATGACTGTATGATGACTGTATGATGACTGTATGATGACTGTATGATGACTGTATGACGACTGTTTGATCTCGACTGTATGACGACTGAATGATGACTGTATAATGACTGTATGACGACTGTATGATGACTGTATGATGACTGTATGATGACTGTATGATGACTGTTTGATCTCGACTGTATGATGACTGAATGATGACTGTATAATGACTGTATGACGACTGTATGATGACTGTATGATGACTGTATGATGACTGTATGATGACTGTATGACGACTGTATGATGACTTTATGAAGACTGTTTGACGACTCGACTGTATGATGACTGTATGACGACTGTATGATGACTGTATGATGACTGTATGACGACTGTTTGATCTCGACTGTATGACGACTGTATGATGACTGTATGATGACTGTATGACGACTGTATGACGACTCGACTGTATGATGACTGTATGATGACTGTATGATGACTGTATGATGACTATATGATGACTGTATGATGACTGTATGATGACTGTATGACGACTGTTTGATCTCGACTGTATGACGACTGTATGATGACTATATGACGACTGTATGATGACTGTATGACGACTCGACTGTATGATGACTGTATGATGACTGTATGATGACTGTATGACGACTCGACTGTATGATGACTGTATGATGACTGTATGACGACTGTTTGATCTCGACTGTATGATGACTATATGACGACTGTATGATGACTGTATGATGACTCGACTGTATGACGACTGTATGATGACTGTATGACGACTGTATGATGACTGTATGACGACTCGACTGTATGATGACTGTATGATGACTGTATGATGACTGTATGATGACTGTATGATGACTGTATGACGACTCGACTGTATGATGACTGTATGATGACTGTATGATGACTGTATGATGACTGTATGATGACTGTATGATGACTGTATGATGACTGTATGACGACTCGACTGTATGATGACTGTATGATGACTGTATGATGACTGTATGATGACTGTATGATGACTGTATGACGACTGTATGATGACTGTATGACGACTCGACTGTATGATGACTGTATGATGACTGTATGATGACTATATGATGACTGTATGATGACTGTATGATGACTGTATGATGACTGTTTGATGACTGTATGACGACTGTTTGATCTCGACTGTATGACGACTGTATGATGACTATATGATGACTGTATGATGACTGTATGATGACTGTATGACGACTGTATGATGACTGTATGACGACTGTTTGATCTCGACTGTATGATGACTGTATGATGACTATATGATGACTGTATGATGACTGTATGATGACTGTATGATGACTGTATGACGACTGTATGATGACTGTATGTCGACTGTTTGATCTCGACTGTATGACGACTGTATGATGACTATATGATGACTGTATGATGACTGTATGATGACTGTATGATGACTGTATGATGACTGTATGATGACTGTATGATGACTGTATGACGACTGTATGACGACTGTATGACGACTGTTTGATCTCGACTGTATGACGACTGTATGATGACTATATGATGACTGTATGATGACTGTATGATGACTGTATGATGACTGTATGATGACTGTATGACGACTGTATGATGACTGTATGATGACTATATGACGACTGTATGATGACTGTATGATGACTGTATGATGACTGTATGATGACTGTATGATGACTGTATGACGACTGTATGATGACTGTATGATGACTGTATGATGACTGTATGATGACTGTATGATGACTGTATGATGACTGTATGATGACTATATGACGACTGTATGATGACTGTATGATGACTGTATGATGACTGTATGATGACTGTATGATGACTGTATGACGACTGTTTGATCTTGACTGTATGATGACTGTATGATGACTGTATGATGACTGTATGATGACTGTATGACGACTGTTTGATCTCGACTGTATGACGACTGTATGATGACTATATGATGACTGTATGATGACTGTATGACGACTGTTTGATCTCGACTGTATGATGACTGTATGATGACTGTATGATGACTGTATGATGACTGTATGATGACTGTATGATGACTGTATGATGACTATATGATGACTGTATGACGACTGTATGATGACTGTATGATGACTGTATGATGACTGTATGATGACTGTATGACGACTGTAATCGCACCTTACTGAAGTACAGAGAGGATCCGGAGGAAACGACGCCACAGCCCTGGTCAGGTGGCACGATCTCGCCTCCGGTCACTTCCTGCCAGGCTGACATCAGGGTTTCCTGCGACTCGAAGTCTGAGAGCACACTGGAGGCCAGAGTGTTGAAGGACTGGCAGTCTGAGCCGGTAAAGCCTTCATCACACCTGTGAACAGAGCAGAGCGATGATGACATTCAGTACGATTCACCAATGGGAATTAATATGCATTGCTAAGGACTTCATTTGCACAAATTTAAAGGAGGTTTTCTCAATATTTAGATTTTTGGCACCCTCAGATTCCAGATTTACAAATATTGTCCTATCCTAACAAGCCATACATCAACAGAGGTTTTGTGGTCCAGGGTCACAAATGTATATTGTGTGTATTGCTGTTCTATAACTGACTATGTACCGTCTATTGTCAAGTTAAGTGACAACAATAAAGTGATTGCATTTGTTTGTGACATTTATCTGTGAAGTGTGCTTGTGAGCAGAATAGTGTTTAAACTGAACCTCATCTGTAGAAAGTCTCCGTATGGATGAGAAACTCAGAAACGAATAACATCTAGACTAGCGTTCAAAGGTTTGGGCTCTGTAAAATGTGTTAATGTTTCTAGTCTCTTCTCACCAAGGCTGTGTTTATCTGATCATAACTCTAGTAAACAGTTAAATATTCCTCCAGTGTAGATCAGCTGTTCTCTAATATTTTCAGGAACATCATTTATTTGAAATAGAATCTTTTGTAACATTATGAATGTCTTTACTGTCACTTTTGATCATCAATTTAATGTGTCCTTGCTGAATAAAAGTATTAATTTTGTTAAAAAGAAAACCTACTGACCCCCAAACGTGGTAGTGTATCACAAAAACAGAACTCAAAAGAAATTAAATTATATTATAGAGTAAGGCCAAGTCAACTGATGTGTAACTGATGCGGCCAAAACTAACCCTTCTATTTGAGTCAATGAAAGAGTTTGGTGTTTGACTGTAGTGTTTGTGTCTGACCTGCAGTGTCCGTGGTCGCACCAGCCGTGTCCTCGGCACATCTGTGGACACTGCTGCCCGATGTAGATGTCGTCCAGCGCCCACTCGTCCTGCTCCTGGTAGTAACTCTGGATCCACCGGAAGCGTGTGGCACTCGACCTGACGTCACAAAACAGCAGAAAACCAGAGTGAGACACGACAAGAAAACACTGCAAATGTGCATGAAGAGACACAAACACTGGGAAAATACCACCGTTTCCTCCCTATAATGTACAGCATCAATATGAGAAAAACTGGCCTATAAACGTATGATGACCGTATGACGACCGCATGTCGACTGTATGACGACTGTATGACGACTGTATGACGACTGTATGACGACTGTATGACGACTGTATGACGACTGTATGTCGACCACATGTCGACTGCATGACGACTGTATGACGACTGTATGACGACTGTATGACGACTGTATGTTGACTGTATGTCGACCGCATGTCGACTGTATGACGACTGTATGTTGACTGTATGTCGACCGCATGACGACTGTATGTTGACTGTATGACGACTGTATGTCGACCGCATGTTGACTGTATGACTACTGTATGACGACTGTATGTCGACCGCATGTTGACTGTATGACGACTGTATGTCGACCGCATGTCGACTGTATGACGACTGTATGTCGACCGCATGTCGACTGTATGACGACTGTATGACGACTGTATGTCGACCGCATGTTGACTGTATGACGACTGTATGTCGACCGCATGTTGACTGTATGACGACTGTATGTCGACCGCATGTCGACTGTATGACGACTGTATGTCGACCGCATGTCGACTGTATGACGACTGTATGACGACTGTATGTCGACCGCATGTTGACTGTATGACGACCGTATGACGGCCGTATGACGACCGTATGTTGACTGTATGACGACCGCATGTCGACTGTATGACGACTGTATTTCGACCGTATGTTGACAGTATGACGGCTGTATGTCGACCGCATGTCGACCGTATGACGACCATATGACGACTGTATGACGACTGTGTGTCGACCGTATGTTGACAGTATGACAACTGTATGACGACTGTATGACGACTGTATGATGACCGTATGACGACTGTATGTCGACCGTATGTTGACTGTATGACGACCGTATGACGACTGTATGTTGACTGTATGTCGACTGTATGTTGACTGTATGGCGACTGTATGTCGACCGTATGTTGACTGTATGACGACCGTATGACGACTGTATGTCGACCGTATGTTGACTGTATGACGACCGTATGTTGACAGTATGACAACTGTATGACGACTGTTTGACGACTGTATGATGACCGTATGACGACTGTATGTTGACCGTATGTTGACTGTATGACGACCGTATGACGACTGTATGTTGACTGTATGTCGACTGTATGTTGACTGTATGGCGACTGTATGTTGACTGTATGACGACCGTATGACGACTGTATGTTGACTGTATGTCGACTGTATGTTGACTGTATGACGACCGTATGACGACTGTATGTCGACCGTATGTTGACTGTATGACGACCGTATGACGACTGTATGTCGACCATATGACGACTGTATGTCGACCGTATGTTGACTGTATGATGACCGTATGACGACTGTATGGCGACCGTATGTTGACTGTATGACGACCGTATGACGACTGTATGTCGACCGTATGTTGACTGTATGACGACTGTATGTTGACCGTATGACGACTGTATGACGACTGTATGTCGACCGTATGTTGACTGTATGATGACCGTATGACGACTGTATGTCGACCGTATGTTGACTGTATGACGACCGTATGACGACTGTATGTCGACCGTATGTTGACTGTATGACGACTGTATGTCGACCGCATGTCGACCGTATGACGACTGTATGTCGACCATATGTTGACTGTATGACGACTTTATGACGACTGTATGTCGACCGCCTGTCGACTGTATGAAGACTGTATGTCGACTGTATGACGACCGTATGATGACTGTATGTCGACCGTATGATGACTGTATGACGAACGTATGATGACTGTATGACGACTGTATGACGACTGTATGTCGACCGCATGTCGACCGTATGACGACTGTATGTCGACCGTATGTTGACTGTATGATGACTTTATGACGACTGTATGTCGACTGTATGACGACCGTATGATGACTGTATGTCGACTGTATGACGACTGTATGACGGCCGCATGTCGACTGTATGACGACTGTATAACGAATGTATGTTGCCTGTATGTCGATTGTATGACGACTATGTCGACTGTATGAGAACTTTACAACTCCATGTCAACTCACTCTCTCAAGACTACAATAGAGGTGTTTCAGGAGTTCAGAAACTGACACTGATATAGAGAAGAACTCAAACAGCAACATCACACACTGAAGACAGATGCACATTCAATAATGTAATGTATGTGGTTTGTGTCTCACCAGGTCTTGTAAGGCAGGGGAAGCGTGATCCGTCTCCAGTCTGTGAACTCAGACGGATGGTAGACGCTGGAGGCAGTGAACTCAGAGCAGCTCGGCATGCCCGGCAGACAGGCCTACACCAAC
>NC_137115.1:884753-899753 GCF_949357685.1 Gobio gobio | reverse complement strand
ACCTACCCATCACACACACACACACACACACACACACACACACACACACTGCACCTGCCCCTAAACCTACCCATCACACACACACACACACACACACACACACACACACACTGCACCTGCCCCTAAACCTACCCATCACACACACACACACACACACACACTGCCCCTGCCCATCACAGGAGACTGTGCAGTTCACTTTCTGTGAAAAAAACCTCATTCTGTGATTTATAAGCATTTTGAAAAGTGAGGACATGGGTAACGTCCTCATATTTTACCCTCTTTTTGTAATACCCATGTCATTATACACATTTGTGTCCTGATATTTCACAAAAACATGCCCACACACACACACAAACACACACACACACACAACCACACACACCTCACACACTCAAAGATGCACAAACAACAACTTACAGCACTCCTGCTGATCTTGGAAAATTCCATTCTATTCTACTCTGTTCTGTTATTTCTATTCTATTCTATTATGTGATGTTTTTAGCTACTGTATTATGCTATATTCTTTTCTGTTATATTCTATTCTATTGTGTTCTCTTTTTGTTCTGTTATATTACATTCTGTTATATTATTTTTTATTCAATTGCATTTTATTCTATTTTATTATGTTTTTATTCTATTGTATTCTGTTCCGTTCTTTTTTCTATTCTATTCTATTCTATTCTATTCATTTTCAGTAATTTTGGTCCAAACAGACTTCCTCTATTCCTCTCTTCTGTTATGTAAGATGTCTCAGTGTTATTCGGACCCCACTGGTCTTGAATATATGTAGTGTTGTGTTCTGCAGAAGAGAGGTGTAAATGGCCTGATGAAATCAGGGTGTGCTAGCACCTGTTGGCCGGCTGGTACGCGCCGCAGCCGAGGTTGACGGAGAACTGCACCAGGTGAGTGTTTGCCCCGGGCAGCACGGGCAGCAGCTGCAGGAAGTCCAGAGCCCAGACGTGCCGGTTCGGCCCGCCGTGAGACTTCTGCTCGAGACAGAACTGAGTGGCCGGTGTCTGGAGCTCTGTGGGCAAACCAACGGAGACAACTGTAGGAGTCTGGAAAGAGCAGAGAAATGTCGAGGACGTCTGAATGAATGTGACATCAGAGGAAAGAGAAACACCACACATGCCAAACGGGTTACTTTAAAGAGCACCTATTGTGCCTTTCTGTACTTTCTGGCTCTACTAGAGCAGGTTTTCCTGCTATAATGTTGATTATTTCCTCATATTCTCCATTGTTGCGGCTCCTCTCTTCCCAGTCTGTCAGTAACGCTGTGTTTAGTTCCTGTCTCTATGAAGCCCCTCCTTCTGAAAAGCACACTGTGCTCTGATTGGTCGGCTGGAGCAGTGTGTTGTGATTGGTGTTTGGGAAATGTCCCGCCCCTTACCATAACCACCAGTCTCAACACACCACTAACTAACTCAACCAGGCCCCGCCCCTTTATTCTGCATGTGAATTATTATAATGAGGAATATTGTGATGTGTTGGTTCCCGGAAGAAAACTCGTTTCAGGAGTTCAGAAACACTGACACTTATATAGAGAAGAACTCAAACAGCAACATCACACACTGAAGACACGAGATAAAGCTGAACAGGTGCTCTTTATCTAAATCAGGGTTCCCACTCGTCCTGGAAAACCTGGAAAATTGATGACAAATTTTCCAGTCCTGGAAAACACATGGAAAATTAGAGAAAATGTAAAATGTCCTGGAAAATCTTGTTGTTGTCTGGGAAAATTCTTTAAAAAAAAGTTATTTCTTTAGCCGAGTATAAAGAGTTTATCGCTGGCCCAAACAATAAGCGCTAGTTACAGAAAGCACATTTTCAGGAATGCTGAGTTTGATACGTGTGAGTAGTATTTTGAAAAATTATGTTTAGTCTTGTGTTGCCACTTGCAGCCGTTAGCTAATGCTATAACTGCTCAAATGTATGCAGTGAATGTTAACTCGTAAGCTGCTCCCTAATCACATCATTTTGATATAAAGTCACATTTGTGTGTTATTAAGTCAGAATTGCAAGATATAGTCAGAATTGCGTGATATAAACTCGCAAGTCTTTTCTTCACAATTGAATTTTTTGCACAGTTGCAAGTCTGACTTCTTTTCTCAGAATTGTGAGATCTAAACTGCAATTGCAAGTTATAAAGTCAAATTCTGAGGAAAAAAGAATTGCAACAATTTTCGCGTTTATATCACAAATATGTAAACTCGTAATTGCGAGAAAGTCAGAATAGCGAGATAAAAAGTCACAATTACCTTTTCTTTCTATTCTGTGGTATTCCATAGTCATAATGTGTGATTAAGAGCTCATATTGAAAAATGCTGGATTGTTAAATAATGGCAATAAACTGGACGGCTTTTAAAGACTTAGAAAGCAATATTTGGCATGATCTTTGTCTTTTATTCCCACCGTAGTAAAATTGAAAATGTCCTGGAAAAGTACTGGAAAATGCTGAAAGAGAGTGGGAACCCTGTAAATCTGTACATAGACTCATAAGATCTTTACCCTGTAGGCCGAGTATGGCAGTATATCCAGGGTCACACGATCTTTTCTGCCCTCTGAGCGGCCGAAGAGGACGACATTATTCTTGCTGGACTCTCCAGGGTCGCAGCCTCCAGCACCTGCAGTGGACACGCAGAGGCCGACACTGAACACAACCAATCAGTGGCACCATAATGTGCCAGAGCAAGACGTACCCATGGTGAAGTGGAATCGCAGGTTTCCGTAGGCGCTGGTGTTCAGGTATGGAGTGCAAACCTTCCTTTGTCCATCTCTGAGAAAGACGAGCGCTGATCCAGACTCCACCTCCCCACACTGAGCTCCATACACCGCTCCATCCACCTCCCACCTGCAGTTCAACACACACACACTGCTTCACCTCATCTGCTCCACACATTAACCTGTTCAATTTAGTGTTTAGTGTTCGAAATGTTTCAACTAAATATCCAAATAAAGCTAGTTATTAAACTAAATTAACCATATAAACTAAATTACTGATCTAATTACTTATCTAAAGCCCACACTGTCACTGTATGATAATTGAAATTGACTGATGACATCACCGTTTTCTCCAGAATGGCTATACGGCGGACTAAAATTATGTTGCATTATTTTGCTGTTTAACACTGTAAAGCTGCTTTGAAACAATCTGCATTGTTAAAAGCACTATATAAATAAAGTTGACTTGACTTGACTTGACTTGTTAACTGCTTTTGAGCACAGATCTGAACTTAATTGGTTGTAGTTATACAGGCTGTGAGTTTGGATTGATTTGGTTGTGAGTGCGTTTGCAGAGAGACTCCGCCCACACACTCTTCTGATTGGCTGGATTGATTTGGTTGTGAGTGCGTTTGCAGAGAGACTCCGCCCACACACTCTTCTGATTGGCTGGATTGATTTGGTTGCGAGTGCAGTGCGTTTACAGAGAGACTCCGCCCACACACTCTTCTGATTGGCTGGATTGATTTGGTTGCGAGTGCAGTGCGTTTACAGAGAGACTCCACCCACACACTCTTCTGATTGGCTGGATTGATTTGGTTGTGAGTGCAGTGCATTTACAGAGAGACTCCGCCCACACACTCTTCTGATTGGCTGGATTTATTTGGTTGTGAGTGCATTTGCAGAGAGACTCCGCCCACACACTCTTCTGATTTGCTGGATTGATTTGGTTGTGAGTGCATTGCGTGTGGAGAGAGACTCCGCCCACACACTCTTCTGATTGGCTGGATTGATTTGGTTGTGAGTGCGTTTGCAGAGAGTGCGTTTGCAGAGAGACTCCGCCCACACACTCTTCTGATTGGCTGGATTGATTTGGTTGTGAGTGCAGTGCATTTACAGAGAGACTCCGCCCACACACTCTTCTGATTGGCTGGATTTATTTGGTTGTGAGTGCATTTGCAGAGAGACTCCGCCCACACACTCTTCTGATTTGCTGGATTGATTTGGTTGTGAGTGCATTGCGTGTGGAGAGAGACTCCGCCCACACACTCTTCTGATTGGCTGGATTGATTTGGTTGTGAGTGCGTTTGCAGAGAGTGCGTTTGCAGAGAGACTCCGCCCACACACTCTTCTGATTGGCTGGATTGATTTGGTTGTGAGTGCAGTGCATTTACAGAGAGACTCCGCCCACACACTCTTCTGATTGGCTGGATTTATTTGGTTGTGAGTGCATTTGCAGAGAGACTCCGCCCACACACTCTTCTGATTTGCTGGATTGATTTGGTTGTGAGTGCATTGCGTGTGGAGAGAGACTCCGCCCACACACTCTTCTGATTGGCTGGATTGATTTGGTTGTGAGTGCGTTTGCAGAGAGTGCGTTTGCAGAGAGACTCCGCCCACACACTCTTCTGATTGGCTGGATTGATTTGGTTGTGAGTGCACTTGCAGAGAGACTCCGCCCACACACTCTTCTGATTGGCTGGATTGATTTGGTTGTGAGTGCACTTGCAGAGAGACTCCGCCCACACACTCTTCTGATTGGCTGTGATTTTGGATTGATTTGGTGGCGAGTGCTGTTAAAAAACCACTTGTATGAATGCCAGTATTATTTGCGTATGATCATAAGACTCACCCACTCAGTGGACTCTCGAAGTCTTCCTCCCAGTAACTGCGGCCCTCTTCACGGTGCAGGTCGACGTCGCGTGTGGAGGCGAAGCTGTGCTCCAGTCCCTCTCCGCCATGGAAGTACAGGGAGTTTCCCTCCGACTGGCACGCATGCTGTTGAATGAGTCGAGAAGAAGCGTTATAGAGGTTTCTGACAGAGCTGAGACCTCTCCATGTCGCTTAAATAAAGAAATGAACATCAGCCTCTGCCTCAGTTCCTCCATGGGGTAAAGAGAAGCAGCTGCAGTGTAATAAACGAGCCACACGCCCTGACCGTTGATGTGTTGAGTAACATACTAAAGCACAAAGATGTACTTAAAGGGACACTTCAGTGGTTTAGCATTAGGCTTTGTATCAGCAGAAACCCAGTAGTATATTCAAATTATGGTACTTACCCCCCTCGTATCCCCCTGAGACGAGAGAATTATGCATTTTATTTCTGGATAAAATCCTCCGATGACGCAAATATCGTCATTTTGCATCATCGGAGGATTTTTTGGCCAGCCACTACAGCCACTAGATGGAGCTGTTCCGCATGTTATCACACCGCCCATAGGGGAGAGATCTCACACACAGAATGAGACACAGACGGCCACACGGACAATCATAACGGAGCGGTGCAGAGTAAAGTGAGTGTTTCAACTTTTCAATGAATTCCTGTGATAGTTTTGCTTCCATATGCGATCAGAAAACGTGCCAGACTGGCGCTTAACTAGGGTGACCACCATCAAACAAACCAAATGTGGGACAATTACTAAGTTTGTGTGGGACAATGTGGGACATGTTACCGACACTAAAACATAACCTGAAACTGTTACACAATGTATCTCTAACTTAATAAAAACATATGTATTCTGCCTTTCAGATGATAAAAATACTTTGTTCTTTAGTCACTTCCAGAAAACACCATTACATCACAATGTAACATTGTACATGTCATTTAAATTCAACATCAATGAGCCCAAAGGCAGCAGGCATCAGATCTGACCAAGTCCAATAATGAACAAATAAAATATAAAGCAACATGAAATTAGTTAATTGACAGTCTTATATATTATATTGTATATTAAGAATATAACCAATTTACAGAATTATCCATTCGTTTTCTACATGGAACAAATCCGCTCCACATTTTGATTGACAGCCGTCACAACCTACTAGTGACCGTGTTTACTCCTTTCTTTTCAACCACTGGATAGGATTTTAAAAACGGCTGTTGTTGTATTTGTGAAAGGCGGGATGTTACGTCTGACGAAGCGCTGCTAAATATGTCTAGGTGAAAAACAATGCCGCAAAAAGAATAAATTAAATGCTTTCTTAAAAAGGCAAAAGAACGCATGCATGTTTTCTTAATATGATAATTAAAAACCAACAGACTGATGAAAATGCGGGACATTTTCTCAATATGCCACATGCGGGACAAGGGGTGAAAATGCTGTGCGGTACAACGCAAAGCGGGACGGGTGGTCAGCCTACGCTTAACGTTACCTCAGCTCTTCATGAGGAATGAAATCTGACACTGCTGCGTCTGTGCCATGACTTTCGTTCGGCTCACTCACACTTTATTGAAAGACACGTTCAGTTTTTAATTGTAGTGTTTATTCTCTAACTGACGGTATACGGAGTGGCCTAGTAGGGCAGCGAAGCAAGTGCATTCTGGGAGTTGCTGTCTTTCATCCACATGAAAAAAAAAAACACTTTCTGTCTTTTCTCAGTCTAGAAGGCACCAAATTCAAAAATAATTCCACATTTCTACTGCATAAATGACCCAGTTTAAATACAAAGCTTAATGCTAAATCACTGAAGTAACCCTTTAAGTGGGTCAAAAAACACAACTCATTGCATTTAATATAAATTCAGACTATAATACATCCTCATTTATGTGTCATTACATCTAGCTCTCACTTAAGTATAGTCTTTTACATGTATATTATTGACATAACAAGCACTGTTTCAGTGTGTTTGATCATGTGACCTTGACTGTGGCTCCTGGGAAGAAGAGCCAGTTGGCCGTGTCCAGCGGGTCCAGGCTGTCCTCCAGCAGCGTGGGCCGGTCAGCACTGTTCAGAACCAGTATGTTGTCCAGACCCCAGCAGGACTCGTAGCCATCGGGCCCCGCGGGCGGCTCCTGACTCCAGCGCAGCTGCACAGACTCGCCTTTACATCGGGCAGGCAGAGGCAGCAGATGAACCACGGTGCTGCTGTTAGTGGGAGCCCTACCAGACCAGACATAGCACAACTGTAGAAACCCACACACAAGAGCTCCTGCCATCCAGACACTGAACCAGTGAGAGCTGCTGACTGTAATGCTGTGAGTGTGTGGGATACGTTTCCTAAAATACCTGATCTTTTCCAAGGCGATCCAGTCATCAGAGGAGTTCAGACCGCAGGAGACGATGATACTGGGGTCTGAGTAACTGAACCGACACGAACCAGATCCTGAGGAACACAAACACACCACAAACTGACACATCACCATAGCCTTATAGAGATGATGATGTTCTTCTTCAGTGCTTCTGTCTTGTTTTCCAGCACAAATATCTAAACATTCCTAAATCAAGATACATTTACTGGAAAAGATATTAAGACTGAAGTGAGTTTTAGCTTAAAACAAGAACACATACACTATATCGCCAGAAGTGTTGTGCCGCCCCTTCACATGCACATGAGCTTTAATGCCATCCCATTCTTCATCCGTAGGGTTTGATATGGAGTCGGCCACCCTTTGCAGCTCTAACAGCTTCAGCTCTTCTGGGAAGGCTTTCCTCAAGGTTTAGGAGTGTGTTTATGGGGATTCTTCATTTGTGATGTTGGACGAGAAGGCCTGGCTCTCAGTCTCCGCTCTAATTCATCCCAAAGCTGTTCTATCGGGTTGAGGTCAGGACTCCAGTTCCTCCACACCAAACTCCTCATCCATGTCTTTATGAAGACGCTTCGAGCACTGGAGCAGTCATGCTGGGACAGGAAGGGGCCGTCCCCAAACTGGGCCCACAAAGTTGGGAGTATGAAATTGTCCAAAATGTCTTGGTGAAGCATTAATAGTTCCTTTCACTGGAACTAACCCCTGAAAAACAACCACTGCATCCCACGCTTTGCATTGCTCTTGGTGATGTAAGGCTTGGATGAGCTGCTCGGCCATAGAAACCCATTCCATGAAGCTCTACACACTGTTCTTGAGCTCATCTGAAGGACACAGGAGTTTGGAGGTCTGGAGCTCTTGACACTATAGAAAGTTGGCCACTTCTGTGACCCTCAGCATGCGCTGACCCCGCTCTTTTTGGCTGAGTTGCTGTTGTTCCCAATCGCTTCCACTTTGTTATAATCCCACTAACAGTTGAGCGTGGAATATTTAGTAGTGAGGAAATGTCCCGAATGGACTTATTGCACAGGTGTCCACCGATCACGGCCCCACGCTTGAGTTCTCTGAGCTCTTGAGAGCGGCCCATTCTCTCACTAATGTGTGTAGAAGCAAGCACACACACACACACACACACACACACACACACACACTCCTGAGAGCGGCCCATTCTCTCACTAATGTGTGTAGAAGCAAACACACACACACACACACACACACACACTCCTGAGAGCGGCCCATTCTCTCACTAATGTGTGTAGAAGCAAACACACACACACACACACACACACACACACACACACACACACACACACACACACTCCTGAGAGCGGCCCATTCTCTCACTAATGTGTGTAGAAGCGTCTGCAGGCCTAGAGCTTGATTTACACACCTGTGGCCATGAAGGGGTTCAACACCTGAACTCCTGAAACCTGAATTTTAATGTAATTCTTGATGTGTGTCTTGATTTAAGAATGTTTAGATATTTAGACTGGAAAACAAGACAAAAATACTGAGGAAGAAAACATAGTTTGATGGCTCTAAGGACTGATAACGCTGACCGACAGTACGAGTGCAGAAAGACGGTGATGCTCACCTAAAGCAAACTGCAGGATAGACGCTGTGCTTGTGTTCAGAGCCACTGAGGTCTAAAAGAGATGATAAAATCATGAGCTTCTCAAAAGCACTCAGGAATGTTGTGTTAGTTTATGAGATACAGCACTATGAAGCTAGAACCGTCTCTAATTCACTCGATTACATGTTTTTCTAAAAGACAATTACCAGTTCTCTCTGTCCAAAGGGCTCACAGAACGTCACTGCTTTCCCGTGCATCAGCGCTCCACACTGCTCTCCCACCTCACAGTTACTGCAGTCCGACCTGACAGAACCAGAGAATCAACGTGAACAACTGATGCAGTCAATACAAAATACTCAGGAGGAAAAGAGAAGCAGCTTCTCTGCCAAAGAGAGATGAGTGCCACCCACCAGATACTGAGATTGAGCTCTTCTTGTGTGTTGTGTTCGAAATCATCGCGGAGAACAGCATGATCACCATGAACCACAGCTTCACACCAGCAGAAGACCATGAGAGAGGACAGACAGAGCAACAGTGTGTGAGTGTGTGTGTGTGTGCGAGTGTGTGTGGGTAAGAGAGTGTGTGTCTGTTTGCTGATGCTTTTACTCACCTAGACTGGGCCGCAGAGGAGATTCAGTGGGAGCTTAGACAGACAGAAGGACAAAAAACACAAAAACATTTTTAATGGGTGCACATTACACACTTAATTTGCATAAATGAACGAGAACGTCTGGTAAGTAACATTATATTGTGGACATTTAATCTTCTTCAGTCGTGACTGCAAGCGACACACCGAAGATTGCAATATTCTGATTCTCAGGCATTGATTGGTCAAACATTTTTCTCTAATGTCAGTTAAACAGTTTGACATATTTCTCTCTCTCTCTTTCTGTCTTTCGTTCTGCACGTTAGAGTAACTAATTGGCATGATCCTGGAAAACTTTAGAACTGATGGTACAGTGATCATAAAATGTTTGACAGATGGCAAAAGCAGCACCGCAAAAAAGATGTTCTGTCTCAGTGCTTCTGTCTTGTTTTCCAGCATCTGAACATTCTTAAATCAAGAGACATTTACTGGAGAAGCAAAACGACTGTAGATATTAAGTCTTGTTTAATTAAAATGTGTCAAAATGAAGTGAGTTCTTGCTGCCAATGGGGTCAGAAAAATAAACTTCATCCAAAGGGAAAACGTCTCGGGTTACGAATGTAACCATGGTTCCCTGAGAAGGGGAATGAGACACTGCGTCCTAGGACGCTATGGGGAACGCCTCCAGCATCACCGGTGTCTGAAACATGACAATAACATCAGCCTGCGACAGCTTATGATGTCACTACACTAAAGGGATGCAGGGTTACATTTGTTACAGAGACTTGCACTGTGTCCTAGGACGCTTTGGGAAACAAATACCCTCTCTGTCATGCTGAAGGAATGAATGCTGTAACAGCTGATATAAAGTCAATGACTCCACCACCAGCGGCTGTCCTGACTCTATTCCCTAGGGCTACACACCCCACGGGCAGAGCTCAGAGTCTGGTATTCTTATTCTTGGGACTATGGCCAATGATAAGGAATATCCTGCCTGCCACTTCAGGGAACACAGAAGCCCTGACGAGTGGAGGGCTCAGGAAAACCACTCTCAAACGAGAGGAGACACTCAAGACCAATATTCTCAATGAGGTTTGCAGAGAGTCAACAACCTGATAGTATCCCAGGGGAGCTCAGCGAGACAACTCTCTAAATGAGAGGAGACCTACATACTACACCAAGGACTGCTTACCAAGGAAAGAAACAAAAGAGCCTGATAACACGATACTGCCATCCAGGCGGAGCGCTTTAAACTGAGAGGAAACCTTACCAATGCCCGCCCTGAAGACAGTTAAAGGATTAGTTCACTTTTAAATAAACTTTTCCTGATGATTTCCTTACCCCCATGTCATCCAAGATGTCCATGTCTTTCTTTCTTCAGTCGAAAATAAATTAAAGTTTTTGATGAAAACATTCCAGGATTTTTCTCCATATAATGGACTTCAATGGGCTCCAAACGGTTCAAGGTCCATATGACAGTTTCAGTGCAGCTTTAAAGGGCTTTAAACGATACCAGACGATGAATAAGGGTCTTATCTAGCCTTGCTCTGTTCTGTGATGCGCAATTACGTTGAAAAGGTCACGCTTGACGTAGGCGGAACTACAGAGTCAGTGTTTACAAGTTGAACGTGCACATACTAAGTCAAACGCCGTTTACAAAAAAAGGGAGTTAAAAGGTAAAACAACAATGTCGTATGATTTTGAACTTTGAGGAGAAGATGAGATGGAGTTTTTTGCCCTGCCTTTTTGAACCGGAATACACAAAGGAAGAAATTAGGCAGATGGAAGAGACTGCTGCAGCGACACACACCTCTCAAACATCGGGCGGATGAAGATCTAACGAGACGTGGTGGTGCACATGTGGCCAACCACTGCCAACAGAGTAAGAATCTCAATCCCGCCATTAGAATCAGTCATTGAGTCAGCTGGTGAGACTCTGTTTCCATCTCGCAGCATTTGTGCTTATAAAACTTAAACTTTTTTTTTTTTTAATGGCCGATCGTTTGGCTAGATGAGACCCTTATTCATCGTCTGGTCTCGTTTGAAGCTGCACTAAAACTGTCATTTGGACCTTGACCCGTTTGGAGCCCATTGAAGTCCATTATATGGAGAAACACCCTGGAATGTTTTCATCAAAAACCTTAATTTCTTTTCGACTGAAGAAAGAAAGACATGGACATCTTGGATGACATGGGGGTGAGTAAATTATCAGCAAAAGTTTATTTAAAAGTGAATCCTTTAACCAAGGAGGCTCAAAAAAGCAGAGCTCACAGAGCGGAGGCTTCAGCGAGAGGAAGCCTAACTACATCACCTCACCCAGGAGGCTCACAGAGAGCCATACAACATGGACATGTTATATTATGTGGAGCTCTGGGGAGCGAGGGTCTCAGCATGACAGGCCTAACAACACTCCACCTTAAAGACAAGGAGGCTCACAGAGAGCCATACCACTCTATGACACTATAGCGGAAGGCTGGAATAGAGCAGAGGACCTTACTCATAACTGGGAAGGTTCAACTCCATGCTCATCCTAAATGACCAATGGGAGCTACCAGCTAAGGCTAGCTACAACCATTGTAAATGTGCTCCATTTGCTCCTCTTGTCTAGCCTGACAAGCCAGACCCACATCCAGATGTTGGGTCTGGAAACTCACCATTGGCAGGGCTCAAGCCGAGGGGCGGGATAAACGGTTGTCAATTGGATAGCGCCATGAGCGCCACAACCAACCAGAGCAAAGAAGAAGGTGAAGCCTAGCTAACGTTAGTTGATAGATGTTCGCCATATCCGGTCGGCAAAACTTCGAACATATTTTCTTTTCTTAAGAATGACTTCAGTGCCGTTCTTTGTTCTTTTCTCAAAGAAAAGCTCAACTCCAAGTCTTCCAGAGTCGCGGCCAAAGCAGATTCAAAAGACCGCTGTTCGCCAGCTTCTTTGTTTATGAGTAGCACGCAGAACCTCCGCAACTCTGCCGGGACGCTCCGTCATTATGTTAAGCCCGCCCACCGACTCTACACACGCTGTGATTGGCCTGACCAGAGTTTGGTTTTTCCAGCTCTCTGGTCTACCGAGAGTTGCTAGACTACACTCGCGGCAAAATAAATGTTCTGCCACTAGGGTGCGTCTAGATTTCTAGGCTACCTCTTGTCCTGCCTCCTTGTTTCCAAACCACACACCCTCTCATTTAGTCGTTGTTGAGTGTTGTCAACTGTTCTCAGCTCCCTTTATAA
Source organism: Gobio gobio (assembly GCF_949357685.1). Lineage (NCBI taxonomy): Eukaryota > Metazoa > Chordata > Actinopteri > Cypriniformes > Gobionidae > Gobio > Gobio gobio. The sequence goes on along the minus strand of NC_137115.1, from coordinate 887,402 downwards.
TGTGCTCTTTCCCTCTTGTTTTGCCAGTTTGTTGTGCTACTGTGTACTTCCATGTGCTACGTTGCGCTATTGTGTGTTATATATTGTGCTACCTTGTACTTCCATTTATTTTTCTCCATTAGGTCACCTAATGGGGTTTTGGTTTCCTTGCCACTGTTGCCTCTGGCTTGGCTTGCTCAGTTGGGGACACTACATTTTTCAACTAAACATCGAAATACATCTAAATAATAAACTAAATTAACCATTTAAACTAAATTACTGATCAAATTATTGATCTAAAGCCCACACTGTCACTGTATGATACTTGAAATTTTTCCAGAATGGCTATACAGTTGAATAAAATTATGCTGCGTTATTTTCCTGTTTAACACTGTAAAGCTGCTTTGAAACAATCTACATTGTTAAAAGCGCTATATAAATAAAGTTGACATGACTTGACTTGACTTGTATTTAGTTGTTACTGATAGTCTTCAGTGGTTGCTAGTTAAAGGGATAGTTCACCCAAAAGAAGATAGAGTGTTTGTAACCAAGCAGATAGAGCAACTATTGACTACCAAAGTATTTTTTTTCCTACTATGGTAGTCAATAGTTGCTCTATCTGCTTGGTTACAAACATTCTTCACTATATCTTCTTTTGTGTTCAGCAGAACAAAGAAACTCATACAGGTTTGGAACAACTTGAGGGTGAGTAAATGATGACAGAATTTTCATTTTTGGGTGAACTATCCCTTTAAGTTATTAGTAGTTGTAGTGAAGTTGTGTCTTGTGTTTGCTGTGTCTCTAGCCTCTTCTAGTCCTGTCTTGCAGGCTGAGTGTCCCTGACCGCTCATCGTATTTGCCGGGCAGCCTGACCTGAGCACTGCCTGATCTATCCTCGTGTTCTGTCTTACCATCACACTCATCCTGGGCTGGATACAGCGGCTGCTCTCTTAGCCTACCTGCCATGGTGCTTCGTTGTTTGGACTGTTATCACCTCTTCTCCCTCAATATCTTGTCTTGTCAATAAATCTTGAGTTCTCTCTCATTGATCCCTGACACTCCCTTTGCTCCGCTTTCAGAACCGCAGGGTGCAGACGCTTTATTCTCATCCCTCGAGAGAGAATAAACAGCGACCACATCATAAAGAGTGTGTTCAACCTCCCTGGAGAACTGAACTCGCACTCCTTGCCCAAACACACAACACACAAGTCGTGTGTCCTCAAGTGCCGTCTCTGATACGGAGGCACACATGTCCAAAAACGCTTGGCTGAGTGATCGTCTTCACATGTGCATAAACAAAAGAAGTTGTAGACGTGTTTACTCATGGCCGCACCAGCAGTGAAGTCAAAAGCTGTCGCCGGCTAATGGTGTTTAGACACGAGCTTCAGACACCCGTTACGCTGGAGCCGTTCCCCATAGTGTCCTAGGACACAGTGTCTCCTTCCCATTTGAAAGGGAACAAGATTATTTTCCCATTGGCAGATATTTGATCTTGTTTTAAGCAAAAAAACATTTTGACACATTTTTCATGAAACAAGACTGAATATCTGAAGTCATTTTGATTCTCATGTGCTGGAAAACAAGACAGAAACACTGAGAAGGAACAGCTTCACCGTGGAAAAAGCCTTTAATCGATGTTCAGATCAGTTTTGACGACTTTACAACCCCAAATCAGAAAAAGTTGGGACAGTATGGAAAACGCAAATAAATAAAAAAAGAAGTGATTTCTAAATTTACTTTGACTTGTATTTCATTGCAGACAATATGAACACAAAATATTTCATGTTTTGTCTGGTCAACTTCATGTCATTTGTAAATATGCATCCTTTCCTGTCATTCAGACCTGCAACACATTTCAAAAAAAGTTGGGACAGGAGCAATTTAGGGCTAGTGATGAGGTAAAATGGTTAAATAATGATGTGATTTGAAACAGGTGATGTCAACAGGTGATTGTAATTATGATTTGGTACAAAAGCAGCATCCAAGAAAGGTCTAATCCTTTCGGAGCAAAGATGGGCCGAGGATCGCCAGTTTGCCAACAAATACGTGAGAAAATTATTGAAATGTTTAAAAACAATGTTCCTCAAAGAAAGATAGGAAGAGATTTGGATATTTCACATTCAACAGTGCATAACATAATTAAAAGATTCAAGGAATCTGGAGGAATTTCAGTGCGTAAAGGACAAGGGCGCAAGCCTAAGCTGAACAACCGTGATCTCCGATCCCTCAGGCGGCACTGCATCAAGAATCGTCATCTAGAAGCCATATCACCACATGGGCTCAGGACTACTTTGGCAAACCTTTGTCAAGTACCACAATACGTAGTTACATCCACAAATGCCAGTTAAAACTGTACTGTGCCAAAAGGAAGCCCTATGTTAACAGTGTCCAGAAGCGCCTTCGACTTCTCTGGGCTCGAGGCATCTGGGATGGACCATCACACAGTGGAAACGTGTACTGTGCTCAGATGAATCAGTATTTGAGGTATTTTTTGGGAGGAATGGACGCCGTGTGCTCCGGACCAAAGAAGAAAAGGATCATCCAGACTGTTACCAGCAACAAGTCCAAAAGCCAGGGTCTGTCATGGTCTGGGGTTGTGTCAGTGCCCTTGGCAAAGGTAACTTGCACTTCTGTGAAGGCTCCATTAATGCTGAAAAGTACATCGAGATT
>NC_137115.1:867253-872253 GCF_949357685.1 Gobio gobio | reverse complement strand
TTATAAAAATAAAGTTATAATAATAACTTTTTAATTACATGATTATGTTTCTAATCACATTCAAATGGTAAAAACTAAAGCACAAATATAATGAATATTTAATATAGCGCATATGTGACCCTAGATAAGGTCATAAGGGTCCATTTTTTGAAGCTGAGATTTATACATCATCTGAAATAATACGTTTTCCACTGATGTTTGGTTTGTTAGGACAATATTTGGCCGAAATATTTGTATTATTAGAAAATCTGGAATCAGAGGGTGCAAAAAAAAATCTAAATATTGAGAAAATCTCATTTAAAGTTGTCCAAATGAAGACTTAGCAATGCATATTACTGCTAATAATAATACATTTATGATATATCAAAATATCTTCATGGAACCTGATCTTAATATCCTGATGATTTTTGACATAAAAGAAAAATGTATAATTTTGACCCATATGATGTATTGTTGGCTATAGATATACCCGTGAGACGCAGGACTGCTGTTGAGGTCAAGGGTCAGATATATTTGTTAACCTCTTAAGCTCTGGGAGCATTTCCGCCTGGATTTGTCCGACCCAAATGTAAAAGCGTCCCATACACACACACACACACACACACACACACACTGGGCCTCATTCATGAAACGTTTGTAAATATATGAGCACATAATTTGTGCGTAAAATGGACCTTTACGAAAACTCTCCTCCAGATTCACAAACGCTTCGCACACCACGGATTCGGTAGTTAAACGTGTGTATATTAATGAGTTCCAAACATTCGTAAACAGGACGCACGTGCACGCTCACTCATCATTAGCATAATCCCGCCCATGAGTTACAACTGCCAATGACGTGTCAGGAGCGCTGGAATCTTCTGGACTTCTTTCTCAGGTTTGGCTCCAGTATTTTGCAGAAATACTAAAGAGACTAATTGGCCATATGCCTGGCAATAAATATTCAATGATCATGTGTCCATCAAAGCACTTTATCCAGCTAATGTCTGGTGCTCTTCTGAAAACGGCCAGCTGGTGGCGCTTCAGAGCGCTGTGCAAGGGCAGCGTGTTTCCAGCTGAGATACTTTGATTGCTAAGATGCAGAATATCCATGTGTGTAATGCGTTACTAGAGTCTCATTTTGAAGAATATCACTGAATATGAAAAATACAGTAAAAGCAGTAACTTCTCCATTATAGTTGGAGTACAAGTGGGATGATTGGTCGGTGTAGTTTTTGTCCCGCCCCTCCTCCACTGTGATTGGACGGCCGAGTAAAAAGTGACAATGACGAGCGCTGCCGTTGAACAGTAAAAAAAAAAATTTGAAATATTATTATGGTACATAGTGCATCAAAATGCAATGTTGTCAGTTTGCCTAAATGAGAACACAGAATGTTTTACACACCATTTACTCGTGGTAGGGAGCAGGTGTACATTTCTTTTGTACCAGCTAACATTTTGAAAATACAACATTTTTGTGAATGCGAAAATGTGTGTCAGAGCGGCTTTACGAACGATTTACACACAAATTCGAAACCCTCTGAAGTGTCATAAAGCACTGCTAACAGTGATAAACATGTGAGTATGTGTTGTCTGAGCTGTAATAAGCTGTTTTTTGATGGTTTGGTAATAAATTGATTGTTGAGAGTGTGTAACTCAGGCCCTGTGAGCTCTAGCACCCTGCACACAGTTCCGGCTGTAAACACTGGATTACGGAAAACACTGGAGAAAGAGTTTAGTCTGGATCATGTGTGCAAGATTTATTCAGATTAATCTGAATGGAGGAATATTACCATTTTTATGTATTAACCCCCCCCCCCCCATATATATACGTGGCATAAATGTAATGAAATACTAAATGAACTATTGCTGTAATCACGGCACACGCCGTCTCAGATTCCCACACCGAAAGCATTTATGCTTCTGCTCTCATGAATAACCAAACAACATCTCATGAATAAATAAGCATCTGCAAAAGGGGGAGATGAAGGAAAAACAACACAACAAAACCACATTCATCTTTCAGGGTCTGGTAAAGACAAATTTGGAAATGGGATGCATGAATAAAACATAGAGCATAATGAAGAGCAGGAGGTTACGTCGGAGCACGCACTTCAGTATTTATGAAACGAGTCCCAGACGGCTTGTTCACTAATACGGCAACATTAGAGGAACACGTGCACTAATGCGCTTCATTTCATACGTCTAATGCTCTTACTCACGCTGCTCTAATGTCACGGAGGAGGACGAAAACATGCTGAGTTATTCTCACGTTATAAACAGCCGTACTATAGAAACATACTAAACGTGAGAGAGAGCACTGAAGAAGTGTGGCTGACTCTCGTTCACAGGACCTGATGGAGGACATGGAGTCTCAGAGAAGAGGAGATCCCTCATCAGACAGTCCTTCTCTATCCGCCTTATTCCTGACGAGCCGATGCGCTGGGAATCATGGGCGGCACTTCCGGTTTGGGGAACTTCCGTCTTCATTTATACAGCGCTTTTATGATATAGATTGTGTCAAAGCAGCGTTAAGGCCTGTTCACACCGGGACGATTTTCGCACGCGTTTATCGCCGACGTTTAACGCCTTGGGACTAAACAATGGGCGCCAATGTGAGTGTTCACACCGACGTGCAAAACACCAGGCGTAAAAGCGTCATTTTAAAAAAAACGCCTCGGGTTCGTTTTTTTATTTTGACGCGGCGCGTAAAAAACTGTCCGACCTATGAGATCGGCGCTTTTGTTCACGTGCCTGGAGCTGCTGAAGTGACAGTAAAACACCACTTGGTGGCGCTCAAGCACAAAACGGTCTTGCCGAGCACACACTGATACGACGAAGAAGTAGTAAGTAGACAAAGAAGAAGATGAGCTGCTAATGCTGCTTGCCAGTTAGCAAAAAGTGTGTGAATGGTTTTGTCCATATACATAATATGTCTATGGTTTTGGCAAGCACGTAAATACTGTCTCTCTTCTTCTTCTGTGTGACAAGCGAGTGTCAGAGGCTTAAAGTGCCGCAGCACCATCTTGTGTACCGGGAGCGCATCTACTTCACTCGGCGCAGCGCCAGTGAAAATCGCTTGGGTGTGAACACTCAAGACGCGCCGAAAAACGGCACGAAAAACGCTGGCGATAAGCGCGCGATATTCGTCCCGGTGTGTACAGGCCTTTACAGTGATAACGGGAAAATAATGCTGTACATCAGCTCTAGTTATTGTCCAGCTAAAGTACGTGTTGTGAATAATCTTTAGTTATTTACTATGGGGCCGCTTACACCACACCACCGAAAATAGAAATGTGTTTCGGCCGGGGAGCCGTTTCCATTTCTCGCTTTGTAAGTAAGAAGCCAGATTTTAAAATGTATGCGATGTTTAATAGGCAGCCAGTGCAGTGTTGACAGAACTGGGCTAATATGGTCACACTTCCTGGTTCTAGTAAGAACTCGAGCTGCTGCGTTTTGGACCAGCTGGAGTTTATTTATTAGGCGAGCAGGGCAACCACCCAGTAGAGCATTACAATAATCTACAGCTCATCAACATTACAATAATCTACAGCTCATCAACATTACAATAATCTACAGCTCATCAACATTACAATAATCTACAGCTCATGAACATTACAATAATCTACAGCTCATGAACATTACAATAATCTACAGCTCATCAACATTACAATAATCTACAGCTCATGAACATTACAATAATCTACAGCTCATCAACATTACAATAATCTACAGCTCATGAACATTACAATAATCTACAGCTCATCAACATTACAATAATCTACAGCTCATCAACATTACAATAATCTACAGCTCATCAACATTACAATAATCTACAGCTCATCAACATTACAATAATCTACAGCTCATCAACATTACAATAATCTAACCCATTTTGCCTGAAGGAGCTGTGAGTTTTTCTTCATGTTTTATTTTCAGACATAACGTATAATAACGTGTTGACGTACGCTATGAGTATGTGACGTTATAACAAGAATATCTAAGGCAAGAGCTCTGGCAGAGTTGACCCTTGGGAACCCCAGAGTATGAAGCCCCAACTCGGCTTGGCCTTGGAGTTATGCCAGATAAAGATGAGACTTTTCAAGTGAAAAAAAAAAAAAAAAAAGCAGAGTTGGAGGTACCCTTAGCCGTACGGTGCTCTGCAGGGGTCAAAAAGGATATAAACAGTGAAGTTTGAAGTGATATATTCTTGAAAACTCTGAGATGTGGATTCGGACAGCAATTAAATAACCACACGACCAGGTGTTTTTCTGAAGCAGGAGGTGTTTCGGCCGGGGATTTTTACGCGGGTGGTGGGAGACAGACGGCAATCACTGACTAGCCGCTGTAAATGATGACCATACCTTCTGACCGCACGAGAAACAATCACCGTCCCAATAGGGCTTCAGCAACTCCTTCAGCACTAACAGAGCGAGCTGGAAACCGAAACGTTGCCACAACGGACCGAATGGCTTCGCCCGCGTCTTTCTCCGCCGCCATTACTGAACTACAACTCAAACTAGCGCACGACATCAACGGCATCGTTCTCAGCCACGCCCTCTGTTTGCTGATTGGACCGGTTAAAAATTGTTCGGAGAAAACCGAAGACTATACCGCAGTCCCAGTCGGAGAACTGAAGGAAAATGAACATTGAGTGGAAGTATGGAGGAGGGCGGAGCCAGGCTAGAAGAATCTCTCATTTTTCCTCAAATCCTCACGTCTCTTTCACAGGTAAACACACTTTATTATCTGTCAAAATGACGGAAATCACTTTGAAATAGTATCACGCAATGCTGAAGTCAATGAACATTTTTGATTATGGCAACGTATATTACATAAAACAGATATTACTGCAGGGATATCTAAACTTGCCTTTGCTTTTACACTTGTAAATGTCCTTTTAATGTTCTCTGGATGAAGGGTGAGTAGATCTCAGTGTAGAAGGAATCATTGTGTTCATAGAGCGAGTCTTTCATCTGAACGGAAGTTACACCCATAATTCACTCAAAGCGTCATGAGGT
>NC_137115.1:854753-864753 GCF_949357685.1 Gobio gobio | reverse complement strand
TCATGCAATTGTGGGCATAGATATGTATACGTAGATGCCCCATTCGACCTCTCCAGGCACGTCGACGCGCCGCCATTTTAGAACGTCAACACACATCAACACTTCAGAAGCTGTCAATGATCACTCGCATAAAAGACAACAGCCTCTGTAAAGCCCAGCGCCATTTAAATTCCCGAAGAAATTTGATTACCTTTCACAGGTGACAATGTGTTGGTTTGTGTTTTCATATTTTAAATAAATGTATAATAATTTATCATTTTCCCTGTTCTTAAAAATGGTTTAAATTCAGGTATGTGATGTTGATAATTTTATGAAGTTTTTTTAGAATTATTTTTGAGAATTTAAGCTTTCAGATAATACCTATGATGATTACTTAAAACACGGGTTGAATAAATAGGCTATATTGATGTTTATTAAACACACTACTAGCTAATTTATTACAATTTTTAAAATGTATTTACTTTGATGGCTGATTGGTTGATGGTTTATGATTTCTTTCCAATGAACTTGTTTATAATGAGTTCACTGCGTTCATTAAAAGCTGAGCAATGTGTCTGTAGGGTAAGAAAATGTAAACATCTTTGACCAGTATATTTAGCATATGCAGAATTATCTACCATTAATGATAAACGAAATCCTAACTCATCTGCTTCAGTCGATTGATGTATAGATATTCATTTCATAGATGCTTGTGAATAACTACGGTTGCAGACGCACAGGCAACATTCAAATATTCACAAAGCACGTTCACGACCAGCTTTGACCGTTCGAAAGGCTAACGTATAGCGGCCCATAGAAACAATCGCTAATGGGGAATCTACGTATACATATCTATGATCGTGGGTTCGATCCCAGGGAACGCATGTGCTCATAAAGTGTATATGCACTATAAATCACTGGGTAAGTTTTGGGGTGGGGTGGGTGTAGTTGTTAATAAAAAAATATTTTTGCTAAATGGAAATATGACAAATGGTGGTAAAAAAGTCCACACATTGCATTTAAATGAACACGTATTTTGATTAGTAACGTCAGTCATACATCCTTTCATTTGCATCAGCAATGCTTCTATCACTTGTTTCTGCTTCTTCTTCACCTGCATACTTTAAAGTAACTTTAAAAGAGTACTTAAGTGTATTAAGAAACAGCCATGAAAGTGCACTTCAGTGGCCTTTTCACAGGGTAACACACACTGTCTGATCGTTTAGGGATGTATTTCTGTTCTATGTAGATAAAACCTTTATTCAAAACGCATTGACATTGTCGTCATTTGCCACATTTCAGATGCTGTGTGTGAGTTTCACAGTTGAATAAATGTTTGCTGACTATCGAGCTCAACTTCTAGAATTAAACAATGGAAACTTTTTTATTTGTTCAATCTCACTTCTTCAGTCGGTCATTTCATCTCGGCCCAGTTCACTCATACGGCATCTGTTTATGAAGCCGGTATATATGATCGACTCTTTCCAGGAAAGGAAAATAACAATAAGCACACAGAACGAAACTGCTTTGCATGTTCCAGAAACACGGCCTGCCCTGAACAGATGGTCCCATCACAAACAGCCAGGACTCCATTCCATGTCAATTAATCGTAATAACAGAAATGCCTAAACACTCGCCGCCTCAGAAGCAGCTCGGCTTTTTCCCATCATGGCTTCATGGCAGAGTTATGAATGACTGAACATTCGGCCTTGAATGCTCAGAAAGGCCAGACATAAACTCTGAGAGTGACAAACGGCGGAGAGACACGGACACGCGTGTGCTGCACAGATCCTGACCCGCGGCTGTCAGACACAGATTTGTGAGCGGCACGGAAAGCCGGTGAAGTGTGGCCGATCACGAGTGCTGAGAAACGGCTCTTTAAATGAGTGTCTGCTCTCAAGGGTTTGGCTCTGACAGAACCGCAGCATAATTGACAAGGTAGACAATCTGAGGCTCTGTCGCCATCTGTGTTCTCTGAGCCTATAGTTCACAGCAAACAACGTCTCTGCTCTTATTACTGACTGTGGAGGATCTGCACAATCAAGGGTTGAGTGCTTGACATCATTCCTTAACATATTATCTTGTCAATCTTCATTTTTTGGATATTTTTGTACGTGTGTGTGTGTGTGTGTGTGTGTGTGTGTGTGTGTGTGTGTGTGTGTGTGTGTGTGTGTGTGTGTGTGTGTGTGTGTGTGTGTGTGTGTGTGTGTGTGTGTGTGTGATACACTATATTGCCAAAAGTATTCTGCCGTCCCTCCACGTCCCTGAGTTCAGGTGTTGAACCCCTTCATGGCCACAGGTGTATAACTCCAGCTCTAGGCCTGCAGACGCTTCTACACACATTAGAGAGAGAATGGGCCGCTCTCAGGAGTGTGTGTGTGTGTGTGTGTGTGTGTGTGTGTGTGTGTGTGTGTGTGTGTGTGTGTGTGTGTGTGTGTGTGTGTGTGTGTGTGTGTGTGTGTGTGTGTGTGTGTGTGTGTGTGTGTGTGTGTGTGTGTTCGCTTCTACACACATTAGTGAGAGAATGGGCCGCTCTCAGGAGCTCAGAGAACTCAAGCGTGGGGCCGTGATCGGTGGAGCCTGTGCAATAAGTCCAAATATTATACTAAATATTCCACGCACAACTGTTAGTGGGATTATAACAAAGTGGAAGCGATTGGGAACAACAGCAACTCAGCCACAAAGAGCAGGGGTCAGCGCATGCTGAGGGTCACAGAGCGGGGTCAGCACATGCTGAGGGTCACAGAGCGGGGTCAGCGCATGCTGAGGGTCACAGAGCGGGGTCAGCACATGCTGAGGGTCACAGAGCGGGGTCAGCGCATGCTGAGGGTCACAGAGCGGGGTCAGCGCATGCTGAGGGTCACAGAGCGGGGTCAGCGCATGCTGAGGGTCACAGAGCGGGGTCAGCACATGCTGAGGGTCACAGAGCGGGGTCAGCGTATGCTGAGGGTCACAGAGCGGGGTCAGCACATGCTGAGGGTCACAGAGCGGGGTCAGCGCATGCTGAGGGTCACAGAGCGGGGTCAGCGCATGCTGAGGGTCACAGAGCGGGGTCAGCACATGCTGAGGGTCACAGAGCGGGGTCAGCGTATGCTGAGGGTCACAGAGCGGGGTCAGCACATGCTGAGGGTCACAGAGCGGGGTCAGCGCATGCTGAGGGTCACAGAGCGGGGTCAGCGCATGCTGAGGGTCACAGAGCGGGGTCAGCGCATGCTGAGGGTCACAGAGCGGGGTTAGCCCATGCTGAGGGTCACAGAAGTCGGCAACTTTCTGCAGAGTCAAGAGCTCCAGACCTCCAAACTTCTGTGGCCTTCAGATGAGCTCAAGAACAGTGTGTAGAGCTTCATGGAATGGGTTTCCATGGCCGAGCTGCTCATCCAAGCCTTACAGCACCAAGAGCAATGCAAAGCGTGGGATGCAGTGGGGTAAAGCGCGCCGCCACTGGACTCTAAAGCAGTGAAGACGTGTTCTCTGAGTGACCAATCACGTCCAACATCACAAATGAAGAATCCCCATAAACACACTCCTAAACCTTGAGGAAAGAAGAGCTGAAGAGCTGAAGCTGTTAGAGCTGCAACTCCATATTAAACTCTATGGATTAAGAATGGGATGGCATTAAAGCTCATGTGCATGTGATGGGGTGGCACAACACTTCTGGTGATATCGTGTAATCGGAAATTTCCTACTTCCCACTTCTCAAGCCGTAATTACAAAATATATTGCACATATTTAGTCAGTATCCAAAGGATTTTGAATAAAATGTAGCGTCCCATTCATTGACAATCATATAAACATATTATTGCTCCTGCGATTCTGGAATTCCAGGCGGTTTTCACTGTTTAAATGACATATGCATCAAATTATTATTTATATGCAGTATGTAAATATACACGACAGTAACAGCAAGAGAAAGCAAAGCAGATGTGCGGGAAACGAATAAAACTTCACAGTGCTCTGTGTACTCTGGGATCAAAATCATCACCAAATTTCCCAGTCCTAAATATGACTTGAGAGGCCGTTCATGTCTATGTGTTTATGATAATTGTGAATGCAGCATAATCATGCACACCATCCTCACATCATGATCTCGACTGCGGCGCTCAGAGTCGAGATGTGTGCAGCGTTTGATGAGGTCTTATTGTCTTTTTTTTGGCCCTTCTGTTGATCTGAAACTGACGCATGTTGGCTTTCTGGAAGCTTCACATGTTTTATGCAAACGCAGCGAGGCGACCCTTTCAGGACTCACTCACTCGTGAAGGATCGGCCTCATGTCAGGCGTGTTCCAGAGATTCCCTCATGCCTGTGAGGTTCTGTTTCTCTGACACGCGTGAGCTGTGGTCGTTGGATGAGGGACTCACATGAAGTTGACGCAGCCCGTGCCGGGCGGAGGAGCGATCCAGATGAAGCTCAGGCTGGTGGAGGGCAGGTGACTGACGTGAGACGCCACCACACTGCACACGAACTGAGTCCCGAACTGTCTGTCTGACATCACGCCTGAGAAACACACACACACACACACACATTACCTGAGAGAAAACCTCAATGCTATCAATGCAATATCATTCAAAAACACATTAGTTGACATTGTCAGTGCTCACATACATAAAGTAGCTCAATATGAATGAGATACAAATGCATAAATCCTGCCAAGTTGTTATTTTTATTCCTTTTTTGAGAATTCAGACCAAAATGTGAGTAAAAAGCAATGCAGTTCTCCTTGCATTCACACTGTCAGTGTTCTGAAATATCAAAAGAATATCAAAATACAGCTGAGAACACACACACTCTTAGGCGAGACGGTTCTGTGTGGAGAGCCTTCATATAGAGAACCTTCCAGAGGTTCATCATGAGATCATTTGATGGAGTTAGTGGGGATTTTAATATCCATGTAGACAATGAAGAAGGTACATTGTATGGAAGCCCGTTTCCGCCACTAAGTAAAAAAATAGAGTAATTGCGACTTTTTATCTCAGAATTCTGACTTTTTCTCACAATTGCGAGTTATAAAGTCAGAATTCTGAGATATTAAGTCACAATTGCATGATATAAAGTCAGCTAAAAATCATATAAAATCATAATTTTGATTTTTTTTATCTCTAAATTATGATTTTTAAAGTCATCCAACATTTCTGGTGCATCCAACGTTAGCCGTGCTGCCGTGCTGATGTCTGAAGATGTTGCTGATTCCAATTGCGACTTTATATCTCAGAATTCTGACTTTATAACTCTCAATTGCGACTTTATATCTCAGAATTCTGACTTTATAACTCGCAATTGCGACTTTTTATCTCAGAATTCTGACTTTATATCACGCAATTGCGACTTTATATATCAGAATTCTGACTTTATTTCACACAATTGCGACTTTAAATCTCAGAATTCTAACTTTATATCACGTAATTGCGACTTTTTATCTCAGAATTCTGACTTTATAACTCGCAATTACTGTTTTTATTTTTTTATTTAGTGGCGGAAACGGGCTTCCATAACATTGGGATTGGCATTTTGAGACATTCTAAACTCTATTGGAGTTATGGTGCGTTCACACCGGACGCGAATAAAGCGATTCAGGCGAGTGATTTACATGTTAAGTCAATGCAAAGACGCGAATAGACATTCTGTGGCGCGATTCGTGCGAATGACACGGCGTGAATTGAGCGAATCGCCCCAGTTGAAAACCCCTCTGAACTGCGGTGCGGTTCATGCGAATTGAGTGTTTGACGCATGATTGCTCACCCGAGTTGAAAAATCCGAACTTTGGCGGATATTCGCGCCGCGTTAACCAATCAGGAGCTTGCTCTAGTAGTGACAACAATGAGGAGAAAATCTGCTTTATATTAATCATATATTAACATCTGGTTAAGACAAGTGTGCATATGATTATCACTGTGATAACATTAAATGACATGAAACACAACCCAGTCTCTTTTTTGTTAAAGGCAAGTTTATGTTTGATCAATAATACAAAAGTATAAGTAAAAGGTATAAGAAGCTACGCATTAAATAAAGCAAACAATTCAGTCAAATATTTAAGTCAGAGCTAGTCGGCTACAACGCTAACGTAAAGTTAAATAGCCTAAAAATAAAAAAGTAATGAAACTTCACTTTGCCCTCAGCCTAAACGATTCGCCAGCGAACAAATTATAGATCCATGAGAGCAAAGATCGGCCGTTAGATCAACACAAGACAAATTATATCTGGAGCCGCCACAGAGACATCAGAGCCAGCGGCAGAAGGACTGGCTGAGGAAAGGCTGATCTCACCGGGTTAATGAGCTGAGCTGATCCACTGGAGCTCACACACACACACACACACACCAGATCACATGTTCAACTCCACACACACACCAGATCACATGTTCAACTCCATACACACTAGATCACATGTTCAACTCCACACACACCAGATCACATGATCAACTCCACACACACCAGATCACATGTTCAACTCCACACACACCAGATCACATGTTCAACTCCACACACACCAGATCACATGATCAACTCCACACACACCAGATCACATGTTCAACTCCACACACACCAGATCACATGTTCAACTCCACACACACCAGATCACGTTCAGCTCCACACACACCAGATCACATGATCAACTCCACACACACCAGATCACGTTCAACTCCACACACACCAGATCACATGTTCAACTCCACACACACCAGATCACATGTTCAACTCCACACACACCAGATCACGTTCCAACTCCACACACACCAGATCACATGATGAACTCCACACACACCAGATCACATGTTCAACTCCACACACACCAGATCACATGTTCAACTCCACACACACCAGATCACATGTTCAACTCCACACACACCAGATCACATGTTCAACTCCACACACACCAGATCACATGTTCAGCTCCACACACACCAGATCACATGATCAACTCCACACACACCAGATCACATGCTCAACTCCACACACACCAGATCACATGTTCAACTCCACACACACCAGATCACATGCTCAACTCCACACACACCAGATCACATGTTCAACTCCACACACACCAGATCACATGTTCAGCTCCACACACACCAGATCACATGATCAACTCCACACACACCAGATCACATGCTCAACTCCACACACACCAGATCACATGTTCAACTCCACACACACCAGATCACATGCTCAACTCCACACACACCAGATCACATGATCAACTCCACACACACCAGATCACATGTTCAACTCCACACACACCAGATCACATGTTCAACTCCACACACGCCAGATCACATGTTCAACTCCACACACACCAGATCACATGTTCAACTCCACACACACCAGATCACATGATCAACTCCACACACACCAGATCACATGATCAACTCCACACACACCAGATCACATGATCAACTCCACACACACCAGATCACATGTTCAGCTCCACACACACCAGATCACATGTTCAACTCCACACACACCAGATCACATGTTCAGCTCCACACACACCAGATCACATGTTCAGCTCCACACACACCAGATCACATGATCAACTCCACACACACCAGATCACATGTTCAGCTCCACACACACCAGATCACATGTTCAGCTCCACACACACCAGATCACATGTTCAACTCCACACACACCAGATCACATGTTCAACTCCACACACACCAGATCACATGATGAACTCCACACACACCAGATCACATGTTCAACTCCACACACACCAGATCACATGTTCAGCTCCACACACACCAGATCACATGTTCAACTCCACACACACCAGGGCTGCGTTCAGCCCCGACAAAACGTTGCAAAACGTTTTTTAAACGGAAACGGTGCTGCGTTGAACACCCTGTTCTGTTGACGCAAGAGTTGTAACTATGGCAGCCGAGAAGGCCATTCTTTGTGTTCTTTTTGAGGAATTTTCGGAGCCTGATAAAATCGATGTAAATACGTGTTTAATACTGCAAAATACATGCAATCACTTCCCTTGCCATCCAGAATAAATGACAACACCCCAATCACATTTATTTAACTTTTTAATCTCCTGGTAATCAATTCTAATTTAAATCATTTTATTTCTAGTTCTTACTTTTTTAATAGCTTGTATTTTCTTTCTCACTTTATATCAAGCAATTACCATATATGAAATTTGGTATATAAATAAACTTGCCTTGCAATTAAGCTAAATATATAAATAAATACATCATCATGTTGATTATTTATATATATATATATATATATATATATATATATAAACTCTTACGACAATCATGTCTTCTAATATCTTCAATTGTTGTGTATACTGAGCTGCAGCGGACACATTTGTAAACATCTTCACTTGGACCCATTGTGTGAGCTATCTCTTTAATACCGCGTGGTTTATATACATGTTGCTGCTGATTGGACTGACATATTTGACACACCCACCAAACGAGAAAAAACGCATCTCAAACCTGTTGCACACCGGTGCGCACCGTTTCCAGGAAACATGACGTTCAACCGGAAACCGTAGCAAAACGTTGCGCACCGGTTTGAGCGTTGAACGTGCCCCAGATCACATGTTCAACTCCACACACACCAGATCACATGCTCAACTCCACACACACCAGATCACATGATCAACTCCACACACACCAGATCACATGCTCAACTCCACACACACCAGATCACATGATCAACTCCATACACACCAGATCACATGTTCAACTCCACACACACCAGATCACATGTTCAACTCCACACACACCAGATCACATGATCAACTCCACACACACCAGATCACATGCTCAACTCCACACACACCAGATCACATGATCAACTCCATACACACCAGATCACATGTTCAACTCCACACACACCAGATCACATGTTCAACTCCACACACACCAGATCACATGATCAACTCCACACACACCAGATCACATGTTCAACTCCACACACGCCAGATCACATGTTCAACTCCACACACACCATATCACATGTTCAACTCCACACACGCCAGATCACATGTTCAACTCCACACACACCAGATCACATGTTCAACTCCACACACACCAGATCACATGTTCAACTCCACACACACCAGATCACATGATCAACTCCACACACGCCAGATCACATGTTCAACTCCACACACACCAGATCACATGTTCAACTCCACACACACCAGATCACATGTTCAACTCCACACACACCAGATCACATGATCAACTCCACACACACCAGATCACATGTTCAACTCCACACACACACCAGATCACATGTTCAACTCCACACACACTAGATCACATGTTCAACTCCACACACACCAGATCACATGTTCAACTCCACACACACCAGATCACGTTCAGCTCCACACACACCAGATCACATGTTCAACTCCACACACACCAGATCACATGTTCAACTCCACACACACCAGATCACGTTCAGCTCCACACACACCAGATCACATGTTCAACTCCACACACACCAGATCACGTTCAGCTCCACACACACCAGATCACATGATCAACTCCACACACACCAGATCACATGCTCAACTCCACACACACCAGATCACATGCTCAACTCCACACACACCAGATCACATGCTCAACTCCACACACACCAGATCACGTTCAGCTCCACACACACCAGATCACATGTTCAACTCCACACACACCAGATCACGTTCAGCTCCACACACACCAGATCACATGTTCATCTCCACACACACCAGATCACATGTTCATCTCCACACACACCAGATCACATGTTCAACTCCACACACACCAGATCACGTTCAGCTCCACACACACCAGATCACATGTTCAACTCCACACACACCAGATCACATGTTCATCTCCACACACACCAGATCACATGATCAACTCCACACACACCAGATCACATGTTCAACTCCACACACACCAGATCACATGTTCATCTCCACACACACCAGATCACATGATCAACTCCACACACACCAGATCACATGTTCATCTCCACACACACCAGATCACATGTTCAACTCCACACACACCAGA
>NC_137115.1:812253-842253 GCF_949357685.1 Gobio gobio | reverse complement strand
CATTTAATTACTGTAGGTTTGCATAGTATTCTGATTTTGCATTTGACTGATTTTATTCATTTTGAGGAGGACAGAATCTTTTTTTAATAAGTGATGCTCACATTTAGTCTAGAACTACAATCATGTTCACACACGCCTCTGAAATGACTCTCGGTTTCTCTCAACATGAGGACAGGAGACGCGTCAGTCACATACATGGGAAAAAGTAACTAGTAAGATATTTTGTTGTGAATTTTAAAAGTAATGCGTTACTTTACTAGTTACTTGAAAAAGTAATCTGATTACATAACTTAAGTTACTTGTAATGCGTTTCCACCAACACTGTTTACAACAGAAATGAATCAATCAAAAACGTACTTTAGCTGGACAATAACCATATCCATCACTCTCACTCTGTACAGAGGAAAACGTTATCGACATTATCGGAAATGACTAAATGACTAAAAACGCTGTATTATGCAATGCAAGTAATGTGGCGGCCATTTTGTAAATAAAAACTACTCGCCTGCGGACACACGGTCTCAAACGCTCTTGCCTTGCCTTTCACCGTTCAAATTTTAGTTTTTTGAAGTTTACACGAACAAGGTATCGCTTCAAATCTATTTCAATAGTTTCAATCTAGTGTTTTGGGTTTGCGTTCTCCAGTACGCTCTGTTGCCGTGCGGATGAGCGGCCGGAACACGATGAGTTTTGTTTTGGTTGAAAATGGTGTCGTGTAAGCGACCCATAGTAAATAACTAATGATTATTACAACAGAAATGAATCAATCATAAACTAACTTTAGCTGGACAATAACTAGAGCCAATGTACAGCCAAAACAATCTCTCTTCCATTAATTTCCCGTCATCACTGTAAAGCTGCTTTGAAACAATCTATATTGTAAAAGCACTGTATAAATGAAGATGACTTGACCCCCTCAAAGTCTATGGTGGTCCTGGTGTGATGTCAAACCGGACTCGGGTCATCTCTTAAACATCTCTCGTGTTCATCATGGCATGAGTTTCAGCAGCACTGGTCCTCTTTCTACTAGCTTTGCATCTACATGTCAACTCTCTCTCATTAGGGGATCAGTGTGAGACTCATGTCCTCGTTCGTTGAGGGACTTACAGAAGGAATCTTGAGCAGAATAAAGTTGTGAAGAAAGACAGACTCAATGTCAGAAGTCTCCAGCGAGGCCACGGACGCAGCTGAAGCTCTTGTTCACGGGCTCTCCTGGGAGGCATTAGCACTAATTTGAAGTTTAATTTGACGTGACTCCTCGGCTAATCGTGCGAGCTTGAAATTAATTAATCTGACTTGACTTGTGCTAATTTGCGACGGCCACGACGCGGCGTTCCCTTCGGAGGCCGCAAACAAACAGGAGGCGGGCAGGCTGGAGGAGACGTCCGAGGAGACGCAGAGTGGCGGAGACAGGTGGGACACGGGCAGCCCTGGAGAGCGGCTGGCATCAACACTCGGCCCTCCAAACATGACAGCTTCACCATATAATTAACAAATCAGGACGATGTTGCCAATAAGTGAAAATGTCTTTTTTTCCAGCAACATTTGGGTCAGTAGTGCCCCCATGGACGCCTTATATAAACCGGAGGACACGTCTGCAACGCATGGGCTTTTAGAAGGAGAAATTGGAGGACGGTTTTGCTTTCAACGGAGCCATTTAAAGCTTTCTGAGAGTGCACCTCATTTCTCCTCTCCATTAGAAGCCGTTTTCAAGGGCTCTTCTCCCGTTGTCCTCAGAGAACCTTTAAAAATTGATCAGAAACTGAAAGTGCATCCATGTAGGTCTTCACCACAATGAACAGAAGAGAGAATAACAGTATCATCAGTGAACTGTGACCAGAACCCAACGTGAACTGACTCAGGGTCGAGGTCAGGGATGAGGTCAGGACTGGATGCAGAGACATGGGCTTTTATTTGTTATCAAAAATAAACAAAACTACGCGAGGGGGAAAACCAGACCGGAGTCTGGGACTGGGTCCGTTCTTCGGACCTCTCTTAACACATCTGAGATGATTCCACAGATGCCAGATCTTCTGATCGGGATACTGATCTCTGGATAATTTGGTTCTTCAAACGAATCTGATTAAATATCTGGATGAAGTTGTTGACGGCGTGTCCCCCCCCCCCCCGTAGACTGTAGGGATGCGCGGTATACCGGTACTGGGAAAATACCGGTATATATTTTATTTCAAACGGTGCAACATCATGATTTTGCTCATTTCGGTATATGCTGCTGTTCCGAAGTTCACCGCTAGATGGCAGTGCGCTGCCCAAACTGACGTGAAACCGGCAAATGTGGCGCCATAGAGGAACAAAATGAATACAGCAGTTGATTCTCACTCAACACACCCAAAACTAATTAATAAAGAGAGGATTAGATGTAAAATTTGGAATTACTTTGCTTATAAAACTGCTGAAGAACCATCAAACCTCGCCATTCCTGTCTTGTATAAGACATTTAGAGATCGACAGGTGAGTGCATAATTCAAACCATCTAATTAAGTTAGACATTTATTTTCTTTTAACACCCGTCAGCGCACATAAGATCATATTGTTTAAATATCATGAAATCTCCAGCGTTTGTTTAAACCAGTGATGTTTAGATTTCATAATATTTGCACGCATACTATTGCACTATTCACATTCGCGAAAGACATAACCGACTGTGTTTATGTGAACTCCAAACCAAGCGAACTCCAAACCGAGCGAACTCCAAACCGAGCGAACTCCAAACCGAGCGAACTCCAAACCGCGCGAACTCCAAACCGAGCGAACTCCAAACCGCGCGAACTCCAAACCGAGCGAACTCCAAACCGAGCAAACTCCAAACCGAGCAAACTCCAAAGTGAGCGAACTCAAAACCGAGCGAACTCCAAACCGAGCAAACGCCAAACCGAGCGAACTCCAAACCGAGCAAACTCCAAACAGAGCGAACTCCAAACCGAGCGAACTCCAAACCGAGCGAACTCCAAACCGAGCGAACTCCAAACCGAGCGAACTCCAAACCGAGCGAACTCCAAACCGAGCGAACTCCAAACCGAGCGAACGCCAAACCGAGCGAACGCCAAATCGAGCGGACGCCAAACCGAGCGAACTCCAAACCGAGCGAACTCCAAACCGAGCGAACTCCAAACCGAGCGAACGCCAAACCGAGCGAACGCCAAATCGAGCGGACGCCAAACCGAGCGAACTCCAAACCGAGCGAACTCCAAACCGAGCGAACTCCAAACCGAGCGAACGCCAAACCGAGCGAACGCCAAACCGAGCGAACTCCAAACCGAGCGAACTCCAAACCGAGCGAACTCCAAACCGAGCGAACTCCAAACCGAGCGAACTCCAAACCGAGCGAACGCCAAATCGAGCGGACGCCAAACCGAGCGAACTCCAAACTGAGTGAACTCCAAACCGAGCGAACTCCAAACCGAGCGAACTCCAAACCGAGCGAACTCCAAACCGAGCAAACTCCAAACCGAGCGAACTCCAAACCGAGCGAACTCCAAACCGAGCGAACTCCAAACCGAGCGAACACCAAACCGAGCGAACTCCAAACCGAGCGAACACCAAACCGAGCGAACTCCAAACCGAGCGAACACCAAACCGAGCGAACTCCAAACCGAGCGAACGCCAAACCGAGCGAACTCCAAACCGAGCGAACTCCAAACCGAGCGAACGCCAAACCGAGCGAACTCAAAACCGAGCGAACTCCAAACCGAGCGAACTCCAAACCGAGCTAACTCCAAACCGAGCGAACTCCAAACCGAGCGAACTCCAAACCGAGCGAACTCCAAACCGAGCGAACTCCAAACCGAGCGAACTCCAAACCGAGCGAACTCCAAACCGAGTGAACGCCAAACCGAGCGAACTCAAAACCGAGCGAACTCCAAACCGAGCGAACTCCAAACCGAGCAAACTCCAAACCGAGCGAACTCCAAACCGAGCGAACTCCAAACCGAGCGAACTCCAAACCGAGCGAACACCAAACCGAGCGAAATCCAAACCGAGCGAACACCAAACCGAGCGAACTCCAAACCGAGCGAACGCCAAACCGAGCGAACTCCAAACCGAGCGAACTCCAAACCGAGCGAACGCCAAACCGAGCGAACTCAAAACCGAGCGAACTCCAAACCGAGCGAACTCCAAACCGAGCGAACTCCAAACCGAGCGAACTCCAAACCGAGCGAACGCCAAACCGAGCGAACTCAAAACCGAGCGAACTCCAAACCGAGCGAACTCCAAACCGAGCGAACTCCAAACCGAGCGAACTCCAAACCGAGCGAACTCCAAACCGAGCAAACTCCAAACCGAGCGAACTCCAAACCGAGCGAACTCAAAACCGAGCGAACGCCAAACCGAGCGAACTCCAAACCGAGCGAACTCCAAACCGAGCGAACTCCAAACCGAGCGAACGCCAAACCGAGCGAACTCAAAACCGAGCGAACTCCAAACCGAGCGAACTCCAAACCGAGCGAACGCCAAACCGAGCGAACTCGAAACCGAGTGAACTCCAAACCGAGCGAACTTCAAACCGCACTGACACAACGAGACAGAGCCCAAGAGCGGATGCTCATCCCGTTCACTCGCAATAGAAGACACACACACACATACACACACACACGGAGCATGAATCCCGAATCCCTGATCTGAATAATGACTCTATTGTCTTCTGTAGAGCTGCTTTACGGCAGAATTTGAGTTTGTCTCATATTTGATCGTTTTTGATGATATTTGGTAGTTTTTGATGATAACGCACTGAAACACTCCAACACAATATGATTACATATATCTATAGCGCATTCATATTTGTGAAGGGTGGAGGGTGGAGATGTCCGTTTCCCAGGCCGGACGTCCGTTTTGCCCATTACTGTATGTGTGTTTCACAGCGCTGTGACTGAGATGCATGTGTAAAATGTTCACCAGTGGGTGAGCGGTGGAGTGTGTGTGTGTGTGTGTGTGTGTGTGTGTGTGTGTGTGTGTGTGTGTGTGTGTAGAGCTGTCAGAGGAGTCAAAGAACAGACTGATCACAGAGCTGCTGAGCTTTTGAAGTCTCTCAGGGACTGACAGCTCTTCAACCCCATGAGAGCACTAACACACACACACACACACATGCACACATACTCTCTCACACACACACTCATAATGTAACTAAGAATGATGTCATAAAGCAGCATGCAAATGAAAGCACAGCGAGAGAGTAAATACAGGAAATGGCACACACACACACTCTGTTTTACTACATCTTTTCTCCTTCATTTCATCCGCTCCATTAATACATTTTTCAATGCTTTTGTTTCTTTTCACTGGATGTGAAATTCATCCTTTCATAGCAGATGGCGATTGGCTCGTTCATGATAAGGCATTTCAAGTGTATGTTGGTCTTTACAATAAATTATGCTTTTACTTTGTATTGATGTTTTTATCTTTGGGGGGGGAAATATTCATATTAATATTAAATCAAAATGTAAGATTTGAACCGAACCATAAGAATAATTTGAGTCAGATGAAACCTGTAGCTGTAGTCAGAACATTATAGAAACGCCAGCGCTGAGTTAAACGAACACATTCCCTTCTGAGATTAATGAAATTTGGCATAAAAACGGCATTAAAGTAATTGATTTTCTGAAAGCCAGATGTTGGTAAGTGGATGTTATTCACCTACTACTGTTAATGCTTGGCTTATGAATATTAATAGATTTCGTAGGCGGATGTTCCAGGAAAGTTACCTAACACGTCACATCATTAATATTCATGATTTCATAACCAGCCCTCCGCTTTAAAAAACATGTGCTGGAGATCGGGGACAGTTTGCATGATCAAAAACCAAGTGGAAGAGAAAGTAAATAAAACAGTGAGCGAGTTCTTTAATATCAGCTGTGATGAATCATCCGCCCCTATAATCAAACACCTTCATGAGACGTGCATCCTCAGTTTGGGCTGGTTTTCTACACTGGATCTCTTACCAAACAGGCCCAGTTTTAAGGATTTTCATTGATAGAACATGACCTTCTCTGTTAGTGACTGAAGACTTACCGAAGCCGAAGGCTGGAGACGCAGGGATGGGAGACGACTGGACACTGGTGGAGGTGTAGAGACCCGTGACCAGAAGGCCATCGAAGTACGTGCTGGTGGATATCGTCACTACACACACACACACACATAAGAGGAGAGACACGTGTTAGAGATCTGACCACAAACACTTCATCAGATCATCACAATCATCACAATCATCAGAAACCTCACAATCCTCAAAATCATCACAATCATCGCAATCTTCACAATCATCACAATCCTCACAATCCTCACAATCCTCAAAATCATCACAATCATCACAATCCTCAAAATAATCACAATCATCACAATCATCACAATCATCACAATCATCACAATCCTCAAAATAATCACAATCATCACAATCTTCACAATCATCACAATCCTCACAATCCTCAAAATCATCACAATCATCACAATCCTCAAAATAATCACAATCATCACAATCCTCACAATCCTCACAATCCTCACAATAATCACAATCCTCACAATCATCACAATCATCACAATCCTCACAATCCTCACAATCCTCACAATCATCACAAACACTTCATCACAATCTTCACAATCCTCATAATCATCACAATCATCACAATCCTCACAATCATCACAATCCTCACAATCCTCACAATCATCACAATCATCACAATCATCACAATCCTCACAATCATCACAATCATCACAATCATCACAATCCTCACAGTCATCACAATCATCACAATCCTCAAAATCATCACAATCATCACAATCCTCACAATACTCACAATCCTCACAATCATCACAATCCTCACAATCATCATAATCCTCACAATCCTCACAATCCTCACAATCATCACAATCCTCACAGTCATCACAATCATCACAATCCTCAAAATAATCACAATCATCACAGTCATCACAATCATCACAATCATCAAAATCCCAACAATCATCACAATCATCACAATCCTCACAATCATCACAATCCTCACAATCATCACAATCATCACAATCCTCACAATCCTCACAATCATCACAATCATCAAAATCATCACAATCCTCACAATCACAATCCTCACAATCATCACAATCATCACAATCCTCACAATCCTCACAATCACAATCCTCACAATCAGCACAATAATCACAATCCTCACAATCCTCACAATCCTCACAATCCTCAAAATCATCACAATTATCACAATCATCACAATCATCAAAATCCTCACAATCATCACAATCATCACAATCATCAAAATCCTCACAATCATCACAATCATCACAATCCTCACAATCATCACAATCCTCACAATCACAATCCTCACAATCATCACAATCCTCATAATCATCACAATCCTCACAATCACAATCCTCACAATCATCACAATCCTCATAATCATCACAATCCTCACAATCATCACAATCATCACAATCCTCACAATCATCACAATCATCACAATCCTCACAATCACAATCCTCACAATCCTCACAATCACAATCCTCACAATCATCACAATCCTCATAATCATCACAATCCTCACAATCACAATCCTCACAATCATCACAATCCTCACAATCATCACAATCCTCACAATCATCACAATCATCACAATCCTCACAATCATCACAATCATCACAATCATCACAATCCTCACAATCACAATCCTCACAATCTTCACAATCCTCACAATCATCACAATCATCACAATCCTCAAAATCCTCACAATCATAACAATCATCACAATCATCACAATCATCACAATCCTCACAATAATCACAATCCTCACAATCATCAAAATCATCACAATCCTCACAATCACAATCCTCACAATCATCACAATCATCACAATCCTCACAATCACAATCCTCACAATCAGCACAATAATCACAATCATCACAATCCTCACAATCCTCACAATCCTCAAAATCATCACAATTATCACAATCATCACAATCATCAAAATCCTCACAATCATCACAATCATCACAATCATCAAAATCCTCACAATCATCACAATCATCACAATCCTCACAATCATCACAATCCTCACAATCACAATCCTCACAATCATCACAATCCTCATAATCATCACAATCCTCACAATCACAATCCTCAAAATCATCACAATCCTCATAATCATCACAATCCTCACAATCATCACAATCCTCACAATCATCACAATCATCACAATCCTCACAATCATCACAATCATCACAATCATCACAATCCTCACAATCACAATCCTCACAATCTTCACAATCATCACAATCATCACAATCCTCACAATCCTCAAAATCCTCACAATCATCACAATCAAAATCATCACAATCCTCACAATCCTCACAATCCTCACAATCCTCACAATCACAATCCTCACAATCATCACAATCCTCACAATCATCACAATCATCACAATCATCACAATCCTCACAATCATCACAATCATCACAATCCTCACAATCCTCACAATCATCACAATCATCAAAATCCTCACACAATCATCACAATCCTCACAATCATCACAATCCTCACAATCATCACAATCCTCACAATCCTCACAATCATCACAATCATCACAATCCTCACAATCCTCACAATCATCAAAATCCTCACACAATCATCACAATCCTCACAATCATCACAATCCTCACAATCATCACAATTCTCACAATCCTCACAATCCTCACAATCATCACAATCATCACAATCATCAAAATCATCACAATCCTCACAATCACAATCCTCACAATCATCACAATCCTCACAATCTTCACAATCATCACAATCATCACAATCCTCACAATCATCACAATCCTCACAATCATCACAATCCTCACAATCCTCAAAATCATCAAAATCATCACAATCATCACAATCCTCACAATCATCACAATCCTCAAAATCCTCAAAATCCTCACAATCATCACAATCATCACAATCATCACAATCCTCACAATCCTCACAATCCTCACAATCCTCAAAATCCTCACAATCATCACAATCATCACAATCATCACAATCATCACAATCCTCACAATCATCACAATCATCACAATCCTCACAATCATCACAATCATCACAATCCTCACAATCATCACAATCCTCACAATCATCACAATCCTCACAATCCTCACAATCCTCAAAATCATCACAATCATCACAATCCCCACAATCATAAAATCACAGTCAACAGGAACGTTCCGTCAAAGTTATGATACAGTAACGACGTTCATTCAAAATCTGCTCTTTAATGATAGCACAAAAACATTATTCATAAAATAATTTTATTTCTGTAATGTTGGCTATTTGTCAAACATATTTTGTTACTACTTGTTTCAGAACATTCAAAAGCAACGTTTCCTTAACGTTTGAAGAATGATACAATGTAACGTTCCCTTAATGTTTGAGGGGATGATACAATGTAACGTTTCCTTAACGTTTGAAGAATGATACAATGTAACGTTCCCTTAACGTTTGAAGAATGATACAATGTAACATTCCCTTAATGTTTGAAGAATGATACAATGTAACGTTTCCTTAACGTTTGAGGAATGATACAATGTAACGTTCCCTTAACGTTTGAAGAATGATACAATGTAACGTTCCCTTAATGTTTGAAGAATGATACAATGTAACGTTCCCTTAATGTTTGAAGAATGATACAAAGTAACGTTCCCTTAATGTTTGAAGAATGATACAAAGTAACGTTCCCTTAATGTTTGAAGAATGATACAAAGTAACGTTCCCTTAATGTTTGAAGAATGATACAAAGTAACGTTCCCTTAACGTTTGAAGAATGATACAATGTAACGTTCCCTTAATGTTTGAGGAATGATACAATGTAACGTTTCCTTAACGTTTGAAGAATGATACAATGTAACGTTCCCTTAACGTTTGAAGAATGATACAATGTAACGTTCCCTTAATGTTTGAAGAACGATACAATGTAACGTTTCCTTAACGTTTGAGGAATGATACAATGTAACGTTCCCTTAATGTTTGAAGAATGATACAATGTAACGTTCCCTTAACGTTTGAGGAATGATACAATGTAACGTTCCCTTAATGTTTGAAGAATGATACAATGTAACGTTCCCTTAATGTTTGAAGAATGATACAAAGTAACGTTCCCTTAATGTTTGAAGAATGATACAAAGTAACGTTCCCTTAATGTTTGAAGAATGATACAAAGTAACGTTCCCTTAATGTTTGAAGAATGATACAAAGTAACGTTCCCTTAACGTTTGAAGAATGATACAATGTAACGTTCCCTTAATGTTTGAGGAATGATACAATGTAATGTTTTGTTAACGTTTGAAGAATGATACAATGTAACGTTCCTTTAACGTTTGAAGAATGAGACAATGTAACGTTCCCTTAACGTTTGACGAATGATACAATGTAACGTTCCCTTAACGTTTGACGAATGATACAATGTAACGTTCCCTTAACGTTTGAAGGATGATACAATGTAACGTTCCCTTAATGTTTGAAGGATGATACAATGTAACGTTCCCTTAACATTCATTTAACCAAGAATAAACATTTCAAACATTTCAAAACTTCAGAAATTATGCTTTCATAACTTAAAGGGAAAGTTTTTATTATATTTGTATGATGTTAATTGCGAGTGTCCGGGTGGAAAAGAAGAGCTTGGCATTTAAACATCTAAAGTGTCCCATTGTTGTTTTCCATCTCAGAGGTTTGTTTGAGGAGAGAATACACACTAAAAAAAATATACGTTGGATTTACTTAATTTTTTTATGTAAACAGGTTCCACGCAATTGGGTTATGTTGAATTTAATCAACATGGTTTATTTCAGTAAATGTGCGTTTTTTACTTAAGGTTAATTCAATGTCATTTAGTTATATCAGGTTAACATTCTTAATGTTGTCCAAAACTATTACATTTTATTATTCTAAAATGAATATAAAAAAACAAAACAAGTAATCCAGGTTAATTGATTATTTTTATTTAATGAAATACAATTTTTTACAACTTTTGCAAAACCTTTTATAAGATCTTATTGGCTAGCCAGAAGATGGTTTTGTTATATCCATGTATATCCCACAGTAGTTGTTTTTTTATTATTAAAACAGCTTTTATTATTATTTTATTGTTATTAGCAGGTCCTCAGCACAAGCACACACTCTACACTTCACCACAATAACCTCCAAAACACTAACATAACACACACTTTTAAACACCAACCTAACAAAACCTTAAGCAGTGAAAAGTCTCTCCATTCTCTCATCTTGTTAAAAACACATCAAATAACACTTGATTTAAACATTTATGCTGCGTCCCAATTCGCCTACTTATACTACGTCCTAAAAGTATGTACTGTTTTTGTGAAGAAAAAGTACATTCTTTTGAGTGTGTAGCAGAAGAGTATGCAAGCTTTGGGACATACTACTTCGTCATCTTTAACGGACTCTGTTGCTTATTTACGTGCGACCCGTCACCGTTTAAACTGCCCTGTCAATCATCGTCACAGTTCAAATCCTCCACATTCAATTTAATTTCCTACCGCATCGGAGAGAAACGTAGCCTCACGTTGATCTGCCATTCGTGGGTCTTTAATGCAGAGACTCCCCTCATGTGTTTGCAAAGTTAATGGCCAAACGTATCATTACAAACGTTCTCAATGTTGCTGCAGGTGAAATATAATGTTACTAACATTGAATAAATATCTTTTCGTCAGGTTAAATACTGATAATTGCTCACTCAAACCCCTTTATCTAATCCTCTCCACTTAACCGTCAGACTCGCGTAACCGTCATGTTTGTAGTTCTTTAACACTTTTTATCCGCGTTTGTAGTTCTAATCGAATCCTCGTCCATCTCGCAATGGGTTGTGGGCAATATCAGCCGTTAGAGTGCGCATCGATCTGCACTTCGAATTCTGACCGGAAATAGTAGACCATCCGGGAATCTTTGGAATACTCTTTTCAACATACTACGATTTGGGACATACTAATTCTTTTTTCGAATACTATTTAGTACGGATAGTATGCGAATTGGGACGCAGTACTCTCCGAATTCAGCCCCTTTGCAAAGCATGATGGGAAGTGGAAGTCTTGTTTGATTGGATTACTACATTTAAACATGTTATTTCAAGACGAAAACATCAAGTTTTGTCAAAGAGTAACGGTTTTAAATCAGTTTAACATGAATCAATTACATTTGAACCAGAAACCTTATATATCGGTGTTAAATCAAGATGAACTGCTTAAATTAAGTGAACAGCATCAGAAAATAATGTTTTTAGTGCAGTCAAACCCACATTTACTCACACACCGACAACAGTTCTCACATCATCACAGATTATTCACTAGAGTTTAGAAAAAGGTAATAAAATAAGACACGGAATCAGAGTTAAACCGAACAAACTCATCTTGATGATGTCAGATCACTTTGATAGAAAGGGATGTAATTGATCACAATCAACCAATCAGCTGTTAGAGTTAAGAACACAATCAGGACCCGACAAAACGTGGCCAAGTGTGTTTTAAACGGAAGCAGTGCTGCGCTGAACACCCTGTTCTGATGAACTATGGCAGCTGAGAAGGACATTCTTTGAGTTCTATTTGAGGGATTTTCGGAGCCTGATGAAATCAATATACAGACGTGTTTAATACTCGATGCAATCACTGCCCTTGCCGTCAGAATAAAAGACAACATCCCCATCACATTTAATTCACTTTTTTATCTCCTGGTTATCAATTCTAATTGAAATTGGACCAGCTGGTCCAAAACGCAGCAGCTCCAGTTCTTACTAGAACCAGGAAGTGTGACCATATCAGCCGCTTCTGTCAACACTGCACTGGCTGCCTATTAAACATCACATACATTTTAAAATCTGGCTTATTACTTACAAAGCACTAAATGGTTTATCTCCAGTACTTGAACAAGCTCTTAACACATTATCCTCCATCACGTCGACTGCGGTCTCTAAACTCTGGCCAGTTGATCATACCGAGAATATCCAAATCAACTGCAGGCGCTCGATCCTTTTCCTATTTAGCTCCTAAACTCTGGAACTCTTCCTAACATTGTTCGGGAAGCAGACACACTCTGTCAGTTTAAATCTAGACTAAAAACACACCTCTTCACTGTGGCATACACATAAAACACTTTTTCAATGAAATGATTGTTAGGCTGCATTAACTAGGTCAGCCGGAACCGGGAACACTTCCCATAACACCTGATGTACTCGTTACATCATCAGAAGAACGGCATCTACACTAATGATAGTCTCTCTGTTTTATCCCGAGGTTTACTGCAGTCAGCCGGATCCGGGCCGTATCCAGATCAGATGCTGGACCTGCGCCCAGAGAAGACCAACGCAGGACCAACACATGACCAACACATGACCAACACATGACCAACACATGACCAACACATGACCAACACAAGACCAACACAAGACCAACACATGACCAACACATGACCAACACATGACCAACACATGACCAACACATGACCAACACAAGACCAACACAAGACCAACACATGACCAACACATGACCAACACATGACCAACACATGACCAACACATGACCAACACATGACCAACACAAGACCAACACATGACCAACACATGACCAAGACATGACCAACACATGACCAACACAAGACACATGACCAACACATGACCAACACATGACCAACACATGACCAACACATGACCAACACATGACCAACACAAGACCAACACAAGACCAACACATGACCAACACAAGACCAACACATGACCAACACATGACCAACACATGACCAACACAAGACCAACACAAGACCAACACATGACCAACACATGACCAACACATGCCCAACACATGACCAACACAAGACCACACATGACCAACACATGACCAACACATGACCAACACATGACCAACACATGACCAACACATGACCAACACAAGACCAACACATGACCAACACATGACCAACACAAGACCACACATGCCCAACACATGACCAACACATGACCAACACATGACCAACACATGACCAACACATGACCAACACATGACCAACACATGACCAACACATGACCAACACAAGACCAACACATGACCAACACATGACCCTGAAGTGTCTGAGAGACCGTGATTATCCTCCCCCTAATAAACCCGTCTCCAGCATGTTGCCCCCGGTCCCTCGAATATTCCGATCTATTATGACCTCTGACCTGTAAAGCTGCCAGAATAATAATAATAATAATAATACGCTGTTTGTTAATTGGCCAGAGGAGAACTGCCCCCCCGACTGAGCCTGGTTTCTCCAAGGTTTATTTTTCTCCATTAGGTCACCTAATGGGGTTTTGGTTTCCTTGCCACTGTTGCCTCTGGCTTGGCGTGCTCAGTTGGGGACACTCAATTTTTCAACTAAACATCGAAATAAATTAATAAACTAAATTAACCATATAAACTAAATTACTGATCTAATTATTGATCTAAAGCCCACACTGTCACTGTATGATAATTGAAATGAACTGATGACATCAGCGTTTTTTCCAGAATGGCTGAATAAAATCATGCTGCATTATTTTCCTGTTTAACACTGTAAAGCTGCTTTGAAACAATCTACATTGTTAAAAGCGCTATATAAATAAAGTTGACTTGACTTGACTTGAAATCATTTTATTTCTAGTTCTTACTTTTTCAACCCTTAAATGCATACCTTGGGTCTTTAGCGACCTCGAGACGTCATTCACTCTCCTCCTCCTCATTCATTTGTTAAAGTTAGACATCAACCTTCTTGGTATTCCTCAATCAATCCATTTTAAACAATATAACAAGAAAATATATATATATATATATATATATATATATATATATATATATATATATATATATATATATATATATATATATATATATATATATATATATATATAATTGAATGCCTGTTTTTCCACTAGTTATTTGTCAAAATTGTATAGGGTCGCTAACGACCCGAGGTGTGTAAGATTGTACGTATTTTTTTCCCTGTACAATAATAAATTAATCTATAATGATGGAATAAGTGCAGTTCACCTTTATTCCACAAGGTGGCGATGTCCGATACACAATGATGACTTTCACTCAGACTTACTGCAGACTGAAAACCAAACAATTATAATTATAATCTGCAAAACTTGAAATGGCTCAGATTTACTGCAGAACAAGAACTGAACACATTCAGATATTACTGTCACTGTCACTGATGATGGATCTGGTGAAGAAGCTGTCAGTGAGCAAAATATTGATTTTCAAGACGTTGAAAATGAGTTTTGAGAATATGCGTGAGATGGCGAATATGATCCAGATGCAGAATGTCCTGGGAAATGAGCTCTGAGAGGACAGTGGTGATGGTGTAAAACATCTGCTCAAACTGAACCCTTCCAAGCTCCAAAAGGGAACAAAATATGTTTTATTTTATTCTTCTGTAATTGTTGCTCTAATGTCAGGAGTTTTATATATTATCGCGACAGGTATAGATCCATCCATGTTAGATATAGGTCCGAGTCGCTAAAGACCCAATATGTAAGAATGTTTGGCGAAACAGTCCTGCATTTAAGGGTTAATACCTTGTATTTTCTTTCTCATGTTTATGTAAAGCACTTCATTACCGTTGTGTATGAAATGTGGCATTTAAATAAACTTGCCTTGCAATGAAGCTAAAAATATAAACATCTACATCATCATGCTGATATCTATATTTTCACTATAAACCTCTTACGACAATCACGTCTTCTAATATCTGCAATGGTTGCGTATGCCGCGCTGCAGCGCACACATCTGTAAACGGCTTGGACCCATTGTGTGCGCTGTCTCTTTAACACTGCATGCTTTATACACGTTGCTGCTGATTGGTCTGACATCACTGACACACCCACCAAACA
Organism: Gobio gobio; assembly: GCF_949357685.1. Classification (NCBI taxonomy): domain Eukaryota; kingdom Metazoa; phylum Chordata; class Actinopteri; order Cypriniformes; family Gobionidae; genus Gobio; species Gobio gobio. Next base: position 826,333 of record NC_137115.1, on the reverse strand, counting down.
CGAGAAAACACATCTCAAACCGTTGCACACCGTTTCCAAGAAACATGACGTTCAACCGGAAACCGTAGCAAAACGCTGCGCACCGGTTTGAGCTTGAACGTGCCACAGATAATACCAACCAATGAGCAAGCAATGCTTCATTTAGTTCCGTCTGTGGGGTCAAAGGTCACATTAGTAATTAAAGAACAAACCCTTCAGCAGAACATGCTCAGCTCAAAGTGTGGGAATCATTTTCATCCGTTTCACTGTCAGAGGTGGACAGTAACTAAGTACTTTTACTTGAGTGCTGTACTTAAGGACACTTTTTGAGTATCTGTACTTTACTTAAGTATTATTTTTTCTGGAAACGTATTACTTTAACTTCACTACATTTGAAAGACAAATATCGTACTTTTTACTCCACTACATTTCTATCAAGGTCCTCAAAGTTGAAAGTCGTTTCTGTTGCAGCTTTCAAAGTCAATGGATGATTTTTATATTTTTTAAAAGGTTTTTCAGTAATCACTCTTGTAGGGTCATGTGAAGTTTCCCAACATTTTTTTAACACTGATCAGTTTATAGCAAAATGGAAGAAGGTGCTTCCTCTGCGCAGTGTGTGCACCCATGGCCATACTTAGAAAGTGTGTTTCGTTTTCCTCAAAAGATTAAAGATTAGTTTAGTTGGCATACAATTGATGCATGTCTCATAAAATGTTAAAAAATGTAAATGTCTGGGAGAAAGAGAAGAGTAAACAGTTGGGAGAACATCAGATGTGTATCAGTGTATTGGATCCGTGCATTTAGCCTTAAAGTGACACCAGGTTTGTAAAGAGCTTTGTAACCTTTATACAAGTATTGCAATGAGTTTAAGGTAGTCGTATGCTAGCATGTCGGATGGAGCATCACTGACTTAAACCACCATGATGGCATAATGTGCATTTAAACAACAATGCAACAATAATAAAATAATGCATTGACATAAAAAAGGAAATTTACTTTTGATACTTAAGTACTTTTAAAAGCAAGTACTTCTGTACTTTTACTTAAGTAAAAATCTGTTTTTAGAACTTTCACTTGTAACGGAGTAATATTTGACCAGTAGTACTTTTACTTTTACTCAAGTCATGAAGTTGTGTGCTTTGTCCACCTCTGTTCACTGTATGAAGAGTTTTTAATAGTCACAGTTGACTTTATTTTGCTCTGAACCGTAGAGAAACATCATCTCTGTGTCTGGATCGGGTCTGCTTTGACTGCACATGGGAAGAAAGTTGGACGAACTCAAAACGACAAAACACAGACAAAATGATGCTGTATTCAAACAATGAAACATTTGGGCTTGAGGCTGCTCCACCAAATCACCAATGGGCTGAAAAAATCAGTCAAAGAGAGAAGCGCCGACTTTCATCGAACCAAAACGATGAAAAATCTTCTAAAGTATGTAGTTCAACAGGAGAATAGAGAAAATAGAGGAAGAATAGCGATGAATGAGAGAAAGCACGTCTCATTAATGTGTTTATGCGATATGCCACCGATCATGCTCACTAATGCTCACAGATCAACACAAAGAGCATCAAATGAAGATGAATCGACATCGGCTCTAAAAAAGTCCACCATTCCCCATCATCGACCCTCCTACACACACACAGATGGATGTGTAATAATCGCTCACACACACACAGTGGATGATTTACTCTACGTGTGTTTCTCATGGCTGTGTACGGACTGAGGGACGAGAGCATTGTCTGTAGTGATCAGCACAGATGTGTCCAGGGACGCTGCATTGAAAATATCCCATAATGATCGGAGAGGGCTCAGAGAGAGCAGATGTGAGTCCAGGCGGCGGCGGGGGCGAAGGAACGCAACACCTCACAGCACAACGGCTGCTGGCAAACAGCATGAGCCATGTGAAGATGTCACTGAACACTGTGAGAAACGCTTCTTAACCCTCTCCCCGCCACGGGTTTGCTCTCACACACCCGACCAATGAGACGCCGACCCGACGCGAGTGTGTTCTGCGAGTGTGTTCTGCGAGTGTGTTCTGCTGGTGTGTTCTGCGAGTGTGTTCTGCGAGTGTGTTCTGCGAGTGTGTTCTGCTGGTGTGTTCTGCGAGTGTGTTCTGCGAGTGTCCGCCGACGCAGTTCTCATGTTCACGTCCAGCTCCAGTGCTTAAATATCAAACGCATTTTTTTATTCTTAAATTGGGAGAGTAAGTACGGAAGCCCTGAACCGCAAAGTAAAAAAAAAATAGAGAATTCCGAGATTAACATCGAAATATTTTGAGAATAAAGTCGAAATATTTCAAGAATAAAGTCGAAATATTTCAAGGATAAAGTCGAAATATTTTGAGATTAAAGTCGAAAAATTTCAAGAATAGAGTCGGAATATTTTAAGAATAAAGTCGAAACATTTCAAGATTAAAGTCGAAATATTCCAATAATAAAGCCAAAATATTTTGAGAATAAAGTCCAAATATATTTTAAGAATAAAGTCGAAATATTTTGAGAATAAAGTCAAAATATTTTGAGATTAAAGTTGAAATATTTTGAGAATAAAGTCGAAATATTTTGAGATTAAAGTTGAAATATTTCAAGATTAAAGTCAAAATATTTTGAGATTAAAGTTGAAATATTTCAAGAATAAAATCGAAACATTTCAAGATTAAAGTTGAAATATTTCAATAATAAAGTCAAAATATTTTGAGAATAAAGTCTAAATATTTCAAGAATAAATCCTAATTATTTCAATAATAAAGCCAAAATATTTTGAGAATAAAGTCGAAATATTTCAAGAATAAAGTCGAAATATTTTGAGAATAAAGTCGAAATATTTTGAGATTAAAGTTGAAATATTTTGAGAATAAAGTCGAAATATTTTGAGATTAAAGTTGAAATATTTCAAGATTAAAGTCTAAATATTTTGAGAATAAAGTCTAAATATTTCAGGAATAAAGCCAAAATATTTTGAGAATAAAGTCGAAATATTTCAAGAATAAAGTTGAAATATTTCAAGAATAAAGTCGAAATATTTTGAGAATAAAGTTGAAATATTTTGAGATTAAAGTCGAAATATTTTGAGATTAAAGTCAAAATATTTAAAGAATAAAGTCGAAATATTTTGAGATTAAAGTTGAAATATTTCAAGAATAAAGTCAAAATATTTTGAGATTAAAGTCGAAATATTTCAAGAATAAAGTCAAAATAATTTTAGATTAAGTCGAAATATTTTGAGATTAAAGTAGAAATATTTTGAGATTAAAGTCGAAATATTTAGAGATTAGAGTCGAAATATTTTGAGAATAAAGTCCTGAACACTACGTTTTATATTTGAGTTTTATCTCTTGTTTAGTGATATTTAGGCCACCTGATGGATGCTGAAAGTGTTCAGCCCCCTGTTCAAATACACCAGCGGCTGCAGCGCTGTAGAGTGTGTGTTACGTCAATGTAATTTTGACTTTAATCTCGAAATATTTCAACTTTATTCTCGAATTTTTCAGGGCTTCCATAAGTAAGTGTTTTTATTTATATGTGTGTTTGAGCAACGTGAACAAAAGACGTGTTAGTGTTGAATGTTGGAGCTCATGATAAGGTTGAAGATGGAGATTGTGCAGTAAAAGCCTCTTGGTTCAGTGATGGAGTGCTTAAGCTGGCGATGGTTGAGAAATGTGGTGCAAATCCACAAGCCCACAGCAGATCTGAACGCCTGCGGCTCGTTCAACCAACCGTAAGACACACACATCGCGGAAGAAAATCAGCATTATTATTAATAATATTAGTTCAGGCATGATTATTATTTTATAAAACAAATGACCGTACTAGAGACGCTTTCTTTATGAGTGCTTAAGGGTGTGTGTGTGTGTAGTTTGTCTAGACGTGGATACACTCTGGATTAAAAACATATCCCTCGTTCCTGCCTCTCTCCACGCCAGCTTCAATAATTCATCCTCTTACTGCCAGTGTAATATCTAGTCCTCTCACTTTCCATTTTTTGTTTTTAACTACATTATTCCTTTCCTGGCCTTCTGGAGAAGTGCAACTCCGTGTACAGCACAAGCATTTAAACACTTCATAGGCATAGCGCACATAGTCGTATGTTTATCCTTTGTGGAGCTTAAAAGATGGAAAAGATTTATGCAAATAGAGTGAGCAATTAACCAGGGAATCAATACAGGCCGAATCGGCAACTATTGAAGAGAAGGCAGCGGCGCGTTGACAAACCCGAGCAGCGTTCGCTCTCCTCACCAGATCCCCGAGGCTCAAAGCCTCCGTCCCTCAAGAGCGGAGCAGCGTTCGTTTCAAGCCGGAGAAGCGTTTGAAGCGGTGGGAGTCAGAGCCAGCCATCGGGCCAAGAGGTTATTATGAGCAACAAACAGCGCGGTGGAGGAGGAGGAGGAGGAGGAGGGAGAAAACAGGGATGGAGGGACGTCTGGAGAGGCCCGTGGAAAAAGAGTGATCGATGAAAATGAAAGACGTAAATAATTCAGAAATCCATCTGGGGGAAGGGAGGAGAAAAGAGGAGAACCTGGTAAGAGTAACTCATAAAAACAGACGCATTCACCTGCGGGGGTTTGTGTGCGCTTTGATGAGAACTCTTAGCATTCACTCCACACACTCACACACTCACACACTCACGATGAGCAATATTTGACTGTCTTTAGCAGAGAGAGACTCGACGTGCCGTTGGGAGAGAGAGATGCGGAACATAGTAAATGAACTGAAACGTGCCTGCCATTTTCCTCCGGTGTGATCCCGTCCAGCCAGGCTCTGCACGTCATGCAATATAGATGGAGCGATGAGCTACGCCTCATTACGGCCGCTCTCCGCCCGCTGCTGCTCAAGTATTGATAGGCCCTGGGTCTGGAGAGCGTCCCCGGACATCCAATAACAAACAGAAGAGGCTGTGTGGGGACTAGAGTGCGGATCGGGCCACATTTTTCTGTCCGAGCCCGACCCGCGTCCGACAGAGTAGTAACCGAACCCGACCCGAGCCCGACAGGCATTACGATATTAATGTCCGAACCCGACCCGAGCCCGACCCGAGCCCAACAGGCATTACGATATTAATGTCCGAGCCTGACCCGAGCCCGACCCGAGCCCAACAGGCATTACGATATTAATGTCCGAGCCTGACCCGAGCCCGACCCGAGCCCAACAGGCATTACGATATTAATGTCCGAGCCTGACCCGAGCCCGACCCGAGCCTGAATGTAGCGCACAGACTCTTCATTGTTGTGAAATTGCTGTGTTGTTTTGCACCGGCAGTGATTGGGTTAACAAAGGGAGTTCAGAGGGGCGGAAACACATCCTGAAGACGGGTGCGCTTGAGTGAGAGTGTGTTCATCTTCGTTCTGATTAAAAGTTCGGAAACCTCCCTTGTCTGTCATTCTTCAGACATTACACTATTTTTTTTCTCATACTAATGACACATGTACGTTTGTTCGTGTGGAAAGCCCGCTTTTATTAAGCAGCTGTAGGAAGGCATTCTGAAATGATTACAGATCAGCGCATCAGCGCGCGCACGGGGAAACAAATACACACGTTAACACGGGGCCAAATCAAATAGCCAATTGTGAAACCAAAATTAAATGAACAAAGGTCTACCAAAATGGCCCAGCTAACAGAACAAAACATCAACGTAACACAAATGCAGCTTATTGAAGTGAAAATCACTCTTACCATTTTTCTTGAAAACTGTATGGCTTCTAAACTGCAACATGGGATTTATTTACATAATCCGTCCATCAAAGTTTAGGCTAATCCAGGTTATTATGCAGAAAAAGGCTTGCATCAGCTGTGGATGGCTAAGGCTGTGCTCTGCTCGATGGTCCTGCAGCGGCGCTGAAGTTGCACATGTAGCCTAATAATATGCAATATGCACGTGTTGCGCGCTGGTTGCGCGTTGTCACAGCTACATAAACAAATTTCCGCGCACAGGAAGACGAATGTTAAGGTAATATTTTTTATTTATTTTAATCACAAAAACATCAAGTTAAAAAGGCCCATTGGCTACCTACATAAGCTGTTTTAAATTTCAGATGTTCAATGCCTTATTGCGCTGTGACCAAGCCCGACCCGAACCCGAACATTATTTATAAATATCTGTCCGAACCCGGCCCGGCCCGTCGCTTACCAACGGCTCCCATCGGGCTCGGGTCGGGTCTCCATCCTCTAGTGTGGACGGAGGTTGAGCCGGTTCAGCTCCGTCAGGAGAGCACCTGGAGGCCGGAGCGGCAGACGCGGAGCAGGGCTGAGGGCAGAGCAGTTGGCAGAACTGGGCATTACCTCACTGCTGGCGCGCAGCATGGCAGAGGAGCAACGCCTGCCAGTGTGCACTGATCATCAGACCCTCGTGTGCACGCCGCTCGCCTGCTTGCAATAGCCCATCCTTTCCATTTCAGCAAGTCTGACTATATTTAGTTTCAGAGCAGCGCTCCTCCAGCGGAGGCCATGGACGGAAGAAGAAGAGACGGAGAAACCATGCGAGGAACCGCTCTACACTCTCAGAAGAGAACCTTCAACCTTTCCATCACTTCACGGATTTCATTTGAAGTAGGGGAGAGCGGGACACAACGCTTTTAGACTTTCTCAGTTTGTGTAAATCCACTTGGGGTTCAGAGTATTTATTTTTTCTAGGGCTGTCAAAAGATTAATCGCATCCAAAATAAAAGTTTGTGTTTACATAATATATGTGTGTGTACTCTGTTAATTATTATTTATATATAAATACACACACATTCATGTATACATTTAAGAAATATTTGCATGTACACACTGTATATACATTTATATAATCTATAACATATAAATACAAATGTTTTATCTATATTTCTTAAATATATACATGCTTGTGTGTGTATTTATATATAAATAATAATTAACAGAGTACACACACATATATTATGTAAACACAAACTTTTTTTTTGGATGCGATTAATCTTTTGACAGCCCTAATTTTTTCCCACATTAATTGCAAACATGTCTAGTACAGTTATGTGGTTTTGTTTCATTAATACAGTGTTTACTTTTTTCTTGATTTACCCCGAAAGAATGGAAGTGAAATGTGACAACATGCCCCATAGGTGGAGTACATTATAACATGACCAAATAACAGCTTAAAATGTTACATGATATAATCAAACAAACTAAAATATTTTGTCAACAAAATACAATTATTCACTTTTTAAAATAAAATAATGGCATTTTTTAATCATTAAAAATATAAGCATTTTTGAGTTTGACAACAAACACATCGCTAAATACAGCTATACAGCATAATTCAAAACATAATAATAATGAATAATTTCTGAAGTTATTATTTACCCTTTTCTCATGGTTTCTCAAAAGAATTCATAAAAGTATAGAATATAAGGGCATATTTCTAATAGGGTTACAACACACACGATCTGCTCAACTGGGATGTAACCCGCGGCTCGTGTCTTCTGCTGTTAAAGAACATCTCAACTGATAAATAACAGATATAAGATTAAAATAATATCGGATTTGTCTTATTTTAAATAAACACAAACTAAACTTAAGTAAGAAATGTACTTTTGCTAAATACATCCAGTAATATCTTCCAGAGATTTTTAATTTTGGCGCTATTTTTCCTCTAAATAATGTTGATATGGCAACTAGTAAATACAGTAAGTTTGGTCATTCTGGCGTGTGTGGAAAGGGTTAAAACATGCGTGTTAAGACTAACCCGCGTTAGGTTGTGCCCCGCGCTCCCCTACACTAGTTGTGAAGATGATATAACCTGTTAAACATGAACGCATTATGCATTTCTCCTTTGTTCTTGGGTTCATGAACTGTAGAGTTCTGTAGAACGCACTGAACATTATTTTCTAAGAGTGTCTGAATTCTGTCCGAAACCCGCTGGAGATTCCCAGATATGAGATCAGACTGAAGCGTTAAATGGCCATTTAAACTCCTGCATATCATAAACATGCATTCTTAAAACCCCACAGGTGGGACGCCTGCTGCTCTTTTTTTGATCGCCTTTTTTCGTATCATATATTTGAGTAATTATCATAAATTAGGTATCATTTGAAAACTTACAAACTCAAAATTCATCCCGTGAAAACCAATTTGAAATCGGACATTGTGTTACCATGGAAAAGGTACTCTAAATTATTCTAGCAGGCTCCTCCCCTAGTGGGCGGCGTCATGTTTCATATTACAACAATTATTTTAGCTACTTTATAATTAAAATCTTTTCCAATCTTGACAAAACACATATCGTCGGAAAGGTCTGAGTCTCAAGGGTCCATATTTGGGGACAGTTTTGTGATGGAAGTGATATTTGAACAGAAATACACAGGAAAATGCGTCAACAAAACAATCAATGGAATTTGAATGACACCCGGTGGCTGTTTTTGGTACAGCGCCTAAACAAAATCTCATGGGGACTTCAATTTTTGTGATATCAACTTCAAATTTGGAACACAACTTGGGAGGACATATGGCTTTGCTTTTTTTTGAAAAATATTTATTTTATATGAAATAAAAAATATTTCGTACAGTATTTTTCATTTACAGTAGATAACTTCCATAACTTTTTTATACTTTCATATTTTGAATTGCTTTCTTTGGTCTATATTCCAAAGCATTTTTGAATTGCAGCCCTTTAAGTTTGGATGGTGCATTTTCATGTGTATTCTCAAAAAGGGGGTGACAGTTAAGGGGTAAAAAATCTAAGGTTCTTTTTTGGAATTGATGTTCCATGAGGAATCGTTAACATAAAATGTTCCTTATATTGGAAAAAACAGGTTTAGATTATTAAAATGCTCTTCACACTAAGAAAAAAAAGGTTCTTCTAAGAACCAATCACTAGCTATGTTTACACTTTTTGTTTCAGTCTGAATGAATTCCTTCCGATTGATGAATCCGAACGCAGTGTTTACATGAACGCTAAATAAAGTGATGGGGTTGATGTAGGCGTTTATATTACAGTTTAGATTCTCTGCCCGAGCCTGAACTTGGGTCGGGCCGCTCCTGCGCCTTCATGTCACGATTATAGTCTGATGTAGTCTATTTGATTATTATTTATTAAATCCAGACGATTGGCTGATGAAACATTGATTAAAATTAAGATACAATTTATTCAAAACTAAATTCACTTTAAAGAAAGGCTTTCTACAAAACAAAACTTAATGAAGTGGTCAAAATCATTTATTTTTTATTTTATTTTTATTTTTTATTTTACAGACAGACATACAGACCAAAATAGTGCAGTAACGAACAATCTAGTAATTCCATAATTTCAGAAGTGAAATAAATGTGTAAATGTATAGGTGTGTGTGGGTGGGTGTGAGTGTGTGTGTGAGTGTGTAGGCATAAGCAAAGTAACCATTTATTAATTATTACATTATCATTACCGTCATCATTACCACCATTTTTTTTCTCCCATGTAATGATTTCCATTGTCACCACTTTCAATAGATCAGTTCATTTTAGATAGTAAGATAATAATAGAAGATAATATAATAAAAGATAATATAAGATATCCCTCCCGCCACATCTCTTCAGTCCTTATATTCTCCTATATATATTTTTTGTTGTTGTTTCGAAATCATTTCGGACCCACTTGCATCTTTGCACTTTCATAATCAATATAGCCGAGATTCAATAAAAAAATAACATTATAATATTTAAACATAAATATGAAACAAAATACATTGTTTAATGTCTACAACAAGTACAGTAGGCTACAGTACAGGTAAGTGTCATGTCTGAGTGTGATTTGAGCGAGTGTTGTTTTGGCCTAGAGCGGATTATTGAGCTGAGCGTCACACCGGTCCGCTGCGCTCATTACAGGCTCATTCTCGTCAGAACGACCACGTATTTAAAAAAAAATCATAATTACAGTTAGTGTATTAGGCCGGGCCAGGCTTGGACACAACATGCACGGGTAGGGTCGAGATTGATTTTTTGAGCCCAATCTAAGCTCTAGTTTATATGTCACAAGCTTCAGACCGGATTTAATCTTTGACATGCGCACACTGCACGAATATACTAACATACGGTACTAACCATCCTCCTTTTCTTTGTTTTAAAAAGCAGACTTAATATTGTTCTATTTTGGGTCCTAATTAGGCGACGACCAGCACATGAAGCGTGATGCCGTGCTGTTCATATTTATCAAACAGTAAAAACACATTCCGCACCGCAGTCTGTGGATGAGGCTCTGAAAGCAGGACTGGTGGGACTGGTCCATTCACAGATGATGAGTGGAGAGTTTCAGAATGACGGGACACTCGTTTTTGACTCGTTTACTCGTTCCTCACATCATTACTCTGTTCCTGCATCATTTCATCTACATCACACATCACATGTGTAGTCCTTTCTGATCAAGTGTTTAAATGCCCTCTCGATCGGGTTACAAAAGGAATAAACCAGCCCTTACAATCCCAAGGAGATTTTAATCAGATCTGGCCAATTCATTCCGATTGATGTGGTTACACGTGACTTTTTTATTCTGATGGTGCTACTAGTCCGGTTACGATCGGATTATTAGGGTCCGTGTAAACACAGCTACTGAGAGGTTCTTTGAGGAACCAAAAATGGCTTTTCTTATGGCAGTGTTTGTTCATCCCATCGTCCAACTCTTCCCAATCCATCACCTGATTCAGCTCATCAGACTCCCAGACCTGAGCTGAGTGGGTCAGATAATGGAGACGTCTCTGTGTTGGTGTGGCTGCAGGGACAGGGTTGGGAAGCGCTGTTCTATGGCCCTTTTGTTTTTAAGAGTTTCAGAATGACGGGACACTCGTTTATGACACTTCATTCGACAGGAAGAACAGCTCGTTTCGCACATCATTACGTGTTTCTACGTCATTGCACGTGCAGTAATCTCAGTTTCGGTTTTTAATCTGATCAAGTGTTTACATGCCCTCTCGATCGGATTACAAAAGGAATAAACCAGCCCTTACATTCATAAGGAGATTTTAATCAGATCTGGCCAATTCATTCAGATTGATGTGACTTTTAAAATGGCTCTTCTTCTGGCAGTGTTTGTTCAGCACTACCCATCGTCCAACTCTTCCCAATCACCTGATTCAGCTCATCAGACTCAATCAATCCAGCTCATCAATCCGGAGTGGAATGGTCAGATAATGGAGACGTCTCTGTGTTGGTGTGGCTGCAGGAAGTGCTGCTGTTCAATGGCCCTTTTGTTTTTAACCCTTAATCGGCCCTTGGGCTCCAGCTGACCCCACTGGACTTTTCCTCCATTTTTAAAAGTGTTCCCTTCATCTCAGGGCCATGAGACTCTGTGACTTTTCCTAAATAATCTCTCTAAACATGCACAAAAAAACTGGGCTCTATCTCATACACACACACGTACACACACACATACAAACACACACATGTGTGTGACTGCCCCAGAGAGTATTTTTATTGAAATTGGCAAATAAAATCAACAAAACTGGCATAAATCTGAAAGATTTTCATACATAAATGAAGTACTAGTTCGGAGGGCACTCAAACGTGTGGATGTCAGGAAAGCTGCTGGGCCAGATGGTATTTCAGGTCGTGTTCTGCGGTCCTGTGCTGATCAGCTCGCAGGGCTCTTTACATCCATATTCAACGAGTCCCTTGCTACATCTGTTGTCCCCACCTCCTTCAAACGATCCTCCATCATCCCTGTACCTAAGATCAGTAAACCCTCTTGCCTAAATGACTATCGTCCAGTGGCTCTCACATCTTTAGTCATGAAGGTCTTTGAGAGACTCATTAAAAACAACATTTGCTCCTCCATTCCTGACACTTTGGACCCTCTTCAGTTTGCCTATCGTCCCAATAGATCGACTGAAGATGCCATTTCTCACGTCCTTCACTCCTGCCTCACTCACATCGACAGCAAAAGTGGGAACTATGTCAGGCTGCTATTTATTGACTATAGCTCAGCCTTTAACACCATAGTTCCCATTAAGCTAACACACAAACTCCTGGATCTAGGCCTGAATTCTTCTCTCTGCCTCTGGATTGAAGATTTCCTCACTGGCAGACCCCAGGCGGTGAGAGTAGGCCAGTTCACCTCCACCTCCATCACCCTGAGTGTTGGAGCTCCACAGGGCTGTGTGCTGAGTCCCCTGCTCTACTCTCTCTACACCCATGACTGTTTGTCCACACACAGCTCCACCTCTATCATCAAGTTTGCTGATGATACTGTTGTCCTGGGTCTCATCTCCAACAACAATGAGACGGCATACTTGGACGAAGTGGAGCAACTGACATCATGGTGCCAGGACAACTGTCTCTCTCTGAATGTTAACAAGACCAAAGAACTGATTGTGGACTTCAGGAAGAGACAGCATCGGTCATACTCCCCTCTCATGATCAGCGGGACACCGGTAGAGAGAGTGAGCAGCTTCAAATACCTGGGAGTGAACATCTCCGAGGATCTGACCTGGACTACACACATCCAGACACAGGTGAAAAAAGCCAGGCAAAGACTGTACCACCTGCGCCAGCTGAGGAAATTCAGGGTTTCACCAGCCATCCTGAAAACTTTCTATCGAGGGGCGATAGAAAGTGTCCTGACTCAGTGCATCACAGCGTGGTACGGGAACAGCACCAGTCACGACTGCAAAGCCCTGCAAAGAGTGGTGCGCTTATCCGAGCGCATCTCAGGCTCAGCTCTCCCGTCTCTGCAGGACATCTTCACCAAACGCTGCAGAGGTAGAGCTACTAAAATCATCAGAGACATTAATCACCCTGCAAACTCTCACTTCACCCTGCTGCCATCTGGTAAGCGCTTCCGTAGCCTGATGGCAAAGACTGAAAGACTCAGGAGGAGTTTCTTCCCCCAGGCCATCAGACTCCTGAACTCAGTCACGTGACTTCACTTCACCCCCGCACACGCATAAACATACGGTTTAAACATTAACATCCACATACTGCAATTGCACTGCACTTTACTTTCCTATTGTTACTGCGTAACAACCTGTAATAAACCTAGCACATTATACTTCTTTATATATACATATATATATATTTTATGTTAACCACTTATTTTTAAGTCTACAGTTTATCTCACTTATCATATCCACATATTTTTTATATTTTTATTTATCTTATTTCCTATTTTTATCTTTTACTTGATTTATTTATAATTCTACTTATGTTAATACTTTTTATTCTAATTTTATTCTATTTCTATTTTAATTTCTTGTAACTGTTATTTGCACTGTCCATGGAGCGGACCTGTTTACATTTCACTGCCAGTTGTATATTGTGTATATAACTGTGTATGTGACAAATAAAACTCTTGAATCTTGAATCTACTAATACTAGAGCACAAATACAATATGGAACAAGCATGTTCACTACACACACACACACACACACACACAAACACACACACACCACACACACACATACACAGGTGTCTGGAGCATTTTTTTGGATTTTGGCAATGAATTGGGAAATGTAAAAAATGCTTTTTTTTCACTTTGTTTGAAAAAACAAATCAACTAAATCCAGTATAAATCTGAAAATGTCTACATTTATATCAAGATCTGGTCCTAGAGCATAAACACAAAGTGGAACGAACTTTCTGTCTCATACACACACGCACACACACACACACACACACACAAACACACACATGTGTGTGACTGCAACAGAGAGCATTTTTATAGAAACTGGCAAATAAAATCAACAAAACTGGCATAAATCTGAAAAAATTCCATACATAAATGAAGGACAAATACTAGAGCACAAATGCAACATGGAACAATCATGAGAAAGAGATGGAAAAGGGCAAATAAAAGAAAGATGAAAGGCAGCTTAACTTCTGCATAACTTCCCTCTGGACCTCTAGTGGATAATGTAGTCATTGCTCTCTCTCTCTCTCTCTCTCTCTCTCTCTCTCTCTCTCTCTCTCTCTCTCTCTCTCTCTCTCTCTCTCTCTCTCTCTCTCTCTCTCTCTCTCTCTCTCTCTCTCTCTCTCTCTCTCTCTCTCTCTCTCTCTCTCTCTCTCTCTCTCTCTGTTCTCTGTTCTCTGTCTCTCTCTCTCTCTCTCTCTCTCTCTCTCTCTCTCTCTCTCTCTCTCTGTTCTCTGTCTCTCTCTCTCTCTCTCTCTCTCTCTCTCTCTCTCTCTC
>NC_137115.1:799753-807253 GCF_949357685.1 Gobio gobio | reverse complement strand
AGTGGAGAACCGGCCACAGGGTCATGGAGGACCAGTGGAGAACCGGCCACAGGGTCATGGAGGACCAGTGGAGAACCGGCCACAGGGTCATGAAGAACCAGTGTTGAACCGGCCACAGGGTCATGGAGGACCAGTGGAGAACCGGCCACAGGGTCATGGAGGACCAGTGGAGAACCGGCCACAGGGTCATGGAGGACCAGTGGCGAACCGGCCACAGGGTCATGAAGAACCAGTGGAGAACCGGCCACAGGGTCATGGAGGACCAGTGGAGAACCGGCCACAGGGTCATGGAGAACCAGTGGAGAACCGGCCACAGGGTCATGAAGGACCAGTGGAGAACCGGCCACAGGGTCATGGAGGACCAGTGGAGAACCGGCCACAGGGTCATGAAGGACCAGTGGAGAACCGGCCACAGGGTCATGGAGGACCAGTGGAGAACCGGCCACAGGGTCATGAAGAACCAGTGGAGAACCGGCCACAGGGTCATGGAGGACCAGTGGAGAACCGGCCACAGGGTCATGAAGGACCAGTGGAGAACCGGCCACAGGGTCATGGAGGACCAGTGGAGAACCGGCCACAGGGTCATGAAGGACCAGTGGAGAACCGGCCACAGGGTCATGAAGGACCAGTGGAGAACCGGCCACAGGGTCATGAAGGACCAGTGGAGAACCGGCCACAGGGTCATGGAGGACCAGTGGAGAACCGGCCACAGGGTCATGAAGGACCAGTGGAGAACCGGCCACAGGGTCATGAAGGACCAGTGGAGAACCGGCCACAGGGTCATGGAGAACCAGTGGAGAACCGGCCACAGGGTCATGGGCGGCCAAGGCTCATTGATGCCCGTGTGATCAAACAGACGAGCTACTGGAGCTCAAACTGCTCCAGAAGTTAATGCTGGTTCTGATAGAAAGGGCTCAGAATACACAGAGCATCTCAGTTTGTTGCGTATGGGGCGGCACAGCCGCTGACCAGTGCCCATGCTGACCCCTGACCCCGCCCAAAGCACCAACAGTGGCACGTGGGCATCAGAACTGGACCACGGAGCAATGGAAGAAGGTGGCCTGGTCTGATGATCACGTGTTCTTCTACATCACGTGGATGGCCGGGTGTGTGTGCCAACACAATATTAGGAAAGTGGTCATAATGTTATGACTAATCGATGCATGTCTGCATCATATGTCATGTTTATTCATCAGTGATCAGTGTATAAGTCGACCTGTAACGGTTAACTAGGGTTTAGATGGATAATGCTGCAGATGGCCGTTTGCAGTCTTGCACTAATAATTAAAACTGAGTTAAAACTCAACAAAAACACGTTTAGTGACAGCATGAACTAATAATCAAGAACCAACACTTACTATGGATTCATGTGTGAATAACAGTGCCTTAAAGTATATTTACACACTATCGTTAATGCATCCTCTAGGGTAAACTAAACCAAACAGGCTCTATAAGAGAGAATGAGAGATATTTTGACTTTGAATTGAACATGCATTGTTTAATATTGTAATAATTCATACTCTCTGCATATGCAGCTTCATCATTCGATGGCATGTGATTTGTTTGCCATTATTTACATGGACCCTCATAATCCATGTGGCCAGTATGAGCCAAATCTCTTCTCACAGCATGAATGATTTTATATTTGATGATGGTATGGCTCTCAAAAACACTTCTCATGAAGCTGCGTTTACATTAATACATTCATTTTGACTGAAACTTGAAGAGGATTCAAGCGTTTAGGTTCACATCAATATTACTGTAAACACTCGTCATAGAGATAAGAGCACACACACATTCACACACCACACACACACACACACACACACACACACACACACACACACACACACACACACAGAAAGCAGCCATCTGTCAGTCAGCACAGGTAGAACAGAGTCTCTCTCACACGGTCGGATGTTAAATTATCCACACAACAGAAGTAGCAGCTCTTTTAATATCAATCACACACCGCTCTGCATTCCCTCTTTCTTCCATGTATGTATCTTTGTTGCACTAATATAAATAATGTTAAAATCGCACACCACAGTACAGCAGAATCTCAATGGGTTAACACATTACACCATCGCCATGGCATTCACACCACCACCAGCTCTAGTGTACACCGACTCGCTTGGAACGCAGTAATATTTGTTCAACGTTAACTTATGACCCAAACCTCCCTGTTCTGGGATATCTTAAAATATGTCAGTGTCATTGTTTTGCAACCCCTAATGTTTTTTTCTAAGGCACGTTTATAAAAGCTTTATTAAACTAAGGGCTAATGCTGGCTTAATCTCAGCCCTGTCAGTGAAACCCGGCCTATAAATCACAACCCAGTGTTAATTACCATGACATGATCTGTGCAACAGTATTATTTGTCCATAAAGCAAAGTAGGAGTGCATATTACAATAACTACTCGGATTTCCTTCCAGACACATTTGTCATTTAAACACATTTTCTGATCTCATCTTCTCCTCTTAATGTCATGTCACCTCTTCCCTGTCCTCTCAATGAACGTGGCAAAAGCAGAAATAAAAGAAATGCACCTATTGATTTTAAACAGGCTTCCAGCTTCACAGTTCTGTCTCTCGCTGTGGTTTAGTTGGCGTTAATCTGCCTGTGAAATACACTCCAGTGCCTCTCTGCTGAATAATATTAGCTGGAATGACACAAGGCTGTGATCACAGTCGCTGAAGAAATCAACTTTTCAGCACAGACGAGGAACATGCGAAATTACTTCAGCAAATGATAATTTCTGTAACTGCTTCTCCAACCCCTCCCATAAAACTATAGTTTCTCTGTATGGCAACTCTGAATACATTCACAAACACTTTTTATAGTCTTTAAGGCCTGTGCACACCAAGATCATTAACTATATCAGTGTTGGGTTGAGGATCCGAATGCAGCATTTAATAAAGGCAATAGGTCAAAACACAAGGTCCAAATAATAACAGGGCACAGGAACACTGGCAAACAGGAAAAAAAACAAGAAACTGGGATGAAAGTCAAAACCATGATCATGAGAAACCTAAGACAGAGCGCTCAGAAACGCTTGAGTAAACCAGGCTTATATAGGGGGAGCTAACAAGGCTAATGAGACACAGCTGAAGACAATCATGGATGATGAGACCGGGCAGTGAGTTAAATCTAGTCCTTGGTTAAGTGGCAATAGTCATTGGTAGAGTGCCCTCCAGTGCCTATCAAGGGCACTCCAGCTGGTGATATTATTTCAGATGCTTCTTAAAGGGTCAGAGAAGTGCGGGAGGGAGGTGGGGTGGAGGCGGATCTCGGTGGAGAGCTCCTTAGAGTGGAAGAAGAGCTGGAGACCACCACAGTTGAGTAGACATGACTGAAGACCTCCGCGGCGGAGCAGAAGACCCAGACAGCATGCCAGACTACCACCACAGCGGAGCGGGCAGGAACAGCCTCTGTGGTCACCTCGAGGCAGATAGGCGGCTCAGGAATGTCCTCCATGGTCACATCAGGGCAGACAGGGAACTTGGGCAAAACTCCATGGTCGCAGACAGGAAACTCGGGAACGAACTCCGTAGTTGTGTCAGAATGGACAGAGGGTTCTAGGGCGACCACTGTGTCAAATAAGTACAAACTGAGAGTTCATGGGCGGAATTAGATCTGGTGCCGCCACCTTAGAAGAAACTGAAGCGTATGTGGTCCAGACACACAAAATGACCATCGCCATAATGGGCAGTGCAATTGACAGTGGGAGCACCTCTGAGAACCCCAGGCATGATACCACCACAGAGAGTGTCAGCCAAACTGAAAGCCAGTCTCAAATGGCAAGGAATCACTAAGATAGCTTCAGATGCAACCTTCATGATGGCTGGAGGCTCTGGCGTGGTGGCCATGATGGCTGGAAGCTCTGGTGTGGCAGCCATCATGGCTGGAGGCTCTGGCGTGGCGACCATGATGGCTGGAAGCTCTGGTGTGGCGACCATGATGGCTGGAGGCTCTGGCGTGGTGACCATGATGGCTGGAGGCTCTGGCGTGGCGGCCATGATGGCTGGAAGCTCTGGTGTGGCGGCCATGACGGCTGTAGGCTCTGGCGTGGCGGCCATGATGGCTGGAAGCTCTGGTGTGGCAGCCATGACGGCTGGAGGCTCTGGCGTGGCGACCATGACGGCTGGAGGCTGGCGGCCATGATGGCTGGAGGCTCTGGCATCGGCGACCATGAAGGCTGGAGGCTGGCGGCCATGATGGCTGGAGGCTCTGGCATGGCGGCCATGATGGCTGGAGGCTCTAACGTGGTTGTCATGATAGCTGGAGGCTCTGGCATGGCGGCCATGATGGCTGGAGGCTCTGGCGTGGCGGCCATGATGGCTGGAGGCTCTGGCGTGGTGGCCATGATGGCTGGAGGCTCTGGCATGGTGGCCATAAAGGCTGGAGGCTCTGGCGTGGCGGCCATGACGGCTAGAGGCTCTGGCGTGGCGGCCATGATGGCTGGAGGCTCTGGCGTGGCGGTCATGATGGCTGGAGGCTCTGGCGTGGCGGCCATGATGGCTGGAGGCTCTGGCATGGTGGCCATAAAGGCTGGAGGCTCTGGCGTGGCGGCCATGATGGCTGGAGGCTCTGGCATGGTGGCCATAAAGGCTGGAGGCTCTGGCGTGGCGGCCATGATGGCTGGAGGCATTGGCATGGTGGCCATAAAGGCTGGAGGCTCTGGCGTGGCGACCATGAAGGCTGGAGGCTGTCGGCCATGATGGCTGGAGGCTTTGGCGTGGTGGCCATGTTGTGAACAGGCACTGGTGTCGGGACCACCGGACTAAGGCTCTGAAAGCTCAGGACTAGTTACCATCAGAACTGGGCACTCCGGGAACTGCGGTGGACCAAGCTCTTTGGTATCAAGGGCAATCCAGCTGGTGATCATAACAATATCGTTCCTCTGTGTTATTACCGTTATTGTTGTGCTGTGGATTCTGCTATTATTTTAGAGTTAGTGTGACTATTACAACTTTTTCCTTATTGTCCTTGTCAGACCTTAGTCTATTGCGCGTAAGGAAAAATCAATCAGGAAAACATACAGCATTTTCGATTACTTTGTGCTTGTGCTCACTGGCTTCAGTGAGTTTTGTCTTATATTTATATTATATGTTACAATTAAGCAATACTTCAAGAGCAAGAGTGCTGCTTTCAGCCAATTATAAATGTGATATTGACAACAGTTCAGTAAAAAAGTTAATATTGTTCGTTAAATTTTAGACTCAGTATTGTCTGTTTTTGCTCTATTCGTCAAATGAAGCAGAACACCACACAGCCATGTTTCATTACTCAGTGTATCTGCGGTTTAAAGGAATGAGTCAATGATTCAATTGCTCAGTCAAAAAGACTAGCATACTACTCCTACTATTTCTGTCATAGAAAGATATTGTAAAAGTAGTAAGAGTAGTACACTAGTATGTGGTTCTGTATTCCGTAAGTCACTTCTTTGAATCAGGTGAACTCATTAAGACAGTAACTCGTGGTGAATGACAGGGTGCGTTTATTTCTATAGGGGATTTTTGAAAGCAACTAGTTAGTAACATGATTCATTTTCCATCAAAGACCTCTACAATCACAATACAGAGCTTGACTTGAAAGTAAACTGATTACAATGGCAGAGAAGTCATTCATAAACTGCAATTAAGTAACTTCCCCAACTTCACTCATCTATAACAAGCCAAAATAAATCAGTGAAAGCCAAACCAATGAATCACCCAGTGTTCAAGGACCCTCAAGAACGTTTGCTCATTAGAGACTACTGGATCATTTAATTTCTGAATGCAAGAGACTGAAATGGCTGCTTAGAAAAGCCACTTACAGATGGCTGCAGGTTTGTGCACACTGGCATCACTGTGGGCCATTTTGTATTGAGTTTAATGACTACCTGGCACAATATTAGCATCGCTCTGGCATGTCAGACTGCCATCATCACTATCCGGGGTGAAGCCCATGGCCAGATGCAACGGATTATTTCTGAGCCGTGTTTCACTGTCACATTGGGAGCCAAACAGGCAGCCGTCAGCGCCGGCCCTGCCCATTAGCCAGCTATCACATTATGCAGAAAACCATCACAATGGGCTGCAAAACAATTCATGAATTATTGCTTCGTAGCTTTGGAAAGTATCTCGAGTGAATTCATTTGGCTCCACTGAGAGGAGTCGTTTTTCTTTATTTAATGCCTCACAAATGTGCAGTCTGAACTTGTTCAATGTCAGAGCATGGGCTTTGTAGTCTAAAATGCATTTTATAAAATCAGAACTGCTGCCTCGTGGTATTAACATCCTCCAATCGCAAAATACGGATGTAGGCTACACATGCTCCAAACCCTTTTAAGTGACGCACTTATAAAATCAGAGCCGCAGCCCTCGATTACATCAGATCATCGCTCGTCAACTTTGAGACGCATGTTAAAGTCATCATGAAAGGGAAGTCACGCTGGTCTTTTCTCCTCTATTGTGCCGCATATCCGACGGAAACGCTTCAGGAACAAGAACAAATGTAGGGCGGGTTTGATTTTGGATGATTGTGGTTTGTTAATATTCCAAATGGACAAAACAAAGAGGAGGACAGAGTGAGCTGCTGCGGGAAAAGCGTGCAAATTAAGTTGCCCAAAATATGATTTAGCTTCATATTAACATTCATACAAACTCATTTAACGTGACTAGCCCTGTCAGGTGCTTTGACCGTTGCGTGTGCGGTTTGAAGACAGGCTTTTCCCCTGCGTATAAATTACATTTGACGGTTATATCTGTACCTGCAGATATTTCCACCTTCCTGAGGCTTCAGTGAACCAGTGTTGTGCCGAATTTCAACCCCCTGTCAAATTATTACCCCCCTTGTTGAAGTCGCTACCTGATTCCTAATCCTAACCCCACCCCTAATCCTAACCCCTCCCCCAGTCCTACTCCTAAACCAATCAATACTGGGGGTCAGAATCTGGCAGGGGGTCAGAATTCGGCACAACGCCGGCGTGCGCATGCGCGTCAAACTGACGGAGCGCGAAAGAGTGGCAGTCCGATTTAAAATGCTACACTAGTAATCGTATATTTAAACATATATTTTATTTCCATAGCCTTTTTATCTGAGTAACAGAATACATAATCAATTACAGAATAATTATCAAAATTGATAATTAGTTGCAGCCCTAATTCCAAGAATCTCATTGTTCGGCACTAACTGTGTCTGCGCGAGTGAAAACAATCAAAATAATATGGCCTATGGAGAAGTTACACTGAAAGGGATAGTCATAATTTATATGTCATCATATTATGTTTAAACCAGACTTTCAATCATCTTCGAAGCACACATGAAGATATGAACAGATTTAATGTAGGCTTTTATTCACATTCACAGAGCTCATCAAATATAGCAAATGGAAGCTCAAACTACTTGGACAAAAATGATGAAACAATATTAAAAATATCTTCATTTGCGTTCCAAAGATGAAAAAAGTTTGGAAAAACGTGAGGGAGAGTAAATGAGAGAGTCGAATCCAAAAT
>NC_137115.1:782253-794753 GCF_949357685.1 Gobio gobio | reverse complement strand
CACATTCATTATTAATCTTATGCCTAATCTGAAGGAAACGGCTTTGTTAATATTTCTTGTTTGTGAATTACATTATGAATCACATTGGCCTATTTTCAATTCAAAATGGCGAAATTAGACAAGTTTATTCATTTGCCTGAATATTTTTGTCTTTGTTTAACATTTCTGAGTTAAGCAGCTGTCTCAGCTTACATTTCTCTCACTTGACGTCGAGTTGCGCAGCTAAAATTTGCACTTAGCCTCAGCAGCTTCTGTGTGAACATAAAGCCTGTCTACTCTGATTTGATTGGTTTTCTCAAATATTCTGACATTGACGAGAGGTGACAGACCAATGAGGCTCAGATGAACACACACACCTCTGCTTCTGACGTGCGCTCTGCTCGACGCGCTGCGGATTTAAGAACACGCAGACTAAAAGAAGCTGAAGAATCCCGCCAGTTTCATATGTTTTAAAGGTTAATCACATATTTTTGAAGGGGGCTGGGGCAGAAGCCCCCCTAAAAAGTGTCTAGAACCGCCCCTGATGAGATGTTACTTTTCTCTGAATGTTCTGAAACAAGTTGAAACATTTGATAACGTTAGATAAGTTATGAACAAATGTTCTTCCAGTAACGCTAATAGAACGTTCATTCAACGTTATCTGGCCTTTAATAATGTTCTCAAAACATCAGCACAAAAACAATATTGTCATATTTCATAATTCATTATTTTAACTTAATGGGAAGATTAGCTAAATGTTCTAACCTATTTTGTTAGCTGGAACATCCAGTATTAATAACTGATGGTAAGTGAATCTGGCTCGCTGTCCTTGAAGGAAGAGCTCGATCCCAAGACTCGGCTAAACACCCCATATCACACCATCAACATGAATGGAATATAATAGAATAGAAACTGAAATAGAATAGAATTGAATAGAAACAGAATAGAAGTATAAATAGAACAGAAATAGAAACAGAATAGAGGAGGAGGTGGAGGGATGCCTGAAGAAGCTGTCACTTTGACGCTCAGTGCCTGCGCTCGAGGTGATGATTGACAGGACTGAATGATTAGGCTCCTCCCCAACCTATGTTTGTGATTTTACCGTGACATTTACATATGTGGCTTGAACAACCAGATCCATTAACCACCTGCTGAAGTGCTTTTCCTGATCGGATCTGTCTCGAATGCATTTCAGACGGCATTTAAACCTGGGGGGGGGGGGGGTAGTTCAGGATCAGGTTTTTTCATCCAATCAGAGATAATGCATGAAACGACCGAATGTAAACTGACCCGATGTCGAGGACTTGCAAATCACTCCTAAAAAACTGGCAGGCCATTAAACTGTTAATATTCTGCCTGAAGGTACACGTTCACAGTCAATGTCACCTCTTCAACATTGTGAGCAGACGTGATTATGCATGTCCTGTATTATAGAGACAGCACTAATACATAATTACAGACTGTTGTCATTATGACAGATAGAAAAAGAAAACCTATAATCTGCATATTGTTCCAGAAGGAGCCGCCGTCTGACCCTCATGTGTCCAAGATCTAAATTAGGGCAGCTAGAAGAAGAGAGGAACTAAACGACTGTGAGATGACAAACGATCAACAAGAGTTTGACTTTTCAGAGTATTTTCATCGACTTATCCGTCCATATTAAAAGACAGCATGTCATTCTCATCTAATTGTTATGAAGGCTCTCTCAGCCGAAGACAGCGCTATCGTTCTCCATTATGGAAACTAGGTCAGGGAGATCGAGATCTGGTCTTGGGAATGGAGAGGGGCGGTGGGGTGGACGAGGGCTTTGGGGCAGTAATTATTTTTATCTTCATTAAGTTCTACCTCAAGGTTGTAACAGAGCCTTTGACATCTGCAGTTTCCATCCGATCCCTCAGCCCGTGTTCTGCTACCATCTTTCTCCTGCCTGCCAAACATCGTCTCGGTCAGGAAGGAAAAGAGTTTGGAGGGAAACAGAGAGATATGATTGTCAAGGACGTGCAGTTACACACACACTCACACATGCACTCACAGACACACACACACGCAGATTTCATGCATGCCATTGGAACTACTTAGCAGACACTTTTATCCAAAGCGACTTACAATTGAGGAGAGCAATAGAAGCAATCAAGCCAACAACAGGGCAACAGTGCTGTGATTAGTTAGTCCAGCACAGGACTTGATTGGCAGCCAGTGCATGTTTATGAGGAGAGGTGTGATATGCGTTCTCTTCGGCTCGATAAAGACCACTCTTCTGGATTTGACAGTGATACTGGAAGGAGAGGGCATTACAATAGTCCAGTCCAGAGCTTTGACGAGGGGTTGTGTAGCTCCGATAGGAAGGGCCTGATACTCCTGGGGCCGGTTGCATAAACCGTTAAGACTAGTCTTACAAGTTAGACATAAATTTTTTTCTTTAAGACTGTTCATAATTTTTTTTAATAAGTTACATAAAAACATAGACTGGCCTAATATGATATGAAAAGTAAGACTGAATGCCACTTGCCTAACTGCTAGTGGCTCATACTAGATCTTAAGACACTGTCTTAACATAATGGCTTAGTTTATGCAACTGGCCCCTGATGTTGTATAAGGCAAATCTGCAACCATGTCTTTGTTTCCATGTTTCTGAAGGACAGATCTAGTGATGAGATGAAGATGGAGAAGAGAAGCGGTCTCAGCACTGAGCCCTGAGGCACTCCAGTAGCTCTAGATGATAGCAGAGATGGAGAAACCATGTTTCTGAAGGACAGATCTAGTGATGAGATGAAGATGGAGAAGAGAAGCGGTCTCAGCACTGAGCCCTGAGGCACTCCAGTAGCTCTAAATTATAGCAGTGATGGAGAAACCATGTTTCTGAAGGACAGATCTAGTGATGAGATGAAGATGGAGAAGAGAAGCGGTCTCAGCACTGAGCCCTGAGGCACTCCAGTAGCTCTAGATGATAGCAGTGATGGAGAAACCATGTTTCTGAAGGACAGATCTAGTGATGACATGTAGATGGAGAAGAGAAGCAGTCTCAGCACTGAGCCCTGAGGCACTCCAGTAGCTCTAGATGATAGCAGAGATGGAGAAACCATGTTTCTGAAGGACAGATCTAGTGATGACATGTAGATGGAGAAGAGAAGCGTCCCCAGCACTGAGCCCTGAGGCACTCCAGTAGCTCTAGATGATAGCAGAGATGGAGAAACCATGTTTCTGAATGACAGATCTAGTGATGACATGTAGATGGAGAAGAGAAGCGTCCCCAGCACTGAGCCCTGAGGCACTCCAGTAGCTCTAGATGATAGCAGAGATGGAGAAACCATGTTTCTGAAGGACAGATCTAGTGATGACATGTAGATGGAGAAGAGAAGCGTCCCCAGCACTGAGCCCTGAGGCACTCCAGTAGCTCTAGATGATAGCAGAGATGGAGAAACCATGTTTCTGAAGGACAGATCTAGTGATGACATGTAGATGGAGAAGAGAAGCGTCCCCAGCACTGAGCCCTGAGGCACTCCAGTAGCTCTAGATGTTGTGACAGACACTTCACCCCTCAACGACAGGACCTACTGAGAAGTAAGACTTGAACTATTGGAGTGCGGTTCCTGAGATGCCCTTCGTCATGCGGGTTGACAGGAGGATCTGGTGGTTAACTCTGTCAACAGCAGCAGACAGATCCAGCAGGATGAGTACTGAGGATTTGGAGGCGGCTCTTGCCAGTCTCAGAGCTTCAGTGACAGAGAGCGGGGCCGTCTCAGTTGATTGTCTGCTTCTGAATTCAGACGGGTTGTTGAGAAAGGCAGAGACTTAGTTGAAAACGACTCGTTGAAGTGTTTTAGTAATAAATGGACCCAAATTAATTAACATGGTTCCATCATTTAATTATGAAATTGTAATTCACTGTTAATGCATTGTTTACTGATATTACTGTGATTAGCAGTTTGTTATTCAAAAATAAAATTAACCTGCAATACAAAGCATAGAACTTAGCAGGGTTCAACCGATATGCAGTAACCAAGCAACACAAAATTGTGGCAAAAATGGAGTAATAAATATGTTCCACACGGTTGCTGAGGGCAACAGTAGATGTTTAGCCTTGATTTCACATGTCTGTGAAGATAAAGAGTCTGAGGAAAGGTTAAATGGTTATTTGTAGACGGGTATGGAAGTATTAAATCACCTTTCCTGAACTGTGGCTCCTGTTCTGAAGGGCTCAAAGCAGAGCTCACGTGTTCATTCACATATATCCTGGACAGAAAACCTTTCAAAAGAAAGGACCTTTTACCTGTCCTTTTCTTTTTATATCAATGACATTGCAGAATATTTCAGGTTCAGGACGAGTTGAGCTCAATCAACAGCAGAAATGTGGATGATCACATGTAAATATAAGATCCAAAGCTGTCTATCATTTTTCACCGTATCAGTGTTTTTGGCATTACATTGTCATGGTTCACTCTCAAATCATGTTAACGCACATATTGTTCACTTTTTCATTTGTGCAGTGTTTCTGAACTCCTCAAACGCCTCCATCTTGAGTTTTCTTCTGGGAACCAACACTTCACAATATTCCTCATTATAATAATTCATGCTGAATAAAGGGGCGGGGCCTGGTTGAGTTATTTATTAGTGTGTTGAAACTGCCGGTTATGGTAAGGGGTGGGACATTTCCCAAACACCTGCTCCAGCCGACCAATCAGAGCACAGTGTGCTTTTCAGAAGGAGGGGCTTCATAGAGACAGGAAGTAAACAGAGCGTTACTGACAGACTGGGAAGAGAGGAGCCGCAACAATGGAGAATATGAGGAGATAATCAACATTACAGCAGGAAAACCTTCTCTAGTTGAGACAGAACACACATCAAGAGTTTGAGGAAGGGCGTAATCGGTCTTATTATAAATTAGTATTTATAAATGTGTCTCTTTTTATACCTATAATAATACCGCCACACTCCCTTATAGGGAAAGCTTCTGTATGGAATCTCAAAGGGTTTCGTCAGACGCTTCATATAGAGATCCTTTCAGAGGTTCATCATGGGATCATTTGATGGATTTAGTTTTGTTTCTTTTTTTTTATATATTATATTTAATGAATTAAGCAGCTCATAGACTATTAGTAAGTTAAGGTGGATCTGCTGACTGATAGGATGAAAGTGGCGTTACTGTTCTCAACAAGGACAGAATGGATGATTTATAAATGTGTAAATGTGACTGATGATATATTACAATGCCATAAAGAGGTTTTTAAATATATTTAGTATATATTTGTGGTTTTTTACAGCTTGATGAAGTCAGGAGTTTGTTGTCAGTAGGCCTATAATAAGTCTTGTTGAATTCTGGTACAAATAAATTCAAAGAAAAGCTGCTCATTCATCGCCACCTACTGGCGTAAAGATGTAGACTGTTATAATGTATGATAACTGATTCATGAGATGATACAGCGTATTATGGGGTGTTTTATAAGGCATCAGACATAAGGCATCTGACAAACTTCAGAGAAAGTTAGCAAACATATTCAAACAGGCGAACTCTGTGATGTATTAGGCTAAAAATAAAAGTGCTTTATTGGAATTGATGGTTCAATGAAGAATCTTTAACATCCATACAGCCATTCCATCACACTAAAGGTTATTAATAGCAGAAAAAGTTATTTAGATTATTAAAATGATCTTCACACTAAAAAAAATATATATTATTTTAAGATGATAGACAGACAAACGATAGATAGATAGATAGATAGATAGATAGATAGATAGATAGATAGATAGATAGATAGATAGATAGATAGATAGATAGATAGATAGATAGATAGATAGATAGATAGATAGATAGATAGATAGATAGATGGATGGATGGATGGATGGATGGATGGATGGATGGATGGATGGATGGATGGATGGATGGATGGATGGATGGATGGATGGATGGATAGATAGATAGATAGATAGATAGATAGATAGATAGATAGATAGATAGATAGATAGATAGATAGATAGATAGATAGATAGATAGATAGATAGATAGATAGATAGATAGATAGATAGATAGATAGATAGATAGACAGATGATATGGATGGATGGATGGAGTGATGTAATAGAACAGAGATCAGACTGACGGCTCCACCCAGTGGCCGCTGGAGATACTGCACTGTAACTCTACAGATGAATATAGAATATGCTTTACACAGGATAATAATATAAACAATTCACTGCATGTGTGAGTTACAGTCGTGTCCAAAAGTGATGTCCGGAGGGGAAATATGATTTTAATGACTCTACATGTTCGATTAGGCTAATACGAGGAAAATATCAGGTTATTGTTGTTAATATTCTAAATATGAAAGAAGAATAAAACATTTCATTTGGTTTAGGTATTTATCTGACTACAGACTAACTACTAACAGATCTCTTTTGTGCATTTCTGTTTATTTTTCTTATCTATTTATTGTTTTTGTTACTTGTTTGATTAGGTACTGTACTGTTGTGAAGCACTTTGTGATTTTTATCTGTGAAATGTGCTATACAAATACATTTTACTTACTTACTTACTATTGGCAAACTACAGCTAGAGGTTTTATACTATTATAAGAAAAGCACTGACTACAACACAATCAGTTATTAATATTTCATAAGTTCTCCCTTGTTTTTGCATGTTCATATAGTCTGGCCAAAAATTATGTTGCACAATTTGTCATACTTCAGTGCGTTATTATCCCAAATAAAACAATCGACTCCAAACACAGCTACACAACATCTGTAACACTTACTATATTAATAAAGTGTGAAGATGAGGCTGGTGTGTGTGAGGCAGGTCAAACACACACTGATGGATTCTCATTACAGAAGGAACGGCTGATAACTGACCACACCTTCACTGCTAATCATCCGTCTCCATCTGGAGCTGAAGGTCAGCAGGTCAGATGCCACTGCCCCTTCAGGAGCGCAGAAATCAATACACGATTAGCTCGAGCTGGACCCACAGGACAGCCGGAGATATTTCAATGATGATAGAGAAGCCTCACCATTGCCATATAGTTATAAATGTGGCTCTGATATACTGAACCGACCGGCCGTTCTTCAACATGACAGGCCATTATTCCACAATCATAAGTGAATATTACTCATGTAAAAACGGCAGATTTCTGAATGTTCTGCAGAAACGATGCTTCCATCATCAGAGGGCTGAGTTATGATGGATGTTTTCATCATAAAAGAGCCCATGACCGTTAGACCGCCTCTGAAACACATATAATCATGTGACCAGTCCTGCGTCTCACGGGTGTATCTGTGCCAATAGCCAATCATCGCATGGGTCAAAATCATACATGTTTCTTTTATTTCTTTTAGAATTTCAAATATTGTCCTAACAAACCACACAAAGGAAAGATTATTATGTCAGCTTTCAGATGATGTATACATCTCAATATCTCAATATAAATCTCAATTTCAGAAATTTGACCCTTATGACTGGTTGTGTGGTCCAGGGTCACATATACTGTATAACATATCTCATGACTTTAGGAAGTATATCATATATACAGTAGTGGCTCAAAGTGCCGTCCGGCCTGGGAAACGCACATCTTCACCTTGAAATATGATCATAAATGTGTTACAGATTGTGGCAATTGTTTTAAAACGCAATGAAACATGACACATTGTGCAACATAATTTTTGGCCAGATTGTCATATGAGAAATGATGAACACATGCAAAAACAAGAGAGAACCAATGAAATATTAATAACAGCATCTTCGAGAGGAATTGATCAGGTATGATGATGTTGTGCTTACTAGGACTATCCCTATATGGCCCACTCATTACTCTAAGCCTTTAGACCGGGCGGCACTCAGGTCAGCAGGTCAGAAGGTCAGAAGGTCAGAAGGTCAGCAGGTCAGCAGGTCAGCAGGTCAACCGCACCTGCAGCATCGAAGCCAAACATCCTATGCCTCCACACTAAAAGAACAGCTCAGCACAGGCACAGGATGTGGAGAGGCATTCGACCTGTCACCTACGGTGGCCCAGTAGTGCACAACACAACGAAATATAAAAAGCAAACATAAGTTCACAACACAACGGAAATGCTCCCAACCACTAGGGGGCACTCGGAGCGCGGTAAAGTTGCCACTGTTCTATAGAGTCGGCAATCTTACAAAGAAATCAATACCGCAATTAGTTTTAACAGTATTTAGGCTAAGCATTGTTTATTGAAATGAAATATTAATTTAAAATCACCTACATGCATTATTGCTGCATATTTATGCTCGAGAATGCGTTGACCCTATACCACGGCGCTAAGGGAACGTCTGCCAATTCCACCAATTGGTTGAAACGTATCATTTGTATGAATTAAAATTGCTTTTAACATTTAAAAAGACATGTTAAAATTCCACAGCTTGATTGTATTGTAAAAACTGCGACTCAACTACAGTGCCTTATGGTGGGGTAAGTTAAAAGGCTGGCTCAATTTACCCCACAGCATTTGGCTCACTTTGCCCCATAGCTGTCAATTTGGACAAAACTACCTACAGCTTACCAATTCAGACTAATATTTAGCTAAATGATTTGCAGGGTTTTATACATTGCTAAATCCCCAAAAAGGATCATAAATATTTGAGATGCTGTAACACTCATTACATCTGTTCTGCTCAAATATTATTTCAGGACGTTTGCTATCATTTTAAATGATCTCTGACAAAGCGTTCTAAATATAAAAAATATTGTTCATGTGACTTAACAATATCTGACTTAATAATGCATAACACAACATTGGAATTTGAAAATTAAAAAAAAAAGTTAATTTAATTCATACAAATTATATGTTTCAACTTGTTGGAATTGGCAGACGTTCCCTTAGCGCCGTGGCAGCGGGTCAAAGCGTTCTCGAGTATAAATATGCAGCTATCATGCACGTAGGTGATTTTGAATTGATATTTCATGTCGATATACAACTACACACTTAAAGCTGATCGTAGTGTTCAAATATTTGTAAGATTGGCGAATCTATAGAACAATGCAAAGAAAACTAACTTTACTGCACTCCGAGAGCCCCCTAGTGGTCGGGAGCATTTCCGTTGTGTTGTGGCTATTTCGTTGTGTTGTGGATTTTTCGTTGTGGATTTATTTTGTTGTGTTGTGGCTTTATTTCGTTGTGTTGTGGCTTTATTTCGTTGTGTTGTAGATTTATTTTGTTGTGTTGTGGCTATTTCGTTGTGTTGTAGATTTATTTCGTTGTGTTGTGGCTATTTCGTTGTGTTGTGGCTTTATTTCGTTGTGTTGTGGCTTTATTTCGTTGTGTTGTGGCTTTATTTCGTTGTGTTGTAGATTTTTCGTTGTGTTGTGGCTTTATTTCGTTGTGTTGTGGCTTTATTTCGTTGTGTTGTGGCTTTATTTCGTTGTGTTGTAGATTTTTCGTTGTGTTGTGGCTTTATTTCGTTGTGTTGTGGCTTTATTTTGTTGTGTTGTAGATTTATTTTGTTGTGTTGTGGCTTTATTTCGTTGTGTTGTGGCTTTATTTCGTTGTGTTGTGGCTTTATTTTGTTGTGTTGTGGCTTTATTTCAGTGTGATGTGGATTTATTTTGTTGTTTTGTGAACTTATGTATGCTTTTTAAATTTCATTGTGTTGTGCACTACTGGGCCACCGTAGTAAATGAACCATCTGATTAAATCTGAATCTAAACCATGTAAAATTATAAACATAACTGACCTCAAATGTCCTTTCACTAACAGTCATATTTCTGTTCTTAAAGCTTCAAGAACATAAAGCGACCAAATGAAGCCGAAACGCCTTTAATTGTTCGCATTTCTGAAACTATATGTTGAACACCAAAGTTGTAACCTCCCCAAAAACAGACAGTTTGAGTAAAATTAAAAACAATGAAAAGCTGAATTAGAATGAACACTGTCATTGACACTAATAATCCTGTCAGTGAGAGGGTTGTTGGTGTGGTCGTGTTTCTGCACTGGCGGCCATGTTAGGTCATTCAGGACCAGAGGTGATGAGATTGAGCATCTTCTGCTCTTTACCAGAGCAGGGTTTGCTGGACTTCTACATCGTTCCTGTCAAATAAACGTACACTATTAAAAAAAAAGAAAATTATAAACTAAACCAGCTGTGTAACATTAGTTTATCCTTCAGAGATTTAACTCAACTACAGTGCCTTATGGTGGGGTAAGTTAAAAGGCTGGCTCAATTTACCCCACAGCATTTGGCTCACTTTGCCCCATAGCTGCCATTTTGGACAAAACTACCTACAGCTTACCAATTCAGACTAATATTTAGCTAAATGAATTGCATGGTTTTATACATTGCTAAATCCCCAAAATGGATCATAAATATTTGAGATGCTGTAACACTCATTACATCTGTTCTTCTCAAATATTATTCTGACGAGCCAAAAACTGTTTTTAAAGGAAACGTGTGCCTTCCACTCCTCTCATGTGCTTCTCATGTTCACAGTCAGGCTGCACAATATATGGAAATTATCGAAATATCGCAATTGTGCATATTGCAACAGCACGCAATATCTGAATGATTTTAATGTGCTACTTCAACATTGTGAGAAGTGTGTGTTTTAGGTCGCCGCATATAGCAGAGAATAGACTGAGCACACGACTGATACTCATGTGACTTGCTTAACGTTAAAAAGAGTTATTAAACGCAATAACTTGCGGAAAAACAACTCTGCTGTCTGACACACACACCGAAACGTGTGCACATGCCGCCTCTCTGAAAGTGTGTGTTCCCTTCAAAGAAACTGATTGCGTGTCAATAGGATCCGTGCATTAGCTCTTAAAGTGACAGCATTTCTGTCAAACAACACAAGAACAAGAGGAAATGCCTCAGAGCTCTAGGCTGAATAACCTCTGTAGCTTTATGATATATCAGTGTATATTTAATTCATATGACGACTACTGTTTTTAGTTCTTATTTTTAATAACAAAGATAAATTAAAATAACAGAAATAATGGTTCACCCCTAGTTCAGGAGTCTTTGTTTACCTGGATGTTCTTGACATTAAGTTTTAGGTTGATATAACTATACATTACCAAGTCAAGCAAAGAGTTTTTGGTATTTAAATATTGGCATTACGTTTTTGATTTATTTAGATTGATGTTAAAATTATATTGTCAGATTTGTGACATTATTTTCTGCTTAAACACTGCTGGTCACATTCAGAAGTTGTAGCGATGCTTTCTTTTCCCAGAAAGAATGTGAAACACATAAATGGTATCATTCTCAGTTTTTAAATAATTTGTTTAATATCATTTAAATAGATTTACACACTTACAGCAATATCGTATCGCATATTGAATATCGGCATTTTCTTCAATATCGCACAGCCCTAACTCACAGTCGGGCAGAAATGATGGGTGGTTACAAAATATATGGTCACATGACAATAAAAGTGTACAGTTGCCAAGATAAAGAGGGTGGATCAACTTACCCACTGGCTCATCTTACCCCACTCTCCCCTACTACTTAAAAAAAAGCTATTGTGAAATGACACCGTTTACCGATGTTATGTGACTAAAACTGATTTTTTTCCTCTCATCATTCGCAAAATCACGGCGACAGATGTTGGTTTAGCCATCACACTAGCCGTTATGCTAATGGAGGGAGCGGCCACATGTGTGTGTGTGTGTGTGTGTGTGTGTGTGTGTGTGTGTGTGTGTGTGTGTGTGTGTGTGTGTGTGTGTGTGTGTGTGTGTGTGTGTGTGTGTGTGTGTGTGTGTGTGTGTGTGTGTGTGTGTGTGTGTGTGTGTGTGTGTGTGTGTGTGTGTGTGTGTGTGTGTGTGTTTCTGCCTCCGATCTGCTTCAAGGTCATGATCAACTGTGGCTTTTCTTTGTTTAGCATCCAGTGTTCCCGTAAATTCTTTTGTCTTTTGATAAAGAACCAGGTGGCCTGTAAATGCGGAAAAACTGTTTCCATTGCAGTTTTTTGCAAAACGTTCCTTTTTCGAATTGGCTGAAAATCCCCCTCATGCGAGTGTCAACACTTTATTCAGATTTATGGGGGTTTGGTTTTCACTTTATTTTGATGGTCACTTTTGAACATTCTGTTGACTATAAGTAACACTGCACCTACATGTCTACTAACTCTCATTAGAGTATTAGTAGAGTTTTAGTAGACTGGTTAATTATCATTAAAGGGTTAGAATAAGTTGACATGTAGTTGAAAAGTTACTCATAGTCAACAGAATGTTCAAAAGGGACCATCAAAATAAAGTGTTACTGGGAGTTTTAGCGAATCTGAGGTGTTTCCATTGGCCGTATTTTCAGTTTGCAGGGTAACGGACACAGGCTGATGAACCACTGCCTCATGACACATCTTTACCACACACAGCGAATGCGTTCTACACACAACACGAAGCACTAACCCAAGGAAAGTGTTGACGTCCACCCCTCCAGTGACCATGTGCTGTGTGTTTCTATGAGAGATGATGGAGGATGGGTGGAGGGGGTCAGGGGGGGGGGGGGTCAGGGTGGAGGAGCAGTCTCATTCCATCCACACAACGCATTCAAACACAACCGATGCACACA
>NC_137115.1:727253-772253 GCF_949357685.1 Gobio gobio | reverse complement strand
AGCCTAAGCTGAACAACCGTGATCTCCGATCCCTCAGGCGGCACTGCATCAAGAATCGTCATCATCTAGAAGCGATATCACCACATGGGCTCAAGACTACTTTGGCAAACCTTTGTCAAGTACCACAATACGTAGTTACATCCACAAATGCCAGTTAAAACTGTACTGTGCCAAAAGGAAGCCCTATGTTAACAGTGTCCAGAAGCGCCGTCGACTTCTCTGGGCTCGAGGCATCTGGGATGGACCATCACACAGTGGAAACGTGTACTGTGCTCAGATGAAGCAGTATTTCAGGTGTTTTTTGGGAGGAATGGACGCCGTGTGCTCCGGACCAAAGAAGAAAAGGATCATCCAGACTGTTACCAGCAACAAGTCCAGAAGCCAGGGTCTGTCATGGTATGGGGTTGTGTCAGTGCCCTTGGCAAAGGTAACTTGCACTTCTGTGAAGGCTCCATTAATGCTGAAAAGTACATCGAGATTTTGGAGCATAATATGCTGCCTTCAAGAAGACATCTTTTCCAGGGACGTCCATGCATATTTCAACAAGACAATGCAAAAGCACATTCTGCACACATTCTGCAGTCCTGGCTGTGGAGGAAGAGGGTTCGGGTCCTTGACTGGCCTGCCTCAGTCCCGACCTGTAGAGAATAGAGAATGTGTGGAAGACCCCGAACTGTTGCCCACCTTAAGACTTGTTTGCAGGAAGAATGGGACAAAATTACACCTGAAACACTTCATCACTTGGTGTCTTCAGTCCCTAAACGTCTTTTAAGTGTTGTGAAAAGGAATGGCAACATTACAAAGTGGTAAATGCTTTACTGTCCCAACTTTTTTTGAAATGTGTTGCAGGTCTGGATGACAGGAAAGGATGCATATTTACAAATGACATGAAGTTGACCAGACAAAACATGAAATATTTAGTGTTCATATTGTCTGCAATGAAATACAAGTCAAGTCAAGTCAACTTTATTTATATAGCGCTTTTAACAATGTAGATTGTTTCAAAGCAGCTTTACAGTGTTAAATAATGCAGCATAATTTTATTCAGCCGTATAGCCATTCTGGAAAAAACGCTGATGTCATCAGTTCATTTCAATTATCATACAGTGACAGTGTGGGCTTTAGATCAATAATTCGATCAGTAATTTAGTTTAAATGGTTAATTTAGTTTATTAATTAGATTTATTTCAATGTTTAGTTGAAAAATTGAGTGTCAAAGTAAATTTAGAAATCACTTCTTCTTTTTTTTTATTTGCATTTTCCATACGGTCCCAACTTTTTCTGATTTGTGTTGTAGAAATACCAAGGGTTCTCTCAAAGCAAGGAGACTCTGCTTTTAGCTATTATGCCAGTTACCTGACAAATGTTTTTTGAGTACTCCCTCCGGTGCGAGGAAGACCCGTGTAGATCTGCTCTGACGGGTAAAACATCTATAGAGAACGCCCTCAAGTTAGGCCAAGAAGATTTGTCTGTAAGGGTACTGTCTAAACGCACAGTTACCTGACAAATATTTTTAAAGTAAACCTGACTCTCCATTTTCTTCCACCCCAGATAGGGGATTTCATCTTTATTTTTATTTTATTTTCATTCCTATTATAACTGTTATACCATATATATTTTTATTTTATTCACTTATGACTATTTTAACTTCATTTCTGTGTAAAGCACTTTGAATTGCCACTGTGTATGAAATGTGCTATACAAATAAACTTGCCTTGCCTTGCACACGGCAGCCATTTTAAGTCCACAAGACCGAAAGTGCACATGAAGTGAGGCGTTTGGGACAGGGCCGAAACATGTTCAGAGTCAGAGCTCGCGAGTAGCGATGTTTCGTTCCGCTTTTGGCACGTTACTGTTTCCCTGGCCTAAAATATAGTACTGTCACCTTGTGTTAAAGGTGCTGTATTTAAGTTTTTTACTTAACTAAAGCATAAACATACCATAATATGCTAGCAGATATGTCGGAAACACACTAAATTCACCTACTGGGGGAGCTGTGGGGTCGCAGACCGAGATGGCAGCTTAGTTTGAGTGCTCCCCGCAACTTTGCAAAAAATCTTGACAATCCGACTTGTGCTTAAAACCGGTTCAGCACGATGTCTAAACAATCGACCATTGAAGACTGTGGGGTTGGAACAAAACCACGCGGCTCACAAAGAAACAGAACAACTACCACGAATGTGTTAGCCGCTGATGCTAACAACGCTGACGGTGCTAAGTAAGCTGCAGTCTCTATGGACCACTGTTTCTTCCATTAACACAAAGATAAGTGCTGTGGATGACTTTGGGAATAAGCTTGACAATGTGGAGAAACGTATAACTGAGATGAATGGTTCTGTTGCTGAAGTTTTGCTGATCTAAAAGCGGATATCATTGCTAATGATAAGCGGCTAACGGAGGCTGAGGACCGGATAGGGACAGCCGAAGATGATATAGAAAGAGTGAAACTGCAGCTAACTGATGCTGTAAAACACATTGCTTATTTGGAGTCAAAGACGGAAGACTTGGAGAATCGCGGCAGACGCAAGAATTTGAGGCTTGTGGGACTACCAGAGTCACGGAAAAAACTCGACCGATGATGGAGTTCATTCAACACATGCTCCCGATCTGGCTGTCCTGATACCTCTAGAGCCTTCGTCTTGGAAAGGGCACACCGCACTTTGGCGAAACCGAGGCCGGGTCAGAGCAGAGCAGAAATCATTCGCTTTTCACTATTTCAAGATCGGGAGTTTGTGTTTCAAACAGCCAAAAAACGTGTGATCACCCACGAGAACCACAAGATCTTCTTTGCACAAGATTACTCAGCGGAAACCATGAAGACACGAAGTCCATTCAACACAGTGAAGAAAAAGTTCATTCAAAAGTCAATTTCAATTACATGAGGATTCTTCAGGAGGGGAAAATAATTCTCTTCTCCACACCTGAAGAAGCAGAGAATTTCCTATCGAACTAGATTTGTAATTTAAATACGGCCACCGATTATAGATAACTGGACTTGAGGACAAAAAGTGCAATATATATATATTTATATATTTATTTTTTTATGTAACATTTGCACTTTATATATATATTTTTCTGTACGTGGACTCTAATTACCATATCTGGTGGACACTTTTTGTTACGCACCAAGTAGGCTTGTGCAATTTACAGTTTTTCTCGATTGCTAAAACACATTTCTTGAAACAGTCAACCATTTTCTCAGAACTGTAAACACAAAACCAAATATTCAAACTAAATTTCCAAAACCTTTGACTCTTCTGGCAAAATCAAACACTCGCCCCTAAACTATTTAACCTGTGCTCAAAATCAAACTATGCTTTCAGATCATAAACACAACCCATCAATATATAAACACTATGGAGCAATCATTAGACACAACACAAAAAAATGGAGAACACAGCATCCAGGGCATGCAGTTAAAGAAAATGTTGTTTGTTACTGTATACACAGTACGTAAATGCCATTTGCAATAAAGAAAATATTACAGTAACCATCACTTAGTACTGTCAAAGAAAATTATAAATGAAAAGCATAATAAACTCAAATGTTGTGCAACTGAAAAGTCTGTTTTACACAATTCAGTCTGCCTCAGCGTCGCGTCTTCGTGCTGGGTCTGGCCAGAGGACTTCATCCACCTCACAGGCAATGTTGTCCCTTGCCAGGCAACGGGGGAAAAACCCTCTGGTGTGTCGGATCCAGCCTTGACAACATTCCACACCTATGTCACCACAGGCCAATTCCATAGCCTCTAGAAGACTTACCCCGTTATATGGGTTTCGGTCATAGACCTTCCACCGCCACGCAGAGAAAAATTCCTCGATTGGGTTTAGAAAAGGGCTGTATGGTGAAAGGAAAACATTTAAGAATTGCTGGTTGATATTGAACCATTCACGTACACGGACACTCCGGTGAAAGCTGACATTGTCCCAAACCACCACATACACAGCATGCACTGCCTGCTGATAATCCTGGTGCTCACGCTCAAGCAGAACATCCCGAAGACCACCCAGAAAGGTTAAAAGATGTTCAGTGTTGTATGGCCCCAGGGTTGCATGATGGTGGAGAACCCCACGGTTACTTATGGCTGCACAAAGGGTGACATTGCCACCACGCTGGCCAGGGACACCCACGATGGCACGTTGGCCAATAATGTTCCTGCCTCTCCCTCTCCTCTTTGCCAGATTGAACCCTGCTTCATCAACGAAAATGCATTCATGGGGCCTTTCCATGGAATCCAGTTCAAACACTCTCTACACATGTAAAAAAGGATACATACAGTAATTAGTTTACAGTCGTAAGTGATACAGAAAGACAAACTTCTGCAAGTGTATTTGTATACACACCTTACAGTATTTACATACCCTACACTAGTATAAAGGGCAGTTTACAGTAACGGTTGGCTAGTAGCATAGAATTGTACTGTAAGCATCAGAGCTGAAAGTTTCTGAGTGTACACTTACTTGTACATATTGACATCGTAGTTCTTTGACCCGTTCTGAGTTGCGCTCAAAGGGTACTTTGTACACTTGCTTCATGCGTAGCCTGTTGCGTTTGAGGACACGATCAATGGTCGAAAGGCTGACACTGTTCATTCCTTCAAAGTTTGCATTGTCTTCAACAACTCTTTCCTGTATTTCACGCAGGCGGATTGCATTGTTTTGAAGGACCATATCAACAATGAGAGCCTCTTGCTGTTGGGAGAACATACCAGTCCTTCCACCCGCATGTTGTAGTCTTGCAATTCTACAAGAAGGGAAAATGCACTTTCAGTATTACATACAGTAAAGTATAGTGTAAATAGTAATGGACATTACATTGTATGTGTAAAATGTATGGAAAGAAAGGTTATTTCCCCCCAGTAATTTTTCTGTTGACAAAGATATGTACTGGCTCAAATGAATACAGTAAACTTTCAATTACCGAAATGAAAAGAAACATTTACCTGTTTTCTTCTCTGAATGTCCTGACAATGGTGGCCACAGAGAATCTG
The DNA here is from genome assembly GCF_949357685.1 of Gobio gobio. Lineage (NCBI taxonomy): Eukaryota > Metazoa > Chordata > Actinopteri > Cypriniformes > Gobionidae > Gobio > Gobio gobio. Next base: position 767,263 of record NC_137115.1, on the reverse strand, counting down.
CTCAAATTGGGTTGAACTCGTAGGCCTGCTTCCCTCATTGTCATACCATGAACAAGAACATGGTCTATGACTGTTGCTCGAATATCATCTGAAATGACTGCTCTTGGTCTTCCTCCTCCTCTTCCTCATCTTCCTCTTCCTCCTCTTCCTCCTCTTCCTCCTCCTCCTCCTCCTCTTCCTCCTCTTCCTCCTCCTCCTCCTCCTCCTCTTACTCTTCCTCTGCCTCTCAGATTGTTTCCCACCATTCTTACATCCACCCAACACACCTGTGCCCTCTGAACTGGCTTATATTCTGGGCAATTGGTTTAATCACATCATTAGAAACAAGTGTGTTCAATTTTGAGTCATTGTGTTTTACAGATGACAACTGTGTTGTAGTTGTGTTTACTGTTTGCCGCGTGTGTTTACCAAAGTGCATCACAGTGCAAAAGGTGTTTAGTGAATGAGAATGTGTTTAGAGTTTTGCCAAAAGAGTGTCTGATTTGACAAATTGGTTTAGTTCACTGAACATTTGATTCAGAGAATGGGGTTTAGTGTTTTAGCAATCGAGAAAAACTGTAATTTTTGGTGTATGGTTGAGTCGTTTGGCACTAGAGATGGTGAAATGTGGAGTTGCGGGGACGAACTGAGTAAGCTTTCTGAGAAGTGTTTCTACACAGTTTCTGCCACTCCTCGTTGGTGTGGATTGGCACTGCCCTTACATTGGTTGTTTAAGTAAGGGAAGGGAATGGGATCTCAAGGATTAAGGGGACTTGTTCTAATCGGTTACATTTTTTATTTTTTTATTTGTTTTATTTTTTATGTCACACTCAATATGGATATGTATTATGTTCTTAAAGCATTATGTAAAATTCTAAATTATCTGATTTGAAATTTACAAGTTGGAATGTCCGGGGACTCAATAAATGAACTAAATTGAAACAGGTTATGAACAGGATTAAAAACTAATATTTTTTCTTCAGGAAGTCCATCTTACAATTTCAGAAATTAAACATGTACGACGAAGATGGCCTGGTCAAGTTGTACACGCAATGTATAATAATTATGCTCGAGGCGTTCTAATTCTTATCCATAAGACAATTCCTTTTCAACTTACTAATATTGTTCAAGACCCTCAAGGAAGGTTTGTTATTGCTCTGGGTAATATACTTTCTATTGCATTAAATCTGGCTAGCATCTACGGACCTAATGAAGACAAACCCACATTTTTTGTAAACATTTTTTTAACTTTATCGTCTTTACACGGCCTAAACATAATAGGTGGGGACTTTAATTGTACTTTGGACCCTTTGGTAGATCGATCAACAAAATCCGATCCCCAAAAAGCTCAATCTAGGAAAACCATAATACAATATATGACTGACTTAAATTTGACAGAGATATGGAACAAACTTAACCCAAGTAAATTGGAATACTCCTGTTATTCAGGGATACATAAATCTAGATCACGTATTGATTATTTTTTTAGTATCTCAAAAATCCAAAACTGTTGGTATGACTGTATAGTTATAAGTGACCATTCGCCCATTTCCTTATCTATATTTTTTGACAAGCTAAAAATATCTCCCACTTACTGACGTCTGCAGGTACGGTGGCTCCAAAATCCAGAGTTTGTTTAATATGTTGAAAAGAAGATTGATATTTATTTTGACATTAATACTGATCAAACTAATGCATCAATTAGATGGGAAGCGTTTAAAGCATACATTAGAGGGGAAATGATCAGTTTCACAAGCACTAGAAGCAAGGAACAAAAGTCAGAAATGGTAAAATTAGAGAAACAAATAAAATCTTTAGAAATAGACATAAATAAGCATGAGGATTATGGCAAACAAAAACAATTACTAGTTCTAAGAGCGCAATATAACAAACTTACAAGTGATAAGGCAACGAAAAGTCTACTGTGGTTAAAACAAGCTTTTTATGATCGGGGGAAAAGGCCGGTAAATTATAAGCATGGAGAATAAAAAAAATAGAATCTGAAAGAGCCATTAATGGCATAACCACACAATCAGGTGGGATCACGAATGATCCACAAGATATTACAGTTTTTCTCAGTCGCTTTGGTACATTTCTCAGATCAGAATGTAAATTCTCAAAGCGACCTGTTCAATCTTCACATCATTGTGTCACTTGTGCACATCAAAAAAGCAGTTTCTCATTTCTTTGAACAAGTTGCAAATGCTTGTGTACATCCATGCAAATGATTATGAACAATTCTCTGCTGTTTCCTACATTATCAGTTGCTTATGTCATGTTGATCAGGATGTATTATAATGTGTCTCTGTTGAATAGTCTCACCCACACAACATTTAGCATTAGTTCATAGCAGAAGTCTTTACATGCAAAATGGTTGAACAAGTTGTCATAAAATGTCAAGCATATTTCTATACATTTCCATTACTTTTGTTTTTCTGTTTTTTTTCTCTTTGTGCTATGCAGTGCTGTCTTTTCCTTTCTGTATCGCAATGACATCTGTCAACAATTTACAGTACAAACAGTAAAAGCGTAAATGTGAATCTTGTCCAGTCTCTTGCATTCAAACTCCCACATACACTAAGGTGTAACCTACAATTTACAATAATTGTCATCAAAATTTTAGCCATATTTACATCAGAACATCCCTCCAGAGTACAGTTATATTGACAACATGACTGAGCAATTTGACTGTCTTATTCATACACAATGACACAAGGACTTGTCATTCTGATGGCACTGACATGTTCATTGACACAGAGATTTACTTTTGAGAGATGAACTGAGGATTTTGAGCAAGAGACTGGCTTCTGCAGGTAATCCATGGGGTTTTGCTATTTGTACGAATTGTTTTGAGAAATGCACTTACTGTTTTGCAAATGTCGAGGATGATTCGAGAAATGTACCAAAGCGACTGAGAAAAACTGTAATAATGCATTCAAAGACTTTTATGAATCATTGTATAGATCAGAATCTTCTGCCGACTTTGTTGATCGAGATGCTTTTCTTGACCATCTTCAAGAAGTGTTGGATAATGATATAACTGAACAAGAGTGATTGCAAGCCATAAAAAGCGTAAATTCGGGTAAAGTTCCTGGGCCTGACGGCTTGCCTATAGAATTTTACAAAACTTTTCAGAAGCAGTTGTCAACTCCGCTTTTGAATATGTTTAATGAATCATTTGATATTGGTAACCTACCTCCAACTTTAAGACTTGCTACAATTACTCTTATTTTAAAACCTGGTAAAGCACTGATTGCTCATCACACAGGCCAATTATTCTCATGGGAGTGGACACAAAAATATTATGTAAAGTTCCTGTTAAAAGACTAGACCCATACGTCCCTTTTTTAGTGCATAATGATCAGACTGGATTTGTAAGGAGCCGTCAGGGCTTTCATAACATTAGACGAGTCCTTAATATAATTGACTGTAATACAGTTTTTCTCAATTGCTAAAACACTAAACCCTATTGTCTGAACCAAATGCTCAGTTGCCTGAACCCACTGATTGAATCAATCACTCTTTTGGCAAAACCATAAGCACTTTTCACCTGTTTAGACACAACTTGCCAACACATCTTCATTGTGATGCACCCGTGCTGCAAAATGGTGACCACAGGTGACAAAAGTCAAACACAATTAAAGCACAGATGTCACCACTTGAACACAACAACTCAAAATTGATCACACTTGTGGCTAATGATGTAAGGGAACATATACAGTCAGCAGTTCAGAGAGCACTGGTTTGTGAGGCCCTACAATGGATAGAAATCTGAGAGGAAGAGTTCGTGTGAGAGGAGGTCGAGGTGATCAGCGAAGACAAAGAACAGTAATTCCTGATGAAATCAGAGCTACTGTGATTGACCATGTTCTTGTCCATGTATGAGCATGAGGGAGGCTGGACAAAAGGTACAACCAAACATCAGTAGATTCACTGTGTCCACTATAATCCGGAGATTTAGAGAAGAGAACAGCTAATTACCTTTTTTTGACATTATAGTACAGTATGTAAATGTTGACAGCAATTACTGTATGACATACTATATACTGTACCACAGTATACTGTAAGTAAATATATGTTTCAGTACATCACTGTACCATATACTGTAGTATTGAAATGGAGGGTTGGTCTAACTGTTCGTAGGCCGAGTATTCCATGTATATTTTTGTACTTTATTTTCACATGGGCTTACTGTACACAAGTGGCAAATGCAAGATTTCTGTTTTGTCTTTTTGTACAAGTGCTAAATGCACAGGTTTTTTTTTGTTTTGCAACATGCATTTAGCCTACAGTGAACAATAAACATTTATTTCTCCAGCTTCATGTCCTGAGCATTGCGTTTTCTATTTTTCTACGTAGTGTTTAGTGACTGTTCAGTAGTGTTTTTAATTTTGATTGACGCGGGGCACGATTTGACAACATAGTTCAGTTTTGAGCACAGATTGAACTGTTTTGAGGTGAAAGTTTGGTTTTGAAAGAAGAGTCTGAGGTTTTGTGAATGTAGCTTGAAAATTGGGTTTTGTGTTCACAGTTTAGAGAAAAGGAGAGCAGCTTTCAAGAAATGTGTCTTAGCAATCGAGAAAAACTGTAATAATAATGCCAGAGTTAATGCACTATTGTCTTTAGATGCAAGACAGGCATTTGATAGAATAGAGTGGCCTTATTTGTTCAATGTATTGCCGAGATATGGAATCGGGGGAAAGTTTTTCAAATGGATACAGTTACTATACACTGGCCCTGTGGCATGTGTGAGGACTAATAACAATTTATCAAGCCCAATAACTCTAGAAAGATCCACCGGTCAGGGCTTCTTCTGTCCCCATTACTGAGCCGCTGAAGCAAATCTGTCAGGAATTACTATTGGAGACCAAGAACATAGAATATCGCTATACGCGGATGATGTGATACTTTTCTCGTCCAAATGATCAACTAGCATACCAGCAGTATTACAATTAATGAATAGGTTTGGTAAGTTTTCGGGATATAATATTAATGACACAAAATCTTCCATACTCTTCCTAAACAAGGAGGAAAGGAGTAACCAGTCATAAGATCGCCTTTTTTAATGCAAGAGAAGGATTTACATATCTTGGAGTTAAGATTACCCCCCTAAATTAATACAATTGTTAAAGCAAATTATGACCCGCTAATGGGTGAAGTACGTGAATCAATTGAAAAATGGACAACAATGCCCATAATCGATGATTGGCCGAATTAATTTGATTAAGATGGTAACTCTGCCGAAATTTTTATACCCGTTTCAGTCACTCCCACTGCCACTGCCAAAACATTTTTTTAAGGAAATTAACAAAATTCTTTGTAGATTTATCAGGAACAATAGAAAACCTAGACTTAGGCTTAGACTACTGTATCTTCCATATGACAGGGCTGGTTTACAGATGCAGTTTACAGTGGTTCTACTGGGCACGGTCTCCTCCAGCCTGGGTTTCTATTGAACAAACAATATCTAAGCTCCCATTAAGATTATACTTATACTCATCAGATCCAAAAACCTTAAAAAAACAACAACAACAAATCCTTTCCTAAAAAATACAATTGATATATGGTTCAAAGCTCACAAACATATTGGTGATACACCTCCTATTTCTCAGTTCTCTCCTATTTCTCTCCTATTTCTCTCCTATTTCTCAGTTCTCTCCTATTTCTCTCCTATTTCTCTCCTATTTCTCAGTTCTCTCCTATTTCTCTCCTATTTCTCAGTTCTCTCCTATTTCTCTCCTATTTCTCTCCTATTTCTCAGTTCTCTCCTATTTCTCTCCTATTTCTCAGTTCTCTCCTATTTCTCTCCTATTTCTCTCCTATTTCTCAGTTCTCTCCTATTTCTCAGTTCTCTCCTATTTCTCAGTTCTCTCCTATTTCTCTCCTATTTCTCTCCTATTTCTCAGTTCTCTCCTATTTCTCAGTTCTCTCCTATTTCTCAGTTCTCTCCTATTTCTCTCCTATTTCTCAGTTCTCTCCTATTTCTCTCCTATTTCTCAGTTCTCTCCTATTTCTCTCCTATTTCTCAGTTCTCTCCTATTTCTCTCCTATTTCTCTCCTATTTCTCAGTTCTCTCCTATTTCTCTCCTATTTCTCAGTTCTCTCCTATTTCTCTCCTATTTCTCAGTTCTCTCCTATTTCTCTCCTATTTCTCAGTTCTCTCCTATTTCTCTCCTATTTCTCTCCTATTTCTCTCCTATTTCTCAGTTCTCTCCTATTTCTCTCCTATTTCTCTCCTATTTCTCTCCTATTTCTCAGTTCTCTCCTATTTCTCTCCTATTTCTCAGTTCTCTCCTATTTCTCTCCTATTTCTCTCCTATTTCTCAGTTCTCTCCTATTTCTCTCCTATTTCTCAGTTCTCTCCTATTTCTCAGTTCTCTCCTATTTCTCTCCTATTTCTCAGTTCTCTCCTATTTCTCTCCTATTTCTCAGTTCTCTCCTATTTCTCTCCTATTTCTCTCCTATTTCTCTCCTATTTCTCAGTTCTCTCCTATTTCTCTCCTATTTCTCTCCTATTTCTCTCCTATTTCTCAGTTCTCTCCTATTTCTCTCCTATTTCTCAGTTCTCTCCTATTTCTCTCCTATTTCTCTCCTATTTCTCAGTTCTCTCCTATTTCTCTCCTATTTCTCAGTTCTCTCCTATTTCTCTCCTATTTCTCTCCTATTTCTCAGTTCTCTCCTATTTCTCAGTTCTCTCCTATTTCTCAGTTCTCTCCTATTTCTCTCCTATTTCTCTCCTATTTCTCAGTTCTCTCCTATTTCTCTCCTATTTCTCAGTTCTCTCCTATTTCTCTCCTATTTCTCAGTTCTCTCCTATTTGGAATAATACACAGTTCGCCCCGCGCAGGGCAGACGGCGGTTTTACGGTTTGGGCTGGTAGAGGTGTGCAAAAAATTTGAGATTTATATGACAAAGGCACTTTGTTAACATTTAATGACCTGAGTCTGAAATATTCAATTCTTACAATTCAAGTACTTACAATTGAAACATTTTATTTCCTCAAAGCATTGTGATGCCCTTCTGGAGCCGCCGCTGTCCTGTCTGGAGAATATTATGATAAAGCATGGACATGGGAAACGCCAAATTTCTATATCATATGCTACACTTATCTCATATGATTAGGAATCCAGTAGAGATAGAATGAGGGCTTGGAGTTTGGATATTAAAGAGGATGTCGAGGAAACTGAGTGGTCAAAAGCATGCTCAAAATCTCAAATACAAACGATTAATACAAGAATGAAGCTATTGCAACATAAATGGTTGATGAGGACATACATAACCCCTGAAATCCTTATCAAATGATCTCCGCACATTCCAGACATGTGTGAAATGTTTAATTGAGAAGGAACTTTAATTCACTGTGTATGGGAGGGCCCTAAATTGGTAACTTTTTGGAAAATGGTTGTCTTTACCCTAAGTAACATCACGAAAACTCAACCCGTGCATTGCAAAACTTTGTATTCTGGGGATATACCCAGATCATCTTTCTATCAATAACAATCAGAGGACTCTTATCGACTTCGGCCTTCTGCAGGCCAGGAGGAAAACGGCACAGAAACGGCTGAAATGAGAAATGGCGACACCGTCGGCAGATGAAGAAACACGTGAGAGTGTGTGAAACTGTAGAGCGGTGTGTAGAAGAAATGGCAAAACTGCCTCTCATAAATAACATGAAGACTTCACAAAGCAAATCTTACAATGAACAGCCGACACCAACACCCGTTTGATCTGCAGTAAAACAAACTAAATCAAACCAAAATTACTACAGAAATGCAAATTAACACATATTTGCAAAAAGGAAAGTGAAATATGTTATGCAATTCATCCTCGATAGATAGATAGATAGATAGATAGATAGATAGATAGATAGATAGATAGATAGATAGATAGATAGATAGATAGATAGATAGATAGATAGATATAGATAGATAGATAGATAGATAGATAGATAGATAGATAGATAGATAGATAGATAGATAGATAGATAGATAGATAGATAGATAGATAGATAGATAGATAGATAGATAGATAGATAGATAGATAGATAGATAGATAGATAGATAGATAGATAGATAGATAGATAGATAGATAGATAGATAGATAGATAGATAGATAGATAGATAGATAGATAGATGATAGAGTTGTTTTCATAGTAAACTGTCTTCATCAGCTACAGAATCATGGTATTCATGTCTTTAGTTTTATTTTTGATAAATTAAAATATGACGCATGTCTCAACCATTAAGAAAACTGCAAGACATTTGCACTGAACTATTTCCCATTTCCACGTAGATTATAACCGACATCTGTAGCTTTTCAGATGCAGTTAATGGATGGAAATGAAATGCCCATCTCAGTGTGTAATGACGCCGATGGCTGATCTTGAGCTCTAGAAGATGTGGCGAATGGAAGGATTCAGAGTGAACTCATCTTCAGACATCAGAAGACCTGCTGATAAACAAGGACACACTCTGGAGATGGAGCGCTAGATGCTTTTTGCCTCGACTTTGAGGTCCGACCATTTATTTTTTATTTCGCTGATGGTCTGAGGTTGTGAGGCTTCAGCATTTACGGCGTCTGCAACCTTTGGCCACTCAAGTGTCTCTTTGGCATCAGTAATGCCCACTGTGCCCTCCATCAGTAATGCCCACACTGTGCCCTCCATCAGTAATGCCCACACTGTGCCCTCCATCAGTAATGCCCACACTGTGCCCTCCATCAGTAATGCCCACACTGTGCCCTCCATCAGTAATGCCCACACTGTGCCCTCCATCAGTAATGCCCACACTGTGCCCTCCATCAGTAATGCCCACTGTGCCCTCCATCAGTAATGCCCACACTGTGCCCTCCATCAGTAATGCCCACTGTGCCCTCCATCAGTAATGCCCACACTGTGCCCTCCATCAGTAATGCCCACACTGTGCCCTCCATCAGTAATGCCCACACTGTGCCCTCCATCAGTAATGCCCACACTGTGCCCTCCATCAGTAATGCCCACACTGTGCCCTCCATCAGTAATGCCCACACTGTGCCCTCCATCAGTAATGCCCACTGTGCCCTCCATCAGTAATGCCCACACTGTGCCCTCCATCAGTAATGCCCACACTGTGCCCTCCATCAGTAATGCCCACACTGTGCCCTCCATCAGTAATGCCCACTGTGCCCTCCATCAGTAATGCCCACACTGTGCCCTCCATCAGTAATGCCCACACTGTGCCCTCCATCAGTAATGCCCACACTGTGCCCTCCATCAGTAATGCCCACACTGTGCCCTCCATCAGTAATGCCCACACTGTGCCCTCCATCAGTAATGCCCACACTGTACCCTCCATCAGTAATGCCCACACTGTGCCCTCCATCAGTAATGCCCACTGTGCCCTCCATCAGTAAAGCCCACACTGTGCCCTCCATCAGTAATGCCCACACTGTGCCCTCCATCAGTAATGCCCACACTGTGCCCTCCATCAGTAATGCCCACACTGTGCCCTCCATCAGTAATGCCCACACTGTGCCCTCCATCAGTAATGCCCACTGTGCCCTCCATCAGTAATGCCCACACTGTGCCCTCCATCAGTAATGCCCACTGTGCCCTCCATCAGTAATTCCCACACTGTGCCCTCCATCAGTAATGCCCACTGTGCCCTCCATCAGTAATGCCCACTGTGCCCTCCATCAGTAATGCCCACACTGTGCCCTCCATCAGTAATGCCCACACTGTGCCCTCCATCAGTAATGCCCACTGTGCCCTCCATCAGTAATGCCCACACTGTGCCCTCCATCAGTAATGCCCACACTGTGCCCTCCATCAGTAATGCCCACTGTGCCCTCCATCAGTAATGCCCACACTGTGCCCTCCATCAGTAATGCCCACTGTGCCCTCCATCAGGAAAGCCCACACTGTGCCCTCCATCAGTAATGCCCACTGTGCCCTCCATCAGTAATGCCCACACTGTGCCCTCCATCAGTAATGCCCACTGTGCCCTCGATCAGTAATGCCCACATTGTGCCCTCCATCAGTAATGCCCACACTGTGCCCTCCATCAGTAATGCCCACAATGTGCCCTCCATCAGTAATGCCCACACTGTGCCCTCCATCAGTAATGCCCACTGTGCCCTCCATCAGTAATGCCCACACTGTGCCCTCCATCAGTAATGCCCACTGTGCCCTCCATCAATAATGCCCACTGTGCCCTCCATCAGTAATGCCCACACTGTGCCCTCCATCAGTAATGCCCACTGTGCCCTCCATCAGTAATGCCCACACTGTGCCCTCCATCAGTAATGCCAACACTGTGCCCTCCATCAGTAATGCCCACTGTGCCCTCCATCAGTAATGCCCACTGTGCCCTCCATCAGTAATGCCCATTGGCCCTCCATCAGTAATGCCCACTGTGCCCTCCATCAGTAATGCCCACACTGTGCCCTCATCAGTAATGCCCACTGTGCCCTCCATCAGTAATGCCCACTGTGCCCTCCATCAGTAATGCCCACACTGTGCCCTCCATCAGTAATGCCCACTGTGCCCTCCATCAGTAATGCCCACTGTGCCCTCCATCAGTAATGCCCACTGTGCCCTCCATCAGTAAGGCCCACACTGTGCCCTCCATCAGTAATGCCCACTGTGCCCTCCATCAGTAATGCCCACACTGTGCCCTCCATAAGTAAGGCCCACACTGTGCCCTCCATCAGTAATGCCCACTGTGCCCTCCATCAGTAATGCCCACACTGTGCCCTCCATCAGTAATGCCCACACTGTGCCCTCCATCAGTAATGCCCACTGTGCCCTCCATCAGTAATGCCCACACTGTGCCCTCCATCAGTAATGCCCACACTGTGCCCTCCATCAGTAATTCCCATTGTGCCCTCCATCAGTAATGCCCACACTGTGCCCTCCATCAGTAATGCCCACACTGTGCCCTCCATCAGTAATGCCCACACTGTGCCCTCCATCAGAAATGCCCACTGTGCCCTGCATCAGTAATGCCCACACTGTGCCCTCCATCAGTAATGCCCACTGTGCCCTCCATCAGTAATGCCCACTGTGCCCTCCATCAGTAATGCCCACTGTGCCCTCCATCAGTAATGCCCACACTGTGCCCTCCATCAGTAATGCCCACTGTGCCCTCCATCAGTAATGCACACTGTGCCCTCCATCAGTAATGCCCACTGTGCCCTCCATCAGTAATGCCCACACTGTGCCCTCCATCAGTAATGCCCACTGTGCCCTCCATCAGTAATGCCCACACTGTGCCCTCCATCAGTAATGCCCACTGTGCCCTCCATCAGTAATGCCCACACTGTGCCCTCCATCAGTAATGCCAACACTGTGCCCTCCATCAGTAATGCCCACTGTGCCCTCCATCAGTAATGCCCACTGTGCCCTCCATCAGTAATGCCCATTGGCCCTCCATCAGTAATGCCCACTGTGCCCTCCATCAGTAATGCCCACACTGTGCCCTCATCAGTAATGCCCACTGTGCCCTCCATCAGTAATGCCCACTGTGCCCTCCATCAGTAATGCCCACACTGTGCCCTCCATCAGTAATGCCCACTGTGCCCTCCATCAGTAATGCCCACTGTGCCCTCCATCAGTAATGCCCACTGTGCCCTCCATCAGTAAGGCCCACACTGTGCCCTCCATCAGTAATGCCCACTGTGCCCTCCATCAGTAATGCCCACACTGTGCCCTCCATAAGTAAGGCCCACACTGTGCCCTCCATCAGTAATGCCCACTGTGCCCTCCATCAGTAATGCCCACACTGTGCCCTCCATCAGTAATGCCCACACTGTGCCCTCCATCAGTAATGCCCACACTGTGCCCTCCATCAGTAATGCCCACTGTGCCCTCCATCAGTAATGCCCACACTGTGCCCTCCATCAGTAATGCCCACACTGTGCCCTCCATCAGTAATTCCCATTGTGCCCTCCATCAGTAATGCCCACACTGTGCCCTCCATCAGTAATGCCCACACTGTGCCCTGCATCAGTAATGCCCACACTCTGCCCTCCATCAGTAATGCCCACTGTGCCCTCCATCAGTAATGCCCACTGTGCCCTCCATCAGTAATGCCCACTGTGCCCTCCATCAGTAATGCCCACACTGTGCCCTCCATCAGTAATGCCCACTGTGCCCTCCATCAGTAATGCCCACTGTGCCCTCCATCAGTAATGCCCACTGTGCCCTCCATCAGTAATGCCTACACTGTGCCCTCCATCAGTAATGCCCACTGTGCCCTCCATCAGTAATGCCCACACTGTGCCCTCCATCAGTAATGCCCACTGTGCCCTCCATCAGTAATGCCCACACTGTGCCCTCCATCAGTAATGCCCACACTGTGCCCTCCATCAGTAATGCCCACTGTGCCCTCCATCAGTAATGCCCACACTGTGCCCTCCATCAGTAATGCCCACACTGTGCCCTCCATCAGTAATGCCCACATTGTGCCCTCCATCAGTAATGCCCACTGTGCCCTCCATCAGTAATGCCCACACTGTGCCCTCCATCAGTAATGCCCACTGTGCCCTCCATCAGTAATGCCCACTGTGCCCTCCATCAGTAATGCCCACTGTGCCCTCCATCAGTAATGCCCACTGTGCCCTCCATCAGTAATACCCACACTGTGCCCTCCATCAGTAATGCCCACTGTGCCCTCCATCAGTAATGCCCACACTGTGCCCTCCATCAGTAATGCCCACTGTGCCCTCCATCAGTAATGCCCACACTGTGCCCTCCATCAGTAATGCCCACACTGTGCCCTCCATCAGTAATGCCCACACTGTGCCCTCCATCAGTAATGGCCACTGTGCCCTCCATCAGTAATGCCCACACTGTGCCCTCCATCAGTAATGCCCACGCTGTGCCCTCCATCAGTAATGCCCACTGTGCCCTCCATCAGTAATGCCCATACTGTGCCCTCCATCAGTAATCCCCACACTGTGCCCTCCATCAGTAATGCCCACACTGTGCCCTCCATCAGTAATGCCCACTGTGCCCTCCATCAGTAATGCCCACACTGTGCCCTCCATCAGTAATGCCCACTGTGCCCTCCATCAGTAATGCCCACACTGTGCCCTCCATCAGTAATCCCCACACTGTGCCCTCCATCAGTAATGCCCACACTGTGCCCTCCATCAGTAATGCCCACACTGTGCCCTCCATCAGTAATGCCCACACTGTGCCCTCCATCAGTAATGCCCACTGTGCCCTCCATCAGTAATGCCCACACTGTGCCCTCCATCAGTAATGCCCACACTTTGCCCTCCATCAGTAATGGCCACTGTGCCCTCCATCAGTAATGCCCACACTGTGCCCTCCATCAGTAATGCCCACACTGTGCCCTCCATCAGTAATGCCCACTGTGCCCTCCATCAGTAATGCCCACACTGTGCCCTCCATCAGTAATGCCCACTGTGCCCTCCATCAGTAATGCCCACACTGTGCCCTCCATCAGTAATGCCCACACTGTGCCCTCCATCAGTAATGCCCACACTGTGCCCTCCATCAGTAATGCCCACACTGTGGCCTCCATCAGTAATGCCCACACTGTGCCCTCCATCAGTAATGCCCACACTGTGCCCTCCATCAGTAATGCCCACACTGTGCCCTCCATCAGTAATGGCCACTGTGCCCTCCATCAGTAATGCCCACACTGTGCCCTCCATCAGTAATGCCCACTGTGCCCTCCATCAGTAATGCCCACACTGTGCCCTCCATCAGTAATGCCCACACTGTGCCCTCCATCAGTAATGGCCACTGTGCCCTCCATCAGTAATGCCCACACTGTGCCCTCCATCAGTAATGCCCACACTGTGCCCTCCATCAGTAATGCCCACTGTGCCCTCCATCAGTAATGCCCACACTGTGCCCTCCATCAGTAATGCCCACTGTGCCCTCCATCAGTAATGCCCACACTGTGCCCTCCATCAGTAATGCCCACTGTGCCCTCCATCAGTAATGCCCACACTGTGCCCTCCATCAGTAATGCCCACACTGTGCCCTCCATCAGTAATGCCCACACTGTGCCCTCCATCAGTAATGCCCACACTGTGCCCTCCATCATTAATGCCCACACTGTGCCCTCCATCAGTAATGCCCACTGTGCCCTCCATCAGTAATGCCCACACTGTGCCCTCCATCAGTAATGCCCACACTGTGCCCTCCATCAGTAATGCCCACACTGTGCCCTCCATCAGTAATGCCCACTGTGCCCTCCATCAGTAATGCCCACACTGTGCCCTCCATCAGTAATGCCCACTGTGCCCTCCATCAGTAATGCCCACTGTGCCCTCCATCAGTAATGCCCACACTGTGCCCTCCATCAGTAATGCCCACACTGTGCCCTCCATCAGTAATGCCCACTGTGCCCTCCATCAGTAATGCCCACTGTGCCCTCCATCAGTAATGCCCACACTGTGCCCTCCATCAGTAATGCCCACACTGTGCCCTCCATCAGTAATGCCCACACTGTGCCCTCCATCAGTAATGCCCACACTGTGCCCTCCATCATTAATGCCCACACTGTGCCCTCCATCAGTAATGCCCACTGTGCCCTCCATCAGTAATGCCCACTGTGCCCTCCATCAGTAATGCCCACTGTGCCCTCCATCAGTAATGCCCACACTGTGCCCTCCATCAGTAATGCCCACACTGTGCCCTCCATCAGTAATGCCCACTGTGCCCTCCATCAGTAATGCCCACTGTGCCCTCCATCAGTAATGCCCACACTGTGCCCTCCATCAGTAATGCCCACACTGTGCCCTCCATCAGTAATGCCCACACTGTGCCCTCCATCAGTAATGCCCACACTGTGCCCTCCATCAGTAATGCCCACACTGTGCCCTCCATCATTAATGCCCACACTGTGCCCTCCATCAGTAATGCCCACTGTGCCCTCCATCAGTAATGCCCACACTGTGCCCTCCATCAGTAATGCCCACACTGTGCCCTCCATCAGTAATGCCCACACTGTGCCCTCCATCAGTAATGCCCACTGTGCCCTCCATCAGTAATGCCCACACTGTGCCCTCCATCAGTAATGCCCACTGTGCCCTCCATCAGTAATGCCCACTGTGCCCTCCATCAGTAATGCCCACACTGTGCCCTCCATCAGTAATGCCCACACTGTGCCCTCCATCAGTAATGCCCACTGTGCCCTCCATCAGTAATGCCCACTGTGCCCTCCATCAGTAATGCCCACACTGTGCCCTCCATCAGTAATGCCCACACTGTGCCCTCCATCAGTAATGCCCACACTGTGCCCTCCATCAGTAATGCCCACACTGTGCCCTCCATCATTAATGCCCACACTGTGCCCTCCATCAGTAATGCCCACTGTGCCCTCCATCAGTAATGCCCACTGTGCCCTCCATCAGTAATGCCCACTGTGCCCTCCATCAGTAATGCCCACACTGTGCCCTCCATCAGTAATGCCCACACTGTGCCCTCCATCAGTAATGCCCACTGTGCCCTCCATCAGTAATGCCCACTGTGCCCTCCATCAGTAATGCCCACACTGTGCCCTCCATCAGTAATGCCCACACTGTGCCCTCCATCAGTAATGCCCACACTGTGCCCTCCATCAGTAATGCCCACACTGTGCCCTCCATCATTAATGCCCACACTGTGCCCTCCATCAGTAATGCCCACTGTGCCCTCCATCAGTAATGCCCACTGTGCCCTCCATCAGTAATGCCCACTGTGCCCTCCATCAGTAATGCCCACACTGTGCCCTCCATCAGTAATGCCCACACTGTGCCCTCCATCAGTAATGCCCACTGTGCCCTCCATCAGTAATGCCCACTGTGCCCTCCATCAGTAATGCCCACACTGTGCCCTCCATCATTAATGCCCACACTGTGCCCTCCATCAGTAATGCCCACTGTGCCCTCCATCAGTAATGCCCACTGTGCCCTCCATCAGTAATGCCCACACTGTGCCCTCCATCATTCGCCTCTCTCTCGTGAGCTTAAGCTGATCGTAGAACAGTTGCCACCAGTGGACTCTACGATCAGCTACAGCTTAAGATGGTTTTGGGAAACGCAGCCCAGGTCCAGGTGCAGTGCATTGTGGGAACTGATGCGACATGATGTCACTTCCAAAGGACCAATTAACACGTCTGACCGATTTCATGGAATGTGAAAATGAATCTCATTGGCAGAATAAATACATTTAAACTGGGCATCAGCGCAATTCAACTGGTTTGATAATGGAAAATAGAATGAAGTGATCTCCAAAAAAGAAGCACTTTTTGACTGTAAATAAAATTGTAAGGAGTAAAAAGTACTTTTTCTTAAATGTAATTAAGTCAAAGTATTTTTTTTAAATTGTACTCAAGTAAAAATCCCCAAAAATAATACTTAAGTAAAATTACTGAAGTACTTTACACCTCTGATGAACACACCAGCTGTCCGACACACACTCCTTCAGTGAGTTAGTGTGTGTGTG
Source organism: Gobio gobio (assembly GCF_949357685.1). Taxonomy (NCBI): domain Eukaryota; kingdom Metazoa; phylum Chordata; class Actinopteri; order Cypriniformes; family Gobionidae; genus Gobio; species Gobio gobio. The sequence goes on along the minus strand of NC_137115.1, from coordinate 750,840 downwards.
TGTGTGTGTGTGTGTGTTAGTGGAGAACAGCGACTGAGGGCCGACTGCAGATTCACACACACTCCTTCAGTGTGTGTGTGTGTGTGTGTGTGTGTGTGTGTGTGTGTGTGTTAGTGGAGAACAGCGACCGAGGGCCGACTGCAGATTCACACACACTCCTTCAGTGTGTGTGTGTGTGTTAGTGGAGAACAGCGACTGAGGGCCGACTTCAGATTCACACACACTCCTTCAGTGTGTGTGTGTGTGTGTGTGTGTGTGTGTGTGTGTTAGTGGAGAACAGCGACCGAGGGCCGACTGCAGATTCACACACACTCCTTCAGTGTGTGTGTGTGTGTGTTAGTGGAGAACAGCGACTGAGGGCCGACTGCAGATTCACACACACTCCTTCAGTGTGTGTGTGTGTGTGTGTGTGTGTGTGTTAGTGGAGAACAGCGACCGAGGGCCGACTGCAGATTCACACACACTCCTTCAGTGTGTGTGTGTGTGTTAGTGGAGAAGAGCGACTGAGGGCCGCCTGCAGATTCACACACACTCCTTCATTGTGTGTGTGTGTGTGTGTGTGTGTGTGTGTGTGTGTGTGTGTGTGTGTGTGTGTGTGTGTGTGTGTGTAACAGCGACTGAGGGCCGCCTTCAGATGTTAAAGTGAAGCGGAGGAAACATGGGAATCAGTCAAAGAGTGTTTAACTGATTTAGGGGATACTCCAGCTCAATGGTGCACTTTAGACTCTACTAACTCTGAGTAACTGTGCAACTCACTCTCATTAGAGTATTAGTAGACTGAGGTTCGGGTTAGTAGAATAAGTTGACCTGTAGTTGTAAAGTCACTGATAGTAGAATAAAGAGCAGATCAAGTCTACTAATACTCTAATGAACATGTGCAGTTACTCACAGTTAGTAGGAGTATTGCAATAAAGTGTAACCTGAATCTGTGGATGGAAATCATGTGGCATGAAGGTTGACTAACTCATATCTCAGAGGAACTGTAGAAGTGACCCTCAGAGTCCACACTAGATAGGGAACGAGCAGTGACACACACCCTAAACCGGACAGCTTTAAGATCAACACATTTAATGAGGCGCAGTTAAAAGTGAACATTAAAAGACTGGCACAGTTTTCTAGAGTCTCAGTGGAAGATGAGCAGATGATGAGAGGATGAGTGGATGAGAGGATGAGCAGATGATGAGAGGATGAACAGATGATGAGAGGATGAACAGATGAGAGGATGAGCAGAGTTTCATCCACAGGTCAGGTCAGGCCATCCCACCGCGAACACACTCACAGCAATAGCCGTCACCGTGAGCGCGCTGCGCGTAATGCGCGGGCTGGAGTTGCAGTAGTTGCGGCCGCAGCACGAGTACGTGAAGGTGACGTTGTTCCCGCGGACCACGGCGCTCTTGGGTCGCGCGCAGTCGCTCCGGGACATGCAGCCCTTGGAGAAGAGCAGAGGCGCGCGCCCGAAGCGGCCGTCCCCGGTGGAGCACAGCTCGCGCGCCGGACACTCAGACAGCACGTGCTTACAGGTCCGGTTGAGGGACGTCGGGGCACAGAAGTAACACACGAGGCTGTCGCAGAGCACGCCAGGCTGAAGAACCAGAACCAGAACCAGCACCAGAACCAGCAGACTGGAGAGCCACGGGAGACCAGCTTTACACTGCATTCTGGCCCAGAACACACACCTCTTCTCCCCAGAGCGCGTGCATGTGTGTTAAATACACTCCGTTACAGGTGTGAGCTGTTGCCCTAATCACCCTAATAATCACCCTGATCACCCTGATGATCACCCTGATCACCCTAATCAATCACCCTAATCAATCACCCTGATCACTGCACAGACCCAATCAGCTGACGTGCACGCGCATCTCCAGCTCAGCTCAGCTCATGAGGATCTCCTCTAGAGAACTCTAATGAACATTCATATCAAAACAGCCGCTTCATTTCACATTTATTATATTTGAGTTGTATTTATTTGTGCTGTTGCTCATTTGTTTATTTGTTCTTATTCTATTAATGTTTAATTGTCTTTAATAATGTAAATGTGTAAATGTTTGTTCATGATATTCGACTGACTAAATGTTTAGCAAACGGCAGTGGATAGATATGATTGATATGATAGATATAGATATGTTTGATATGATTGATATGATAGATATAGAAATGTTTGATATGATAGATATAGAAATGTTTGATATGATAGAAATAGAAATGTTTGATATGATAGATATGATAGATATGATAGATATGATAGATATAGAAATGTTTGATATGATAGATATAGATATGTTTGATATGATAGATATGATAGATATGATAGATATAGAAATGTTTGATATGATTGATATAGATATGTTTGATATGATAGATATGATAGATATAGAAATGTTTGATATGATAGATATAGATATGTTTGATATGATAGATATGATAGATATAGATATGTTTGATATGATAGATATGATAGATATAGATATGTTTGATATGATAGATATGATAGATATGATAGATATAGATATGTTTGATATGATAGATATGATAGATATGATAGATATAGATATGTTTGATATGATAGATATGATAGATATGATAGATATAGATATGTTTGATATGATAGATATGATAGATATAGATATGTTTGATATGATAGATATGATAGATATAGAAATGTTTGATATGATAGATATAGATATGTTTGATATGATAGATATGATAGATATAGATATGTTTGATATGATAGATATGATAGATATGATAGATATGATAGATATGATAGATATAGAAATGTTTGATATGATAGATATAGATATGTTTGATATGATAGATATGATAGATATGATAGATATAGAAATGTTTGATATGATTGATATAGATATGTTTGATATGATAGATATGATAGATATAGAAATGTTTGATATGATAGATATAGATATGTTTGATATGATAGATATGATAGATATAGATATGTTTGATATGATAGATATGATAGATATGATAGATATAGATATGTTTAATATGATAGATATGATAGATATGATAGATATGATTGATATGATAGATATGTTTGATATGATAGATATGATAGATATGATAGATATAGATATGTTTGATATGATAGATATAGATATGTTTAATATGATAGATATGATAGATATGATTGATATGATTGATATGTTTGATATGATAGATATGATAGATATGATTGATATGATAGATATGTTTGATATGATTGATATGATTGATATGATAGATATGATAGATATAGATATGTTTGATATGATAGATATGATTGATATGATTGATATGATTGATATGATTGATATGATTGATATGATAGATATAGATATGTTTGATATGATGGATATGATAGATATGATAGATATAGATATGTTTGATATGATAGATATTATAGATATGATAGATATAGATATGTTTGATATGATAGATATGATAGATATGATTGATATGATTGATATGATAGATATGATAGATATAGATATGTTTGATATGATTGATATGATTGATATGATTGATATGATTGATATGATTGATATGATAGATATAGATATGTTTGATATGATAGATATGATAGATATGATAGATATGATTGATATGATAGATATGATAGATATAGATATGATAGATATGATAGATATGATTGATATGATAGATATGATAGATATGATAGATATGATAGATATGATTGATATGATAGATATGATTGATATGATAGATATGATTGATATGATAGATATGATTGATATGATAGATATGATTGATATGATAGATATGATAGATATGATAGATATGATAGATATGATTGATATGATTGATATGATAGATATGATAGATATGATTGATATGATTGATATGATAGATATGATTGATATGATAGATATGATAGATATAGATATGTTTGATATGATAGATATGATAGATATAGATATGATAGATATGATTGATATGATATGATAGATATGATTGATATGATAGATATGATTGATATGATCGATATGATAGATATGATAGATATGATTGATATGATAGATATGATAGATATGATAGATATAGATATGATAGATATGATTGATATGATATGATAGATATGATTGATATGATAGATATGATTGATATGATAGATATGATAGATATGATAGATATGATTGATATGATAGATATGATTGATATGATAGATATGATAGATATGATTGATATGATAGATATGATTGATATGATAGATATGATAGATATAGATATGATAGATATGATAGATATAGATATGTTTGATATGATAGATATGATAGATATGATAGATATAGTTATACTACGGGGCCGTTGAATGCTTGAATCTGATTGGCTGATGAACGTTCTGAGGTGTGCAGTTATTTTCTGGGAGACGCACAGCGAACGTAGTTCCAGCAGCTCTCTTGACCGCATTACAGTTCCATATCACTGCGCATAGTTTTTTTTTTTGAACAAGGTCTGTTTATTCAAGATTTTACAACATACAACAAAACCCCCCCAAAAAACCCATCCCTCAACCCATCAGACAGCAATAATTGGATATATACAGTAAAAAAAAAAAAAAAAACACTTACATAAATACATAAATGTACATACATAGACATAAAATAAAAAAAAATACATGTATAGATTAAAAAATATATATATATATATTTTGGGACTGTATTCTCTACTTGATTTTTTCAACAAATGTCAAGAAGGGTTGCCAGATTGCATAAAATCTCTGAACAGACCCTTGAAGAGAGTATCTTATTTTCTCTAGTTTAAGATACTGCATAATCTCCTTAATCCAATGAGAAAAAGTGGGAGGAAGAGAGTCTTTCCATTTAAACAATATTAATCTTCTGGCAAGAAGTGTGCAAAAGGCCAACATTTTACAAGTATAGCTGCTCATGTGCATGTTCTGTGGTGTAACACCAAATAAAGCAAGAAAAGGAGATGGTTCTATTGGGAATCCTATTGTTTCTGAAAATGCGTTGAAAATCAATTTCCAAAAGTTATACAAACTTGGGCATGTCCCGAACATGTGTAAAAGGCTTGCAGGAGCTTGTCTACATCTATCACAAATAGGATCTAGTTCTGGTCTGAATTTAGATAACCTAACCTTCGACCAATGAAGCCGGTGTACCACCTTAAATTGTACAACCTCATGACGTTGACAAATAGATGATGAATAGATCCGTTTAATAATTTTCTGCCACATTGTCTCTGAAATTTGTTCGTTCAGATCTTTCTCCCATTCATTTTTAAGGAAATCTAAATCTTTCAGGCAATGCTGAATCAGGAGATTATAAATTCTACCAATGGCTTGTTTTGGATCTTTCCCTTTTATTACCTTAAAAATAGAGTCTAATAGAGATGTAGGAGGCTGTGAAGGAAAACAATCAGTATGTGAAACCAAAAAATTCCGTACTTGCAAAAATCTAAAGAAATGGGACCTGGGAATCTTAAATCGATTAACCAGCTCATCAAAAGATGCAAAGGTATTCTCAATATAAAGATCTTGTAATGTACAGATCCCACTCTTAGCCCAGATATCGAAGGCTTTATCTAATATTGAAGGAGTAAACATAAGGTTTTTACTTAATGGGGCACATAAGGAGAGGCTACGGAGAGCAAATGATTTTCTAAATTGATTCCAAATTTTCAAGGATTGTGACACTATAGGATTGGAGGAATAGTGTGAGGCAGGTTCAGGCATTGGAAGTTCAGAGCATATTAAAGAGGATAAAGAGACAGATTTGCAGGAGATTTTCTCCAAATTAAGCCATTTAGGGGTGTCAGAGCTATCATTATACCTCATCCAATAAGTCAGTCCTCTAATATTGGCCGCCCAGTAATAAAACATAAAATTAGGGAGTGCCATGCCACCTAAGGTGCGAGGCTTTTGTAATACACTTTTCCGAATCCGAGGATTTTTGTTAATAAATGCTGATACAAGTTTATCTATGGAATTAAAAAAGTATTTGGTCAAAAAGATAGGAAGATTTTGAAACGCGTATAGGAACTTAGACAATACATTCATCTTAATAGTATTAATTCTACCACTTAAAGAGAGGGGCAGCAGGTCCCAGCGTTTGATATCCCGTTTCAGACCTTCTATCAAGGGCAGGAGGTTAGCTTTATAGAGGTCCTTGTAACTATGTGTTGCCCAGATCCCCAAATATTTAATCTTTTTGGTGGTGACTTTAAAAGGAATCGAATTGGGAGAGATAAGTGAAGCAGCTGCATTGATTGGCATTAACTCGCTTTTTTGAAAATTTATTTTATAGCCAGAAATCTTACTGAATCTTTCTAATATGTTCATTAATTTAGGAAGACACGACAAAGGATCTGATAAATATAACAATAAATCGTCTGCATAAAGCGAAATTTTGCACTCCACATCTCCCCTACGAATTCCTTTAATAAAAGTGTCTTGCCGCACAGCTATAGCCAGTGGCTCGATTGCGATGGCAAATAGGAGAGGGGATAGCGGGCAGCCTTGCCTGGTACCTCTATGTAAACTAAACGGGGCAGATCGATGATTGTTAGTGCGAACCGCTGCCATTGGGGAGGAATAGAGAATCTTAACCCACGATATAAAATTAGGGCCAAATCCAAATCTACCTAGAGTGTAGAAGAGGTAGTCCCACTCCACCCGATCAAAGGCCTTTTCGGCATCAAGTGATATCAAAATCTCTGGTATGTCGGGTGAGGAGGGACTGTAAATAATATTTAAAAGATTCCTAACATTAAAAAAAGAGTAACGATTCTTTATGAAACCAGATTGATCTGTGGAAATAATGGAGGGAACAAGGGCCTCAATACCAGTGAGGAGCAGAGGGGCAAGTACGTCTGAACATTTTTTAAAGAACTCGGTTGGATAGCCATCTGGCCCTGGCGACTTGCCATGTTGCATACTTTTAATTGTGTCAATAATCTCTTCTACCGAAATGTCTTTCTCTAGATCGAATGCCAAATCTGAGTCTAACTTAGGAATATCCAGGTTGCGGAAAAAATTTCCAAGGGCAGATTTATCGTCTGGTGGTTCTGAAGTATAAAGGGCAGCATAATACCGACGAAAACATGAGTTAATCTCCATATGGTCTACATGTTTGTGGCCTTGTTCATCACTAATCTCCAATATATACTGATTAACAGTCTTCTGACGCAACTGATGTGCTAAAATTTTCCCAGCCCTCTCCCCGTATTCATAAGAAACATGCCTGGATTTTAATAAAAGGTTTTCTGCTTGACGAGTTGAGAGGAGATCAAACTCCGTCTTAAGCAACAGACGACGTTTAAGTATATCCTCAGAAGGTGAGTGGCTGTATATAATATCTAATTTCAAAATATCGTCTGTCAGCCGCCTAAGACGTTTGACGGTGGCTTTCCTTTGCATTGAACCATACGAAATGATCTGCCCCCTCAGATAAGCTTTCAATGCATCCCAAATTGTTAAGAAAGACATGCCCGGGGTCTTATTGTGGGATAGAAAGAGATCGATCTCTGATTTAATAAAATTGACAAAAGTTTCATCCGACAGAAGGAGGGGGTTAAATCTCCATGGGCGGTATCCAGGATCTGTGTCTGGAATATTTAACTTAATTTTCAAGGGGGCATGATCCGAAATGACTATGGAATGATATTCACAATCAACAACCATGTGAAGAAGTTTATTATCAATAAAAAAATAATCGATTCGTGAAAATGAGTTATGTACTGGAGAAAAAAAGGAATAGCCCCTAGAGGTAGGGTTTCTGAACCGCCAAATGTCTGTCAAACCATATGTCTGAAGAAGATCATTAATTGTTTGGGATGACTTAGATTCAGGACACACTTTAGATGAACTGCGATCTAACTTGGAAGAAAGGACACAATTTATGTCCCCCCCTCAGATGAGGTGGTGGGTATCAACATTGGAAATTCGGGAGAAAGTATGGGTGAAAAAAGTATTATCATCCCAGTTTGGGGCATAAATGTTTGCTAAAATAACAGGGAGTCCATACAATCTTCCCATCACAATGATATAGCGCCCCATGGGATCTGAGTCTATATTAGACACCACAAATGGTATATTCTTACGCACTAGGATTGCTGCCCCCCTCGTCTTGGAATTAAAACTGGAATGAAATGTTTGCCCTATCCATCCTCCAGTTAGTCTAAACTGGTCCGCCACCCGGAGATGAGTCTCCTGGAGAAACGCTATGTCAGCCTTCAGATAATCAAGGTGCAAGAGAACCTTTTTCCGTTTCACAGGATGATTTAAAGATTTCACGTTCCAACTAAGAAAATTAATCATGCACCCTGCATTTCCCACTGAACTGGTGTTAGCCATTAGGAAATTTAGTTAAGGGAACACTGAGAACACAACCCCACAAGATAAGACAGAGAAATGCTAAAGATAAAATAAAACAAAACAAGAAAATAAATAAATAAACAAACCCTTCCGGAAAGTCAAGTCTGATAGGACCCCTACCCCAACCACCTAAATGAACCTGGTGGCAGTAACACCCATTGCAAGATGTGCCATACATTATATTATGGCAAAGGAGAACCACTTTAGTGTCAAGTAATAAACCAGCTTCCATCCAGCTTAAAAAAATAAAATAAATAAATAAATAATAATAATAATAATAATAATAATATTAATAAAAAATATATGTATATAAATAAATGAGAGGGGAGGAATAATAATAAATAGTAAGAGAGAAAAGGAAAAAAAAAAGGGAGAAAAGAAAAATATATAAGTATATACATTAAAAAAAAAATTATAAAAAGCGCATCACATTGTATTAACATGGAGTAACATCAGTAAAATATTATTACTGCATCCATACAAGGACAGTTGCCATGGAACATTTCCGTTTAGATTAACCAAAGGGTCCCAAATTGGTCTCTTATTACTAGTATTGAACCAAGGTAAGTGACATCCCTGCACTCTCAGTTTCCAAAGAAGAGAGAGGCTAAAAATGTAAATGTATATTAATAGTTCTTTACTATAATACCAAAGCAAATGCCACGAGATGAAAAATTGGTCCTTTGGTCTCTGTCGACGTAGAGAAAAGGCAAAGTCCAAAACAAAGTAACGTTAGCGTATTAAATTCACTTGTTTGATGTTTACTCGCCTTGAATCGTGGACTTCACATAATCCATTGCTTTCTCCGGGACCAGAAATTCCTTGTTATCACCCTTGTAGGAGATTCGGAGACGGGCTGGGAACATTAGCCCGTAGCGGACATCACGCCGGCCTCGAAGAAGGTTCCTGACATCGTTGAAAGCGGCCCGTGCTCTGGCCACACTTGCGGTGTAATCTGGGAAGATGGCTATCGGTTCACCTTTATAACGAAGTGGGCCTTGTTCTTGGGCTCGGCGGAGAACTTCAACGCAGTCCTCGTAATAATGGAGCTTCGCGACAATTACCCGGGGCTTTCCGTTAGGCTTTTTTGGCATCAGGCCTCTGTGTGAACGGTCGATTAGGATGTCTTTCTCCAGGTTTAAAACTTCCTTCAGCAGCTTAGAGACAGCAACGGTAGAGCTCGAGCCGGTCTCCTCTGAAATCCCCACAATGCGCACGTTACATCTCCGCATCCGTCCCTCTAAATCGTCGTTCTTTTCCTTCAGGTTAGCAAGCTCTGTTTTAAGTTCTGCAACTGTCGCCTGTAATGAAGTGATCTCGTCCGACCATGATGACATTCCTGTCTCCACATCAGTGATAGCGGCCTTCATGTTGTCTATTTCAGCACGTACCGCCGCCGTATTGTTCGCAATTTCCGATTTGACTTCTTTTAACTCATTCTTAAGGAAGCTAAAATCTTCAGCAAGAGCATTTTTAAGTTCCGCACGGATGAAAACAGAGATATCCTCTCTCAGGGATGTAAGAATATCTGCTTTCCAATCCTCCGTGTCCGTCGCCGACTTTGACTGCGAAATAGGAGGGAAATCAGCGGGGGCGGTACTGGCTTGCGTCGAGGTTGTCTCCGGCCTGGTGCTCGCAGGGCCGCTGTATTTATATTTACGCAGCTTAGACGCCATTGCAGAGACTGATACGAATGGCAGTTGTTCAGAGGGGTGTCACGAATATTAGAAAACGGCGTCCACAATAAATTCAGCGAAAATGCGCTATAAAATAATAATTTTAAAAGAAGCTAGACAGGAGCTAAGCTACACACGTCTTACTCCATTGAATGCTCACTAGCGCCCCCCACTGCGCATAGTTAACTGTAATAACGGAAATTACAGGACTAAAAAACAACAATATGACAGACGATTTTCCTAAAGTAAATCTTACAGTGAATATAAAAAGTTCAACAACTGGGCGGCAGCAGTATTAGACAGTCCAGATGAAAAACAACAAAGGCAAGCTTTTCTGTCTCATTACTGAAATCACACACACTCGCACACGCACTACAGTTTGCACAGAAAGCTGTCAGCGCTGCCCTGACGATTTGATCAGTTCGCCCATATAGTGGAGACACTTAAAGGCTACACGTGACATTTTTTCACTAGCGAGGTAATAACAGCTGTTTAGAGACGCACAGAGGGAGCCTAATTCACACAAGCGCTCTTTCTTTTTCTCTCTCTCTCTCTCTCTCTCTCTCTCTCTCTCTCTCTCTCTCTCTCTCTCTCTCTCTAATAACTTTATTAATAACTGCAGTAGAATGCTATCAACGGCTCAAGCCTTCGTTAACAGCTTTAAAATGACGTTTCGGAACTAGCAAAAGAGCCGTTGGATGAGACGCGGAAGAAATAGTCCTACTCACAATAGCGATTTAAGTACAAAAACCGGACGAATCCCATTAAATATATAATCGGATCGATGTCTTGAGGTGTGGTAACCGTAGCATAAGCGGAATAATTGACTCCGGGCCGTTCAATTATTAGAATGATAATGCACACCCGAGGTGTAACTCCGCTTCGCGACCGCATCACCACCTCGGGTGTGCATTATCATTCTAATAATTGAACGGCCCGGAGTCAATTATTCCTTACATATGTTTGATATGATAGATATAATAGATATAGATATGTTTGATATGATTGATATGATTGATAGATATGATTGATAGATATGTTTGATATGATTGATATGATAGATATGTTTGATATGATTGATATGATTGATATGTTTGATATGATTGATATGATTGATATGATAGATATGATAGATATGATTGATAGATATGATTGATTGATATGTTTGATATGATTGATATGATTGATATGATTGATATGATAGATATGTTTGATATGATTGATATGATTGATATGATTTATATGTTTGATATGATTGATATGATTGATATGATAGATATGATTGATACGTTTGATATGATTGATATGATAGATATGTTTGATATGATTGATATGTTTGATATGATTGATATGATAGATATGTTTGATATGATTGATATGATAGATATGATAGATATGATTGATAGATATGATTGATTGATATGATTGATTGATATGTTTGATATGATTGATATGATTGATATGATTTATATGTTTGATATGATTGATATGATTGATATGATAGATATGATTGATACGTTTGATATGTTTGATATGATTGATATGATAGATATGTTTGATATGATTGATATGATTGATATGTTTGATATGATTGATATGATTGATATGTTTGATATGATTGATATGATAGATATGATTGATATGATAGATATGATAGATATGATTGATATGTTTGATATGATTGATATGATAGATATGTTTGATATGATAGATATGATTGATATGTTTGATATGATTGATATGATAGATATGTTTGATATGATAGATATGTTTGATATGATAGATATGATAGATATGATTGATATGTTTGATATGATTGATATGATTGATATGATTGATATGATTGATATGTTTGATATGATAGATATGATAGATATGTTTGATATGATAGATATGATAGATATGATTGATATGTTTGATATGATTGATATGATTGATATGTTTGATATGATAGATATGTTTGATATGATAGATATGATAGATATGATTGATATGTTTGATATGATTGATATGATAGATATGTTTGATATGATAGATATGATTGATATGATTGATATGATTGATATGTTTGATATGATTGATATGATAGATATGTTTGATATGATTGATATGATAGATATGTTTGATATGATTGATATGATAGATATGTTTGATATGATTGATATGATAGATATTTTTGATATGATTGATATGATAGATATGTTTGATATGATAGATATGATAGATATGTTTGATATGATTGATATGATAGATATGATTGATATGTTTGATATGATTGATATGATAGATATGATTGATATGTTTGATATGATAGATATGATTGATATGATTGATATGATAGATATGATTGATATGTTTGATATGATAGATATGATTGATATGATTGATATGATAGATATGTTTGATATGATTGATATGATAGATATGTTTGATATGATTGATATGATAGATATGTTTGATATGATTGATATGATAGATATGTTTGATATGATTGATATGATAGATATGTTTGATATGATTGATATGATAGATATGTTTGATATGATTGATATGATTGATATGATAGATATGTTTGATATGATTGATATGATAGATATGTTTGATATGATTGATATGATAGATATGATTGATATGATAGATATGATAGATATGTTTGTGATTGATATGTTTGATATGATTGATATGTTTGATATGATTGATATGATTGATATGATTGATATGTTTGATATGATTGATATGATAGATATGATTGATACGTTTGATATGTTTGATATGATTGATATGATAGATATGTTTGATATGATTGATATGATTGATATGTTTGATATGATTGATATGATTGATATGTTTGATATGATTGATATGATAGATATGTTTGATATGATAGATATGATAGATATGATTGATATGATAGATATGTTTGATATGATTGATATGATAGATATGATTGATATGATAGATATGATTGATATGATAGATATGTTTGATATGATTGATATGATTGATATGATAGATATGTTTGATATGATTGATATGATTGATATGTTTGATATGATTGATATGATTGATATGTTTGATATGATAGATATGATTGATATGATTGATATGATAGATATGATTGATACGTTTGATATGTTTGATATGATTGATATGATAGATATGTTTGATATGATTGATATGATAGATATGTTTGATATGATTGATATGATAGATATGATTGATACGTTTGATATGATTGATATGATTGATATGATTGATATGATTGATATGATAGATATGATTGATATGATAGATATGATAGATATGTTTGTGATTGATATGTTTGATATGATTGATATGATTGATATGATTGATATGTTTGATATGATTGATATGATTGATATGATTGATATGATAGATATGTTTGTGATTGATATGTTTGATATGATTGATATGATTGATATGATTGATATGTTTGATATGATTGATATGATAGATATGTTTGATATGATTGATATGATAGATATGTTTGATATGATTGATATGATAGATATGATAGATATGTTTGATATGATTGATATGATTGATATGATTGATATGATAGATATGATAGATATGTTTGTGATTGATATGTTTGATATGATTGATATGATTGATATGATTGATATGTTTGATATGATTGATATGATTGATATGATTGATATGATAGATATGTTTGTGATTGATATGTTTGATATGATTGATATGATTGATATGATTGATATGTTTGATATGATTGATATGATTGATATGATTGATATGTTTGATATGATTGATATGATTGATATGATTGATATGTTTGATATGATTGATATGTTTGATATGATTGATATGTTTGATATGATTGATATGTTTGATATGATTGATATGTTTGATATGATTGATATGTTTGATATGATTGATATGATTGATATGATTGATATGTTTGATATGATTGATATGTTTGATATGATTGATATGTTTGATATGATTGATATGATTGATATGATTGATATGATTGATATGATAGATATGATTGATATGATTGATATGATTGATATGTTTGATATGATTGATATGATTGATATGATTGATATGTTTGATATGATTGATATGATAGATATGTTTGATATGATAGATATGATAGATATGTTTGATATGATTGATATGATAGATATGTTTGATATGATTGATATGATAGATATGTTTGATATGATAGATATGATAGATATGTTTGATATGTTTGATATGATTGATATGTTTGATATGATTGATATGTTTGATATGATTGATATGATTGATATGATTGATATGTTTGATATGATTGATATGATTGATATGATTGATATGTTTGATATGATTGATATGATAGATATGTTTGATATGATAGATATGATAGATATGATTGATATGATTGATATGATTGATATGATTGATATGTTTGATATGATTGATATGATTGATATGTTTGATATGATTGATATGATAGATATGTTTGATTTGATTGATATGATAGATATGATAGATATGATTGATATGATTGATAGATATGATTGATATGATTGATATGATTGATATGTTTGATATGATTGATATGTTTGATATGATTGATATGTTTGATATGATTGATATGATTGATATGATTGATATGATTGATATGATTGATATGTTTGATATGATTGATATGATTGATATGTTTGATATGATTGATATGATAGATATGTTTGATATGATAGATATGATAGATATGTTTGATATGATTGATATGATAGATATGTTTGATATGATTGATATGATAGATATGTTTGATATGATAGATATGATAGATATGTTTGATATGTTTGATATGATTGATATGTTTGATATGATTGATATGTTTGATATGATTGATATGATTGATATGTTTGATATGATTGATATGATAGATATGTTTGATATGATTGATATGTTTGATATGATAGATATGATAGATATGATTGATATGATTGATATGATTGATATGATTGATATGTTTGATATGATTGATATGATTGATATGTTTGATATGATTGATATGATAGATATGTTTGATATGATTGATATGATAGATATGATAGATATGATTGATATGATTGATAGATATGATTGATATGATTGATATGATAGATATGATAGATCTCATAGTAGCGCCCAGCCAACATTACAACATCACTTTAACACACTCACATGTGTGTGAGAGGATCAAACACACACACGCATGAGCGGAAGAATAAAAGCTCCGCCCAGAGCCGGATTAACGCAAAGGCAAACTAGGCACGTGCCTAGGGCCCGATTGGCGGGATGGGGCCCAGACAGAGGGACAAAAAAAAAAAAAAAACATTAAAATGTACAAATGTCCTATCTACAGTTTATTTCAATATTTATTAATTACCTAAAAATAGTGACGATGTGTATCTTAACCATAGACTGTTACATTACGTCACATTAACGCCAGCCCATGACTGTATTTAGGCTATTATAATCAGGTCAGAGCGGGACAACAAAGCTAGCAGGCAGGTGTTTAGAGTAGGCTAACATTCAAGATGCTTTCGGTGCGGCAAAACGTAAAAATAAAAAAAATGAAGAGGAACAAAAGAAGAGACAGCGGAGGGCTTTATAGAAGTTTCTGTCGGGCAGCTGTGAACCTGCTCGAGTCAGCAGAGCCAAAGGCCGAGCCATGCCCGGAGACACGGCCCGAAGATGCGGTGGAAGATGCGGCGGAAAATAAGTTAAACAACATTTCCGTGTCAAGTTTTATGCTGCGTTCACACCAAACGCGAATAGAGCGTCTGGCGCGAGTGATTTCAATGTTAAGTCAATGGAAAGGCGCGTTTACGCGCGGAACGCAGCATTAAGTTACAAGAAAATCTAATTCAAAATGATAAAAGATAAAAACAAATGTAAAAAAAGAAATAAATCAATAAAAGAATAATGGCATGGCCCTACTTTACATATGATATAATAATCATGTATGGCTCCCATAATTGTACAAAGTCCTTTATTTTACTCTTGGAGATATAAGTCAGCCTTTCCAGTCCAATGCACTCTGAATGTTCTTTTATCCATTGTTTTATAGAAGGTGCTTCCATGCTCTTCCAGTTCAGCAATGGCTCTTCTGGCATGTCACAATCCAAAGTCCAATAGACTAGTGTGTTTCTTTGTTTGTGAGAAACCTGTAGGATATATTCCCAGTACACAAAGTTTGGCACAATGTGGTATTTTAAGATTAAACCGTTCTGACAAACAGTTTATGACATCCTTCCAGAACTTCTGTATATCAGAACATTCCCATAGACAGTGAATTAGAGTTCCTTTATAAATTCCTTTATAAAATATATATCAGGAATATTGCTAGACATATGATTGAGTTTTTCAGGTGTTATATAAACCCTTGTCAACCATTTATACTGTAATAATTTAAGCCGCGTGTTTATGATTTGTTTTTGCGCTTTTAAACATGCTTCAGTCCATTCAAATTCCTCTATTTATTCTTGAATGGCTTTCCTCCTTTCTTTTAATTTGTCTACAGCAGACTTTTTTGAGTTAGACATTATAATATTTTGACAATTGGCCCTTTTCACCTCTTTTTTCAATTATTTCCTCAATTAATGACAGTTTGGGAATGTACATAATATCTGTAGACCTGGAAGACATAAAACTTTTAAGCTGTGAATATTTAAAAAAATTTTTTTTTGAGGGAATCTGGTGTTTATCACACAATTCTTGAAATGTAAGAAGTATACCATCCATATACAAGTCTTTAATAGTCTGAATACCTTTAGTTTTCCATAGTTTAAATCCTCCATCCTTATATTTATTATTATTATTATTTATTGTTAGACAGTTTCTAAATGGTCTTGATGAATGTGAAGGGGTCATGTTTCCCTTCTTGTTGTCAATTACAACATTTATAAATGTTGTAAGCTATTGCATTTTGCAGAAAATCTTAATTAAATGTGTTGATTAAATGTAAACAGAGCAAATAAGATAAACTTATTTGCTCTGTTTACATAGTTTACTGACACCTATTGTTTATTTACTGGTACTACTGCCTTAACAATGACACTCCCAATGGATGAGGATAATTTAATAGCATTTAATAGAGCCGTGTAATGACGTATAAATAATGAATATCAAAAAATAGTCTGATAGACTGTTTAATATACAACACAACCAATTTGTAACCAAAGACTAAAATGTGAATTCACTTTTATTAGTAACTTTGGTAAGTTTCAGATTTCAATTCATAAATAACATCGATGGAGGGGGGCCCAAAAAATGCAGCCTGCCTAGTGTAGTCCATTTATTTAATCCGGCTCTGGCTCCGCCCACTCAAGAGTCAAGACACGCCTTTGAGTCGAAACGTTACACACTGCGCCTTTAACTGATTAAAGTTAGTCAGATTTGCTCATTTCTATATCAGTGTTCATCTTTAAGTAAGTGGGTAACCATAATGTGGGTCAGAAAATGTTTTATGCAGAAATAAAATCAATTTTAAAAACTGTGCCTGTTCATTACTTTCACAATTGTGAGGATGGAGGAGTGAGGAGGTGAGGATGGAGGAGTGAGGATGGAGGGTTGAAGAGGTGAGGATAGAGGAGTGAGGAGGTGAGGATGGAGGATGGAGGAGTGAGGAGGTGAGGATGGAGGAGTGAGGAGGTGAGGATGGAGGATGGAGGAGTGAGGAGGTGAGGATGGAGGAGTGAGGAGGTGAGGATGGAGGAGTGAGGATGGAGGGTTGAAGAGGTGAGGATGGAGGATGGAGGAGGTGAGGAAGGAGGATGGAGGAGTGAGGAGGTGAGGATGGAGGAGTGAGGAGGTGAGGATGGAGGATGGAGGAGTGAGGAGTGAGGATGGAGGGTTGAAGAGGTGAGGATGGAGGAGTAAGGAGGTGAGGATGGAGGATGGAGGAGGTGAGGATGGAGGAGTGAGGAGTGAGGATGGAGGGTTGAAGAGGTGAGGATGGAGGAGTGAGGAGGCGAGGAGTGAGGAGGCGAGGAGTGAGGATGGAGGAGTGAGGAGGCGAGGAGTGAGGATGGAGGAGTGAGGATGGAGGAGTGAGGAGGTGAGGATGGAGGAGTGAGGAGGTGAGGAATGAGGATGGCGGAGCGAGGATGGAGGAGTGAGGAGGTGAGGATGGAGGAGTGAGGAGGCGAGGAGTGAGGAGGGGCGAGGAGTGAGGATGGAGGAGTGAGGATGGAGGAGTGAGGAGGCGAGGAGTGAGGATGGCGGAGCGAGGATGGAGGAGCGAGGATGGAGGAGTGAGGAGGTGAGGATGGAGGAGTGAGGAGGTGAGGAGGATGGAGGAGTGAGGAGGCGAGGAGTGAGGATGGAGGAGTGAGGAGGTGAGGAGTGAGGATGGAGGAGGTGAGGAGTGAGGAGGCGAGGAGGGTGAGGAGTGAGGATGGAGGAGTGAGGAGGTGAGGATGGAGGAGTGAGGATGGAGGAGTGAGGAGGCGAGGAGTGAGGATGGAGGAGTGAGGAGTGAGGAGGTGAGGATGGAGGAGTGAGGAGGCAAGGAGTGAGGATGGAGGAGTGAGGAGGTGAGGAGGTGAGGATGGAGGAGTGAGGAGGCAAGGAGTGAGGATGGAGGAGTGAGGAGGTGAGGATGGAGGAGTGAGGAGGTGAGGATGGAGGAGTGAGGAGGTGAGGATGGAGGAGTGAGGATGGAGGAGTGAGGAGTGAGGATGGAGGAGGCGAGGATGGAGGAGTGAGGAGGCGAGGAGTGAGGATGGAGGAGTGAGGAGTGAGGAGGTGAGGATGGAGGAGTGAGGAGGCAAGGAGTGAGGATGGAGGAGTGAGGAGGTGAGGAGGTGAGGATGGAGGAGGTGAGGAGGCAAGGAGTGAGGATGGAGGAGTGAGGAGGTGAGGAGGTGAGGATGGAGGAGTGAGGAGGCAAGGAGTGAGGATGGAGGAGTGAGGAGGTGAGGAGGTGAGGATGGAGGAGTGAGGAGGCGAGGAGTGAGGATGGAGGAGTGAGGAGGTGAGGAGTGAGGATGGAGGAGGTGAGGAGTGAGGAGGCGAGGAGGTGAGGAGTGAGGATGGATGAGTGAGGAGGTGAGGATGGAGGAGTGATGATGGAGGAGTGAGGAGGCGAGGAGTGAGGATGGAGGAGTGAGGAGTGAGGAGGTGAGGATGGAGGAGTGAGGAGGCAAGGAGTGAGGATGGAGGAGTGAGGAGGTGAGGAGGTGAGGATGGAGGAGTGAGGAGGCAAGGAGTGAGGATGGAGGAGTGAGGAGGTGAGGAGTGAGGAGGTGAGGATGGAGGAGGTGAGGAGTGAGGAGTGAGGAGGCGAGGCGAGTGAGGATGGAGGAGTGAGGAGGTGAGGGAGGTGAGGAGGCGAGGATGGAGGAGTGAGGTGAGGATGGAGGAGTGAGGAGTGAGGAGGTGAGGATGGAGGAGTGAGGAGGCAAGGAGTGAGGATGGAGGAGTGAGGAGGTGAGGAGGTGAGGATGGAGGAGTGAGGAGGCAAGGAGTGAGGATGGAGGAGTGAGGAGGTGAGGAGGTGAGGATGGAGGAGTGAGGAGGCAAGGAGTGAGGATGGAGGAGTGAGGAGGTGAGGATGAAGGAGTGAGGAGGTGAGGATGGAGGAGTGAGGAGGTGAGGATGGAGGAGTGAGGATGGAGGAGTGAGGAGGTGAGGAGTGAGGAGGCGAGGAGTGAGGATGGAGGAGTGAGGAGGTGAGGAGTGAGGAGGCGAGGAGTGAGGATGGAGGAGTGAGGAGGTGAGGATGGAGGAGTGAGGAGGCGAGGATGGAGGAGTGAGGAGTGAGGAGGCGAGGATGGATGAGTGAGGAGGCGAGGATAGCGGAGTGAGGTGGCGAGGAGGCGAGGATGGAGGAGACGAGGAGGCGAGGATGGAGAAGTGAGGATGGAGGAGTGAGGATGGAGGAGGCAAGGATGGAGGAGTGAGGAGGCGAGGAGGCGAGGATAGAGGAGTGAGGAGGCGAGGATGGAGGAGTGAGGAGTGAGGAGGCGAGGAGGCGAGGATGGAGGAGTGAGGAGGTGAGGAGTGAGGAGTGAGGAGGTGAGGATGGAGGAGTGAGGATGGAGGAGTGAGGAGGTGAGGAGTGAGGAGGCGAGGAGTGAGGATGGAGGAGGTGAGGATGGAGGAGTGAGGAGGTGAGGAGTGAGGAGGCGAGGAGTAAGGATGGAGGAGTGAGGAGGTGAGGATGGAGGAGTGAGGATGGAGGAGTGAGGAGGTGAGGATGGAGGAGTGAGGATGGAGGAGTGAGGAGGCGAGGAGTGAGGATGGAAGAGTGAGGATGGAGGAGTGAGGAGGTGAGGATGGAGGAGTGAGGAGGCGAGGAGTGAGGAGGTGAGGAGTGAGGAGGCGAGGAGGCAAGGATGGAGGAGTGAGGAGGCGAGGATAGAGGAGTGAGGAGGCGAGGAGGCGAGGATGGAGGAGTGAGGATGGAGGAGGCGAGGAGGCGAGGAGTGAGGATGGAGGATGGAGGAGTGAGGATGGAGAAGTGAGGATGGAGGAGTGAGGATGGAGAAGTGAGGATGGAGGAGTGAGGATGGAGGAGGCGAGGATGGAGGAGTGAGGAGTGAGGATTGAGGAGGCGAGGATGGAGGAGTGAGGATGGAGGAGGCGAGGATGGAGGAGTGAGGATGGAGAAGTGAGGATGGAGGAGTGAGGATGGAGGAGTGAGGATGGAGAAGTGAGGATGGAGGAGTGAGGATGGAGGAGGCGAGGATAGAGGAGTGAGGAGGCGAGGAGTGAGGATGGAGGAGTGAGGAGTGAGGAGGTGAGGATGGAGGAGTGAGGAGGCAAGGAGTGAGGATGGAGGAGTGAGGAGGTGAGGAGGTGAGGATGGAGGAGTGAGGAGGCAAGGAGTGAGGATGGAGGAGTGAGGAGGTGAGGAGGTGAGGATGGAGGAGTGAGGAGGCAAGGAGTGAGGATGGAGGAGTGAGGAGGTGAGGATGAAGGAGTGAGGAGGTGAGGATGGAGGAGTGAGGAGGTGAGGATGGAGGAGTGAGGAGGTGAGGAGTGAGGATGGAGGAGTGAGGAGGTGAGGAGTGAGGAGGCGAGGAGTGAGGAGGTGAGGAGTGAGGAGGCGAGGAGTGAGGATGGAGGAGTGAGGAGGTGAGGATGGAGGAGTGAGGAGGCGAGGATGGAGGAGTGAGGAGTGAGGAGGCGAGGATGGAGGAGTGAGGAGGCGAGGATAGCGGAGTGAGGTGGCGAGGAGGCGAGGATGGAGGAGACGAGGATGGAGGAGTGAGGAGTGAGGATTGAGGAGTGAGGATGGAGGAGGCGAGGATGGAGGAGTGAGGATGGAGGAGGCGAGGATGGAGGAGTGAGGATGGAGAAGTGAGGATGGAGGAGTGAGGATGGAGAAGTGAGGATGGAGGAGTGAGGATGGAGGAGGCGAGGATAGAGGATAGAGGAGTGAGGATGGAGGAGTGAGGATGGAGGATGGTGTGCCTGTTCATCACTTTCACAATTGTCACTTTTGCACTGATTTCATCAAGCCGATCTCGAAGATCTGGATTTGAACAGTTATTTGTGTATAAACATTAATATTATTATTAATATTAAAGTATGAAGGTCCACTGTAAACCATCAATGGAGTAAAATTTCAGACGAATTGGCCACTAATTTGCCATAATGTAAAATAATTGTCCTATATCAGTGAGTCAAGGGGCGCAGTGGAGAGCGTGTGTGTTTTTCGGAGGTGGTGAAGTGTGGTCCGCTTAACGTCTCCCGGGGGCAATAGACTCTCCGCAGATGAAGACAGATAGTCAGGCAGATGACCGTGTGTGAGAGAGTGGAGAGAGTGGAGTGGAGAGAGTGGAGTGGAGAGAGTGGAGAGAGTGGAGTGGAGAGAGTGGAGTGGAGAGAGTGGAGTGGAGAGAGTGGAGAGAGTGGAGTGGAGAGAGTGGAGAGAGTGGAGTGGAGAGAGTGGAGAGAGTGGAGAGAGTGGAGTGGAGAGAGTGGAGAGAGTGGAGAGAGTGGAGAGAGTGGAGAGAGTGGAGTGGAGAGAGTGGAGAGAGTGGAGTGGAGAGAGTGGAGAGAGTGGAGAGAGTGGAGTGGAGAGAGTGGAGAGAGTGGAGAGAGTGGAGAGAGTGGAGTGGAGAGAGTGGAGAGAGTGGAGAGAGTGGAGAGAGTGGAGAGAGTGGAGAGAGTGGAGAGAGTGGAGAGAGTGGAGTGGAGAGAGTGGAGAGAGTGGAGAGAGTGGAGAGAGTGGAGAGAGTGGAGAGAGTGGAGAGAGTGGAGAGAGTGGAGTGGAGAGAGTGGAGAGAGTGGAGAGAGTGGAGAGAGTGGAGAGAGTGGAGAGAGTGGAGAGAGTGGAGAGAGTGGAGTGGAGAGAGTGGAGTGGAGAGAGTGGAGAGAGTGGAGAGAGTGGAGAGAGTGGAGAGAGTGGAGAGAGTGGAGAGAGTGGAGAGAGTGGAGAGAGTGGAGAGAGTGGAGAGAGTGGAGTGGAGAGAGTGGAGAGAGAGAGAGTGGAGAGAGTGGAGAGAGTGGAGAGAGTGGAGAGAGTGGAGAGAGTGGAGAGAGTGGAGAGAGTGGAGTAGAGAGAGTGGAGAGAGTGGAGAGAGTGGAGAGAGTGGAGAGAGTGGAGAGAGTGGAGTGGAGAGAGTGGAGTGGAGAGAGTGGAGAGAGTGGAGAGAGTGGAGAGAGTGGAGTGGAGAGAGTGGAGAGAGTGGAGAGAGTGGAGAGAGTGGAGAGAGTGGAGAGAGTGGAGAGAGTGGAGAGAGTGGAGAGAGTGGAGTGGAGAGAGTGGAGTGGAGAGAGTGGAGAGAGAGAGAGTGGAGAGAGTGGAGAGAGTGGAGTGGAGAGAGTGGAGAGAGTGGAGTGGAGAGAGTGGAGAGAGTGGAGAGAGTGGAGTGGAGAGAGTGGAGAGAGAGAGAGTGGAGAGAGTGGAGAGAGTGGAGAGAGTGGAGAGAGTGGAGTGGAGAGAGTGGAGAGAGTGGAGTGGAGAGAGTGGAGAGAGTGGAGAGAGTGGAGAGAGTGGAGAGAGTGGAGAGAGTGGAGAGAGTGGAGAGAGTGGAGAGAGTGGAGAGAGTGGAGAGAGTGGAGAGAGTGGAGTGGAGAGAGTGGAGAGAGAGAGAGTGGAGAGAGTGGAGAGAGTGGAGAGAGTGGAGAGAGTGGAGAGAGTGGAGTGGAGAGAGTGGAGAGAGAGAGAGTGGAGAGAGTGGAGAGAGTGGAGAGAGTGGAGAGAGTGGAGAGAGTGGAGAGAGTGGAGAGAGTGGAGAGAGTGGAGTGGAGAGAGTGGAGAGAGTGGAGAGAGTGGAGAGAGTGGAGAGAGTGGAGAGAGTGGAGAGAGTGGAGAGAGTGGAGAGAGTGGAGTGGAGAGAGTGGAGTGGAGAGAGTGGAGAGAGAGAGAGTGGAGAGAGTGGAGAGAGTGGAGAGAGTGGAGAGAGTGGAGAGAGTGGAGAGAGTGGAGAGAGTGGAGAGAGTGGAGTGGAGAGAGTGGAGAGAGAGAGAGTGGAGAGAGAGAGAGTGGAGAGAGTGGAGAGAGTGGAGAGAGTGGAGAGAGTGGAGAGAGTGGAGAGAGTGGAGAGAGTGGAGAGAGTGGAGAGAGTGGAGTGGAGAG
>NC_137115.1:724509-727053 GCF_949357685.1 Gobio gobio | reverse complement strand
TGGAGAGAGTGGAGAGAGTGGAGTGGAGAGAGTGGAGAGAGTGGAGAGAGTGGAGAGAGTGGAGAGAGTGGAGAGAGTGGAGAGAGTGGAGAGAGTGGAGAGAGTGGAGAGAGTGGAGAGAGTGGAGAGAGTGGAGAGAGTGGAGAGAGTGGAGAGAGTGGAGAGAGTGGAGTGGAGAGAGTGGAGTTAGAGGGGGGATTTACTTTAGTGTCCCCTATCCCTCAGAACACCGCTCTGCTGGTGCCTATAAACTGCCCCTGCCAGGTCACTGCCTGTTTGCCCGCCGGACTCAATGAACTGCTGATGCCAGCGCTCCCGTGCCAACGATACTGTGACACTCCTCCATCTCCAGATGGGTCTCCTCGCCTTCGAGAGGGAAGTGTTTGAATTCATTCATTACCTTCACATTGATTCATTCATGTAGTATTTGTACTGTTGATTGTGACAGCAGCATGTGTGTGATGGATGTCGGGGAATAGTTTACAGAGACACTCGCCTGAATTATTCACTGCTGTTGTGAGTATGAGGCATTTGATGCATGGAGGATGAAACTCACGGTGTGCCGATGAATTGATGTGGTGTAAATGATAAATGGACTGCATTTATATAGCGCTTTTAACAGACCTACAGCCATCCAAAGCACTTTACATTTGCCTCACATTCAGCCATTCATTCGACACACTGACGGCGGTGTCAGCCATGCAAGGCTCCACAGGAGCAGCTGGGGTTCGGGTCTCGCTCATGGACACCTCGGCACTGGGTCAGACGGAACCGGGGATCCAACCACCACCTTCCGGTTGTAGAGAACCTACATGAACCACTGTCGCCCCTGTGGATGTGAATTGATGTGGTGTTTTGCGGGTTGTCCCGTGTTTCTTTTCCCCGCCTGCGTATTGAACGTTACCGGTGCCTATATTATTAACTTGATTGTTCTTCTGGAAATAAAATAATTCCAAGACAACTGGTTGTTGTTGAGATTTTGTGACATACGTGCAGGGATTTCTACG
This sequence comes from Gobio gobio, assembly GCF_949357685.1. Taxonomy (NCBI): domain Eukaryota; kingdom Metazoa; phylum Chordata; class Actinopteri; order Cypriniformes; family Gobionidae; genus Gobio; species Gobio gobio. The sequence continues at coordinate 726,046 of NC_137115.1, read as the reverse complement.
AGGTTTATTACAATATACGCCACATAAATGTGTATTTTCAGCATCTGAACCATTAACTAGACATCACCACTAACGGCTTCCCATCAAACCAGAGACATTGAGTGATAATGGACTCTTTATTACAGGCTCATCAGTTCCCCGACTGTAAACCAGCTCTTACTGGAAACCAGCTCTTACTGGGAATGGCAGTCCGTTTCAGACTCTCTGGTATTCATAAAAACTCATGTTATTAATATAAGACATCACGTGCACGCGACATTTGCTCGTGTCACGCACTCATTAACACACACACACACACACACACACGGTCAGGGTGTCGCGCGCGTCAGGGGAACCGCGAGCAGCAGCTGGAGCCGGTCACCGGGCGCGCGGCCGTCATTGCAGCGCTCGCGGGAGCAGCAGGTGTAGCGGAGCCGGTACTCGGAGCCCATGAGTGTGTGAGTCTGGTTGGAGCCGCACAGCTCCGGGGACGCACAGCCCTGAGCCGCCAGAACCGACACCGGCCCGAAGCGCCTCCAGCCGGTGAAGCAGCGCTCGAGCGGCGCGCACTCCGTGGTGATGTTGGCGCAGCGGCCGCCTCCGGCCTGCAGGGGGCAGTAATAACACAGCAGGACCTCAGTGGGGCCAGCCGACAGGACACACACACACGCCAGACACAGCGCGCATGCGCACAGGAGAGTCTGGAGGACGCCCGACCTGGACACACACACACACAACACATGTTCTAGAGATGGTTTCTGTTAGTGCATTACAATAAAAGCCAGAGAAGAGGCTCAATGGAGGGACGCGGATGTGTTTGAGTGTCATTTAAAGTGAAAGGACAGGAAGTCGCTGGTCTTTCCTTCTGTGGCGAGACGGCTTATCGAACAAGAGCTAATGAGGGCGGGGCTTGATTCTGATTGGATGGTTGTGGTTTGCTATTGGTGGATCTCATGTGAGTGACAGGTGGCCCCGCCCTCATCATCAGAGAAGAGATTAAGTTATTCCAATTCAAGATAATTTTTTTATTTTATCATTTAAAGTGAAAGAACATGAAGTGGCTGCACTGTCAAAAAAATTATAGGATCAATAAGTTATGACAACATGTTTTTAAGTTAATTTGACTCAAAATAATTTAAGCAATTTCAACTTTTTAATGTAAGTTATACAAGATTCAACTCAATTGTAAGTCAGTTGAATGTAAATTGTAATAGAGAGTTGAAATTAACTTTAAAAATTTTGTTGGTTTAACTTAAAAAAAAAGTAACCTGATTGCAGTAACCGGTTTAATAAATAGAAACTCAATTGTATCTGAACCACATAAATAAATACAAAATGTTGTGATAAATCATGAAAATAGCACAATTTGGCATGATTGACTGCATTATTACAAATAAAACTTACGAAATATGCTTACAAAATATTTTAATATTATTTGAATAAAGGGTGTCGATGTTCATTGTATTAACTCAAATGTATAATTTCAATTAACTCAATGTTAAGGCCACCAGGGGACTTACTGTTAAAAACAAGAGCTGATGTAGCGTCAGAAGAGATG
>NC_137115.1:709509-719509 GCF_949357685.1 Gobio gobio | reverse complement strand
AAATCTGGCAACCAACTTGACCTCGTCTACACACGCAACTGCACTACAGACAACATTTTGGTCAAACCTCTTCACATCTCAGATCAGTACTTCATCACATTTAATCTACAACTCACTACTCAGGCACCACCAGTTCCTCCACCAGTTCCTTTCAGGCGAAACCTGCGCTCACTTTCTCCTTCTCATCTCCTCTGCTGTGTCATCTTCTCTTCCTTCATCCACACAATTCTCCTCTATGGATGTTAACACTGCTACAGACACTTTATGCTCCACTTTAACTTCTTGTCTAGATTGTATCTGTCCTCTGTCCTCTAGGCCAGTACGTGCTACTCCCTCTAACCCTTGGCTATCTGATGTTCTTCGTGAACACAGGACCAAACTCAGGGCAGCAGAGAGGAAATGGCTTAAATCAACCGACCCGTCTGACCTTAGTAAGTATCAGTCTCTGCTCTCATCCTTTTCAGGTGAAGTCCATGCGGCTAAATCTTCATACTTCCACAACAAAATCAACAACACCTCAAACTCACACACACTCTTCAGAACTTTCAACTCTCTGCTCTGTCCTCCTCCACCTCCTCCCACCACCTCACTATCTGCCGATGACTTTGCCCATTTCTTCACAAACAAAACAACATCCATAAGTCAGTTCTCACCCCCCTCCACACACAGGATTTTTACATCAGCCAAACCCACAGCCGATCATCATCTCCTCATTCACTACACTCACTGAGGCAGAAGTATTTGAGCTTGTCCTCTCCAGCCATCCTACCACCTGTCCTCTCGATCCCATCCCTTCACATCTCCTTCAAACCATCTCTCCTACACTCCTACCAGCACTCACACACATCATCAACACATCTCTCCTACACTCCTACCAGCACTCACACACATCATCAACACATCTCTCCTACACTCCTACCAGCACTCACACACATCATCAACACATCTCTCCTACACTCCTACCAGCACTCACACACATCATCAACACATCTCTCCTACACTCCTACCAGCACTCACACACATCATCAACACATCTCTCCAACACTCCTACCAGCACTCACACACATCAACAACACATCTCTCCTACACTCCTACCAGCACTCACACACATCATCAACACATCTCTCCTACACTCCTACCAGCACTCACACACATCATCAACACATCTCTCCTACACTCCTACCAGCACTCACACACATCATCATCACATCTCTCCTACACTCCTACCAGCGCTCACACACATCATCAACACATCTCTCCTACACTCCTACCAGCACTCACACACATCATCAACACATCTATCCTACACTCCTACCAGCGCTCACACACATCATCAACACATCTCTCCTACACTCCTACCAGCACTCACACACATCATCAACACATCTCTCCTACACTCCTACCAGCACACACACACATCATCAACACATCTCTCCAACACTCCTACCAGCACTCACACACATCATCAACACATCTCTCCTACACTCCTACCAGCACTCACACACATCATCAACACATCTCTCCTACACTCCTACCAGCACTCACACACATCATCAACACATCTCTCCTACACTCCTACCAGCACACACACACATCATCAACACATCTCTCCTACACTCCTACCAGCACTCACACACATCATCAACACATCTCTCCTACACTCCTACCAGCACTCACACACATCATCAACACATCTCTCCTACACTCCTACCAGCACTCACACACATCATCAACACATCTCTCCTACACTCCTACCAGCACTCACACACATCATCAACACATCTCTCCTACACTCCTACCAGCACTCACACACATCATCAACACATCTCTCCTACACTCCTACCAGCGCTCACACACATCATCAACACATCTCTCCTACACTCCTACCAGCACTCACACACATCATCAACACATCTCTCCTACACTCCTACCAGCACTCACACACATCATCAACACATCTCTCCTACACTCCTACCAGCACTCACACACATCATCAACACATCTCTCCTACACTCCTACCAGCGCTCACACACATCATCAACACATCTCTCCTACACTCCTACCAGCACTCACACACATCATCAACACATCTCTCCTACACTCCTACCAGCACTCACACACATCATCAACACATCTCTCCTACACTCCTACCAGCACTCACACACATCATCAACACATCTCTCCTACACTCCTACCAGCGCTCACACACACCATCAACACATCTCTCCTACACTCCTACCAGCGCTCACACACATCATCAACACATCTCTCCTACACTCCTACCAGCACTCACACACATCATCAACACATCTCTCCAACACTCCTACCAGCACTCACACACATCATCAACACATCTCTCCTACACTCCTACCAGCACTCACACACATCATCAACACATCTCTCCTACACTCCTACCAGCACTCACACACATCATCAACACATCTCTCCTACACTCCTACCAGCACTCACACACATCATCATCACATCTCTCCTACACTCCTACCAGCACTCACACACATCATCAACACATCTCTCCTACACTCCTACCAGCACTCACACACATCATCAACACATCTCTCCTACACTCCTACCAGCACTCACACACATCATCAACACATCTCTCCTACACTCCTACCAGCACTCACACACATCATCAACACATCTCTCCTACACTCCTACCAGCACTCACACACATCATCAACACATCTCTCCTACACTCCTACCAGCACTCACACATATCATCAACACATCTCTCCTACACTCCTACCAGCACTCACACACATCAACACATCTCTCCTACACTCCTACCAGCACTCACACACATCATCAACACATCTCTCCTACACTCCTACCAGCACTCACACACATCATCAACACATCTCTCCTACACTCCTACCAGCACTCACACACATCATCAACACATCTCTCCTACACTCCTACCAGCACTCACACACATCATCAACACATCTCTCCTACACTCCTACCAGCACTCACACACATCATCAACACATCTCTCCTACACTCCTACCAGCGCTCACACACATCATCAACACATCTCTCCTACACTCCTACCAGCACTCACACACATCATCAACACATCACTCCTACACTCCTACCAGCGCTCACACACATCATCAACACATCTCTCCTGCACTCCTACCAGCGCTCACACACATCATCAACACATCTCTCCTACACTCCTACCAGCACTCACACACATCATCAACACATCTCTCCTACACTCCTACCAGCACTCACACACACATCAACACATCTCTCCTACACTCCTACCAGCACTCACACACATCATCAACACATCTCTCCTACACTCCTACCAGCGCTCACACACATCATCAACACATCTCTCCTACACTCCTACCAGCACTCACACACATCATCAACACATCTCTCATACACTCCTACCAGCACTCACACACATCATCAACACATCTCTCCTACACTCCTACCAGCACTCACACACATCATCATCACATCTCTCCTACACTCCTACCAGCACTCACACACATCATCAACACATCTCTCCTACACTCCTACCAGCACTCACACACATCATCAACACATCTCTCCTACACTCTTACCAGCGCTCACACACATCATCAACACATCTCTCCTACACTCTTACCAGCGCTCACACACATCATCAACACATCTCTCCTACACTCCTACCAGCACTCACACACATCATCAACACATCTCTCCAACACTCCTACCAGCGCTCACACACATCATCAACACATCTCTCCTACACTCCTACCAGCGCTCACACACATCATCAACACATCTCTCCTACACTCCTACCAGCACTCACACACATCATCAACACATCTCTCCTACACTCTTACCAGCGCTCACACACATCATCAACACATCTCTCCTACACTCCTACCAGCGCTCACACACATCATCAACACATCTCTCCTACACTCCTACCAGCACTCACACACATCATCAACACATCTCTCCTACACTCCTACCAGCACTCACACACATCATCAACACATCTCTCCTACACTCCTACCAGCACTCACACACATCATCAACACATCTCTCCTACACTCTTACCAGCGCTCACACACATCATCAACACATCTCTCCTACACTCCAACCAGCGCTCACACACATCATCAACACATCTCTCCTACACTCCTACCAGCACTCACACACATCAACACATCTCTCCTACACTCCTACCAGCACTCACACACATCATCAACACATCTCTCCTACACTCCTACCAGCACTCACACACATCATCAACACATCTCTCCTACACTCCTACCAGCACTCACACACATCATCAACACATCTCTCCTACACTCCTACCAGCACTCACACACATCATCAACACATCTCTCCTACACTCCTACCAGCACTCACACACATCATCATCACATCTCTCCTACACTCCTACCAGCACTCACACACATCATCAACACATCTATCCTACACTCCTACCAGCGCTCACACACATCATCAACACATCTCTCCTACACTCCTACCAGCACTCACACACATCATCAACACATCTCTCCTACACTCCTACCAGCGCTCACACACATCATCAACACATCTCTCCTACACTCCTACCAGCGCTCACACACATCATCAACACATCTCTCCTACACTCCTACCAGCACTCACACACATCATCAACACATCTCTCCTACACTCCTACCAGCACTCACACACATCATCAACACATCTCTCCTACACTCCTACCAGCGCTCACACACATCATCAACACATCTCTCCTACACTCCTACCAGCGCTCACACACATCATCAACACATCTCTCCTACACTCCTACCAGCACTCACACACATCATCAACACATCTCTCCTACACTCCTACCAGCACTCACACACATCATCAACACATCTCTCCTACACTCCTACCAGCGCTCACACACATCATCAACACATCTCTCCTACACTCCTACCAGCACTCACACACATCATCAACACATCTCTCCTACACTCCTACCAGCACTCACACACATCATCAACACATCTCTCCTACACTCCTACCAGCACTCACACACATCATCAACACATCTCTCCTACACTCCTACCAGCACTCACACACATCATCAACACATCTCTCCTACACTCCTACCAGCACTCACACACATCATCAACACATCTCTCCTACACTCCTACCAGCACTCACACACATCATCAACACATCTCTCCTACACTCCTACCAGCACTCACACACATCATCATCACATCTCTCCTACACTCCTACCAGCACTCACACACATCATCAACACATCTCTCCTACACTCCTACCAGCACTCACACACATCATCAACACATCTCTCCTACACTCCTACCAGCACTCACACACACATCAACACATCTCTCCTACACTCCTACCAGCACTCACACACATCATCAACACATCTCTCCTACACTCCTACCAGCGCTCACACACATCATCAACACATCTCTCCTACACTCCTACCAGCACTCACACACATCATCAACACATCTCTCCTACACTCCTACCAGCGCTCACACACATCATCAACACATCTCTCCTACACTCCTACCAGCACTCACACACATCATCAACACATCTCTCCTACACTCCTACCAGCGCTCACACACATCATCAACACATCTCTCCTACACTCCTACCAGCACTCACACACATCATCAACACATCTCTCCTACACTCCTACCAGCACTCACACACATCATCAACACATCTCTCCTACACTCCTACCAGCACTCACACACATCATCAACACATCTCTCCTACACTCCTACCAGCACTCACACACATCATCAACACATCTCTCCTACACTCCTACCAGCTCTCACACACATCATCAACACATCTCTCCTGCACTCCTACCAGCGCTCACACACATCATCAACACATCTCTCCTACACTCCTACCAGCACTCACACACATCATCATCACATCTCTCCTACACTCCTACCAGCACTCACACACATCATCAACACATCTCTCCTACACTCCTACCAGCACTCACACACATCATCAACACATCTCTCCTACACTCCTACCAGCACTCACACACACATCAACACATCTCTCCTACACTCCTACCAGCACTCACACACATCATCAACACATCTCTCCTACACTCCTACCAGCGCTCACACACATCATCAACACATCTCTCCTACACTCCTACCAGCACTCACACACATCATCATCACATCTCTCCTACACTCCTACCAGCACTCACACACATCATCAACACATCTCTCCTACACTCCTACCAGCACTCACACACATCATCAACACATCTCTCCTACACTCCTACCAGCTCTCACACACATCATCAACACATCTCTCCTGCACTCCTACCAGCGCTCACACACATCATCAACACATCTCTCCTACACTCCTACCAGCGCTCACACACATCATCAACACATCTCTCCAACACTCCTACCAGCACTCACACACATCATCAACACATCTCTCCTACACTCCTACCAGCACTCACACACATCATCAACACATCTATCCTACACTCCTACCAGCGCTCACACACATCATCAACACATCTCTCCTACACTCCTACCAGCACTCACACACATCATCATCACATCTCTCCTACACTCCTACCAGCACTCACACACATCATCAACACATCTCTCCTACACTCCTACCAGCACTCACACACATCATCAACACATCTCTCCTACACTCCTACCAGCTCTCACACACATCATCAACACATCTCTCCTGCACTCCTACCAGCGCTCACACACATCATCAACACATCTCTCCTACACTCCTACCAGCGCTCACACACATCATCAACACATCTCTCCTGCACTCCTACCAGCACTCACACACATCATCAACACATCTCTCCTACACTCCTACCAGCGCTCACACACATCATCAACACATCTCTCCTACACTCCTACCAGCACTCACACACATCATCAACACATCTCTCCTACACTCCTACCAGCACTCACACACATCATCATCACATCTCTCCTACACTCCTACCAGCACTCACACACATCATCATCACATCTCTCCTACACTCCTACCAGCACACACACACATCATCAACACATCTCTCCAACACTCCTACCAGCACTCACACACATCATCAACACATCTATCCTACACTCCTACCAGCGCTCACACACATCATCAACACATCTCTCCTACACTCCTACCAGCACTCACACACATCATCAACACATCTCTCCTACACTCCTACCAGCACTCACACACATCATCAACACATCTCTCCTACACTCCTACCAGCACTCACACACATCATCAACACATCTCTCTGCACCGGCATTTTCCCTACCACATTCAGGCAGGCTCGGGTAACTCCACTGCTTAAGAAACCCACATTAAACTCATCACTCATAGATAACTACAGACCTGTTTCTCTCCTACCATTCATAGCGAAAACACTTGAACGAGTTGTTTTCAACCAGGTTTCATCCTTCCTCTCACAGAATAATCAGCTGGACACTAACCAATCAGGTTTCAAAAGGGGCCACTCCACAGAGACTGCACTACTGTCGGTCACTGAAGCCCTGCGGATAGCTAAAGCTGACTCCAAATCATCAGTCCTCGTCCTGCTCGATCTATCTGCGGCCTTTGACACGGTCAATCATCAGATTCTTCTGTCCACCCTCTCATCACTGGGCATCACAGGGACTCCGCTCCACTGGTTTGAGTCTTATCTCACAGGTAGGTCTTTCAAGGTTGCCTGGAGAGGAGAGGAATCCCAAGCACATCAACTGACCACAGGGGTTCCTCAGGGCTCAGTGCTTGGACCTCTCCTTCTCCATCTACACTACTTCATTAGGTCCCATCATACAGGCACATGGCTTCTCATATCACTGCTATGCTGATGACACTCAGCTCTACCTTTCATTTCAACCAGGCGACCCCACAGTAGCTGCACAAATCTCCAGCTGTCTGTCTGACATCTCTGCATGGATGAGAAAACATCACCTGCAGCTCAACCTGGCAAAGACTGAGTTTCTCATCTTCCCCACCAGTCCCACTATGCAACATGACTTCACCATCCAGTTAGGTGCATCCCTGATCTCCCCTACAGAGTCGGTCAGAAACCTTGGCATAATCTTTGAGACCAGTTGTCCTTCAGAGAACACATTGCTAAGACAGCTCGCTCATGCAGGTTTGCGCTCTACAACATCAGGAAGATCAGACCTTTCCTAGCAGAACACGCAACACAGCTTCTTGTACAGGCCCTGGTTATTTCTAGACTTGACTACTGCAATGCGCTTCTGGCTGGACTCCCCTCTTGTGCGATCCAAACACTTCGAATGATCCAGAATGCAGCAGCACGTCTTGTCTTCAACGAGCCCAAAAGGACCCACGTCACACCACTCTTCATCTCTCAGCACTGGCTACCACTCGCTGCTCACATCAAGTTTAAGGCGCTGACGCTTGTTTCACTGTTTCACTTATTTCTGTTGACAATGTGTAGTAAAATAAATAGCCTACAATCTACTGGAGTGAGGTGAAACCAGAACAAAGTTGTTATTAGCTAGCTGATAATTTTTTATTAAATTGCATATGGCAGAAAATTAGGCTATTTGTTATTTTTTAATGCTACTTTTTAATATTGATATGATTATATACCAAAACAATTCTCTGTAAATAGTGTAAAAGATGAGGAACAAAATAAACAAACAACGATGTAAGAGATACATAATATGAGATATCAAAATAAGATTTTTTTGCATTTTTTAAATGTATTGTCAGTATTGTGCTCGCAGATCACGTGGGTAGGGTGTGTGTGTGTGTGTGTGTGTGTGTGTCAACCACCAGAGAAGACCATTTTTGACCCTGTGGGGTCATGTGAGTAATGAAGGCTCACCTGGTGTAGATCAGCAGGAGTATGTCCTGACCGCACCCGCGTCCAGCCGCTGAACTCCGCCTGCAGCCGGCACACACACGCATTAGCCACACACACGCCAACATGTTAAACACACACATGCACAGACACAAGCTCCACACGAGCAGATCAGCGCTCACGTACCGTCCAGCTGCGGTTTCTTGGCCATGAGGGCGGCGGAGGAGGCGTCGCTGGCGCTCACCCTGAAGCTGGCGGGCAGTGTGTCCGAGGCGCTCACGCTCATCCCGCTCATCCCGCGCACGTCTTTGGGCCGGAACTTCTTCCTCCAGGACGGTGCGCGCCGGAAGTTCTTGTCGTCGTCCTGCGGAGGAACGGCCGTGATGTGAAGCGCTCAGATCTGATATAGCAGACTGATCAACTCAACTCACCTCGTCCAGTCTCCTCTCTGTTCCCGCGGCGATCAGGTGACCGTACTCGTGCTCCAGCAGCGCTCGCGCCTGCACACACACAGCACATCAGCGGAGGGAGATCACACACACACACACTTACAACGCAAGTCAAAGATTCCAACAACTACAGCGACACAAACGCCCTGGGAGGGAATGTTATTGTGCAGTCTCTTCAGATAAACACACTCTTTACACGAGGCTCAACATTAAGCCGGTTCACATGCTTGTTCTTCGCACTAGTAAATCTGTCACTCACTTGTCCGAGGAAAAAAATAAGTTAAACTAAACTCCCAGTAGGGGGCGCAGGTGACCGTCTTAATGAGTGAGTCATTGAGTCGATTCAGTGAAACGGCTGATTCGTTCAGGAATGAGGCGGTCGTTTACGAACAGGTCATTGAATCTTTGACTCAAACGATTCTTCAAACACTGAATCATTCAGTAACACACACTGATGCTGTGAGACGGGTTATGGTTCTGCTGTAACACACACTGATGCTGTGAGGCGGGTTATGGTTCTTCACTAACACACACTGATGCTGTGAGACGGGTTATGGTTCTGCTGTAACACACACTGATGCTGTGAGACGGGTTATGGTTCTAATGTAACACACACTGATGCTGTGAGACGGGTTATGGTTCTGCTGTAACACACACTGATGCTGTGAGGCGGGTTATGGTT
>NC_137115.1:687009-702009 GCF_949357685.1 Gobio gobio | reverse complement strand
GTATGTATGAATGTATGTATGTATGTATGTATGTATGTATGGATGTATGTATGAATGTATGTATGTATGAATGTATGTATGTATGGATGCATGTATGGATGTATGTATGAATGTATGTATGTATGGATGTATGTATGTATGAATGTATGAATGTATGTATGTATGTATGTATGTATGTATGTATGTATGTATGTATGAATGTATGTATGTATGTATGTATGTATGTATGTATGGATGGATGCATGTATGTATGTATGGATGGATGTATGTATGGATGTATGTATGAATGTATGAATGTATGTATGTATGTATGTATGTATGTATGGATGTATGTATGTATGTATGGATGTAAGGATGTATGAATGTATGTATGTATGTATGTATGGATGTATGTATGCATGTGTGTATGTATGGATGCATGTATGTATGTATGTATGTATGGATGTATGTATGTATGTATGTATGTATGTATGTATGGATGTATGGATGTATGTATGGATGTATGTATGTATGTATGTATGTATGTATGTATGTATGGATGTATGTATGAATGTATGTATGTATGTATGTATGTATGGATGGATGTATGTATGGATGTATGTATGAATGTATGTATGTATGTATGTATGTATGGATGTATGCATGCTCGTAAGGATGTATGTATGTATGTATGTATGTATGTATGTATGTATGTATGGATGTATGTATGGATGTATGTATGGATGCTCGTAAGGATGTATGTATGGATGTATGTATGAATGTATGTATGGATGTATGTATGAATGTATGTATGTATGGATGTATGTATGGATGTATGTATGAATGTATGTATGTATGGATGTATGGATGTATGGATGTATGAATGTATGTATGTACGTATGTATGGATGTATGCATGTGTGTATGTATGGATGCATGTATGTATGTATGTATGGATGCATGTATGTATGCATGAATGTATGTATGTATGTATGTATGTATGTATGTATGTATGTATGTATGTATGTATGTATGTATGTATGTATGTATGTATGTATGAATGAATGTATGTATGTATGTATGTATGTATGTATGTATGTATGTATGTATGTATGAATGTATGGATGTATGTATGAATGTATGTATGTATGTATGTATGTATGGATGCATGTATGTATGTATGTATGTATGTATGTATGTATGTATGTATGTATGGATGTATGTATGTATGGATGTATGTATGAATGTATGTATGGATGTATGTATGGATGTATGTATGAATGTATGTATGTATGGATGTATGTATGAATGTATGTATGTATGTATGGATGTATGTATGAATGTATGTATGTATGGATGTATGTATGGATGTATGTATGAATGGATGTATGTATGAATGTATGTATGAATGTATGTATGTATGGATGTATGTATGAATGTATGTATGGATGTATGTATGGATGTATGTATGTATGGATGTATGTATGTATGTATGTATGTATGTATGTATGTATGGATGTATGTATGGATGTATGTATGAATGTATGTATGTATGGATGTATGTATGGATGTATGTATGTATGGATGTATGTATGAATGTATGGATGTATGTATGAATGTATGTATGGATGTATGTATGGATGTATGTATGAATGTATGTATGTATGGATGTATGTATGTATGTATGTATGGATGTATGTATGAATGTATGTATGTATGTATGTATGTATGTATGGATGCATGTATGTATGTATGGATGTATGTATGTATGTATGGATGTATGTATGAATGTATGTATGTATGGATGTATGTATGAATGTATGTATGGATGTATGTATGGATGTATGTATGAATGTATGTATGTATGTATGTATGTATGTATGGATGTATGTATGAATGTATGTATGTATGAATGTATGTATGTATGGATGCATGTATGGATGTATGTATGAATGTATGTATGTATGGATGTATGTATGTATGAATGTATGAATGTATGTATGTATGTATGTATGTATGTATGTATGTATGAATGTATGTATGTATGTATGTATGTATGTATGTATGGATGGATGCATGTATGTATGTATGGATGGATGTATGTATGGATGTATGTATGAATGTATGAATGTATGTATGTATGTATGTATGTATGTATGGATGTATGTATGTATGTATGTATGTAAGGATGTATGAATGTATGTATGTATGTATGTATGGATGTATGTATGCATGTGTGTATGTATGGATGCATGTATGTATGTATGTATGTATGTATGTATGTATGTATGTATGTATGTATGGATGTATGTATGTATGTATGTATGTATGTATGTATGTATGTATGTATGTATGTATGAATGTATGGATGTATGTATGTATGTATGTATGTATGTATGTATGTATGTATGAATGTATGTATGTATGTATGTATGAATGTATGGATGTATGTATGTATGTATGTATGTATGTATGTATGTATGTATGTATGTATGTATGTATGTATGTATGTATGAATGTATGTATGTATGTATGTATGTATGTATGTATGGATGTATGCATGTGTGTATGTATGGATGCATGTATGTATGTATGTATGTATGTATGTATGTATGTATGTATGTATGTATGTATGTATGTATGTATGTATGCATGTATGTATGTATGTATGTATGTATGTATGTATGTATGTATGTAAGTATGTATGTATGTATGAATGTATGGATGTATGTATGTATGTATGTATGTATGTATGTATGTATGTATGTATGTATGTATGTATGTATGTATGTACGTATGTATGTATGGATGTATGGATGTATGTATGCATGTATGTATGAATGTATGTATGGGTGCATGTATGGATTTTTTTCTAGACAGACCAACCACATTCTCTGAGGTTGTTTATTGATAATATTTGCCTCTGTAGAGTCACAAGTCGGTATGATTTCTAAAAAACAAAAGTTTTAATTCTCCATAAAGAACAACACTACCCACAATCCCGTAGAGAGATCCATCAATCACAAAAGCCACTGTTAGCTCATAACTCAACAGGAAGCCCAGACTGGAAGCATGAGCGGCCCATGACTGACCTGTGGAAGCTGTCCACCATCTTGAGCTGACTGCGCAGGTCTTTTTTGGTCAGATGATCCAGCATGCGAGCGTCGACCAGCGACTCCATGAAGTAACTGCGGTACTGAGGTAAGCCCAGGCTGGGCAGCCAGTCGTTCCCGATCCATTCGTGGTTCATGTCGCCGTAGGCCAGAGTCTGAGAGCAAACAACACACATTCAGTCCCTCAAGAGCACAATGAGGACCATCAAACCACACGTAATGTTGAGAAACACTGGCCAGATGAGCAGAACACCTGAATAATGACACTACTGTCTGTGGAGGAGTCTGCAGATTTGACTCTGTTATGCATGTAAATATAACGATATCCATCCAGAAAGCAGTCAGATTGATCATAATCTGCTGATATTAGAGAAAGTCTCTGAGGTGAGAAGGCTTAACGTGTTCCGGACAGGATCCTGCATACGTGATTGATGTCATGCAGTAAAAACACAGCCCTCAGAAGAGAAAGGCAGAGGTGTGTGTGTGTGTGTGTGTGTGTGTGGGGAAGAGGTTCAAACCTGGGCCCAGCCGCCCTCCTCATCCTCCTGGTGTTAGCGGTTAGCATGTGGAGCGAGGGGAGCGTGTCAGTAGCAGAAGGTCAAATACAGTAAAACATCACACAACTACATCAGCTGACTGACCGTGAGCGGCGTGGCGGCCAAACTCTCCATCTCCTCGTGTGTGAGCCAGACATTCCCAGAAGACTACAGTGAGTGAGGGCGGGAAAACAATGAGGACAGATGGAGTGAGAGAGGGGTTATTGAGCAGCAGGAACATTAGTGAAAGCGTCACAATCATCCCATCAGGTGTTAATGTGTGAGGCATGCGAGAGAGAGAGAGAGAGAGAGAGGACGGACGAGTGTGTGTGTGTGTGTGTGTGTGTGTGTGTGTGTTCACAGCTACAGGAGGAGGTTTGAGTGAGTTTCTCTGACATCATCAGTGTCTGCTCCACACACTTCTTGTTCACCAATAACGGTCTCGCCTCTAGTCCTTTAAACCCGGAGAGTTTCACTTCATCATCATCATCATCATCATCATCATCATCATCTTCATCATCATCATGAGGAACCCTGGACTAGAGCTGCTCGACCTCAAGAGAAACCCAACGCCTCTTCTCGGATAATAAACGTGATCGCAATATAAAATGAATTTCCTTGTTGGTAGAGCTGCAGAATTTGGCCAAATGTTTATATATCAATATGACCAAATAGATAAATACATCAGGGCTGGGTATTGACACAAATTGCACAATTCGATTTGACTGAATATTGATTATTGTGGATATATATCAGGCAATACATGGCAGATGTTCTCCAGGAAATCCGATCTCTGAACTGGGGGTCAGAGGTCAGCCGACTGTAATACTGAAGGGAACAATTCACAGATTTGTATAGAAACACTTAACCCTTGTGCATACTTATGGACATTTGGGGATTTTTCAGTTTAGTTTTTTTGATAACTTTGTCTGTGGCAATGCTTTTATATGTATTTTTATTGGAATTTTAATATTATTTCACCCCCATTTCCTTTAAAAAAACTATTTTGCACTAGGTACACTAAATATTTCCTCTCAGCGCCCTTTAGACAAAAATGTCCCAATTGAAACCCATTAAAACTGCAATTTTGAGTCCCATTGCCATTTAAATATAAAATGCTGCAATCTTTGTTAATAGGCTTTTATTCTGTTGGCAAGGCTTCAAAATGTAATTTTTTACTATTTTTTTTATCAGATGATGCCATTTTTTCAGGTTTGGCGTATTAAGCAAATACTCACTTTATTCCTGTTTATGCATATGATAGAGCCAATTTGATCAGTTATGCAGCTATAACTGTGTGTGTGTTAGTAAGGATGTCAGAGTGTGGTGTGTATGTATGTAATAAAAAAATGGTGTGTGTGTGCTTGTAATATTTGAGAGAGAAAAGCTCAAATCCAGCCGCTGTGCATCAGTTCTGCTGGCCTCTAATGGGGAAAGTTGTCACTGCGCCCAAATTAAATCTGACTCATTTTTGGAGATATCAACCTCAAATTTGGAACACAACTTTTTTAGATGTATGGCTTTGATTTTCTAGCAGTTTTAGAGTTCAACATGTTTAAAAAAAATATGTATTTTTTAAATAAAATATTCATAAATAATTTCCATAAACTTAAACCTCTTTTTGGTTTCACTTTTTTAACTTTTGACTTAATCTATAACCTGCCACGGGTCTTCTTTAAAATGACACCAAACTTAAGTCTGTGCTTCCAATATACATTTTTTTATGACATGGACATTTTTGTCCTCTATGGACCTGTGTAACTTTTTTTAATTGATGCACAAGGGTTAAATAAAGTATGAAATATAAACATTTAAATGGTGGCTGTCATAAAACCGTGCCAGATTTACTCAAATATGCATCAAATATTGAAGAACATTAGCAATGATAATGCGTATGTGATATGGGTCATATATTAATCCGAATGCTCCTCTGTAGAGTTATGTTTCTGCAGACGGACGAGCTGCTGGACACTGGATGGGGTTTTTCTGAGGTAAATGTGACGGTTTTACTGATTGAGTGATGTCACATGATACGGATGTGTGTGAGTTATCTTTAATGCTCATTCATGTTTATTTGGGGCTGTAACTGATATTAAAGCGGAGGAGAAGATCAGTTCATCTAGAGCGATCTCACGCCACAGAGCCAACACAGCGTTTATGATTCTGATTTTCCTAATTAAATGGACGATTTGAAATCTAAGACTTTGTTTCATATCAATAGTAACAGCACAGATTATTGTGATTTATTGGATGAGGCGCTACAATGATCCGTTCATTCATCATCTGAACACAGGACTCATCAACTCTTGGGGTTTAAGAATCAATATCGGCTCATAAAAATGAGAATCGATTAAAATCGAGAAATCTAGATTTTTTACCCAGTCCTGAAATATATATATATATATATATTTATTTATTTCACCGTAAAACTCACAAAATGAATATTTCATTCTACACTACAACTGTAAAATTATAATACCATTTATAGCAGTCTTAATTTCTGCATTTTCAAATGATAAAGATTTTTTGTGTAGATGTAACACCGCATGAAGTCTTGAAGCGTTTGTGTGTGTTTGGCTCATGATGAACGTTAAAGCCACACTCGCAGATGCACTTCCTGTTGTGTAAGTGTCCGTGAACACAGCGCCTTCACTCTGACACACACAGCGCTAATATTTAACTCTTTCCCCGCCACAACGAGATTTCCGGAAATAAGCATCTTCAGAATCTCCTGATCTAAACACAGGAGAAGCAGAAGCAGGAACGAGCGATAGAAGCTGCTGATGATCATCAAACATTAAACAGTGTTTAACTCTAAACTGCTGAACGTCTCTGAATGAACTGATGAACCCATGAGGAGGAAACGCCTGAAGCTTAGAGGTGTTGATGGACTCGATCATCGCCAGACAACAACACTGACTAAAACACCATTTAACGGCGTTTGCTCAGAATGTCGCTTTATGAAACTGACCCACATTCACGTGTTGAAGAATGCATGAAGATAGAATAAAAATTTTTGTGTGTTTTGTTTGTTAGTTTAGAAGCAGAGGCTCTGTTCTTTCAACAAATACATATTCTGGGGCCATGAAGGTTGTTGTGAATATGATCATTAACGCTGGCGGGAAAACAGTGTTCATTTTGATTTAGTTTATATCATAGTCATTGGACTAAAATGCCATTTAGTTTTAGTCGTATTTTAGTCACCTGAATTGTTTTTAGTTTTAGTCTAGTTTTAGTCTCCTAAAATCTAATGAGTTTAGTTCAGTTGTAATACATTAAGCATATAAGCGTCACATAACCGACTGTCAATTGAACTGACATTTTGACATTTAGTTTTTGACATTAAAAATACACGAAAGAGAGCTCAGATCACTTTTGTGTTTGTTTTTTTAAAAACATCTCTATAGTTTTTATAACTCTGTATTTCTGCTTTAGTCAGTAGGCCAGATCAGGTTAAGCTAAAGCTTCAAATAAGTTTATTTTTTAAATTTCAGTTAACATTTATTTAATTTCAAGTAATGAAGATTTTTTTATGGTTTTATTGAACTATTATAACCCTGATACTTTATTGAATGTGTGTCAAATACTGGTCTTTCCGTCTGACTATGAATTAAATGGGAATTCAATTAAATATAGTTTATTGTCTAAGCAAAAACGAATATATAATGCAAGACTTTTAATTATAAACAAGCTGGAAATACACATTGACTCTTATTTTGAAATGTCTGCTCCTCTATTGCAGTTGCAGGAGCTCATTCAAGTTCAGGAGATAAAATATGCATCATTACAACCGTCTAAAACATATTACTATATAAACATGGTAAAGTAAACACTGTCATTATTCATCAGCATTAGTTCATAAACACTGGTCTGGCATAAGTGTGTGTTATTGATTGAGCCGCTCTGGAGCTGGATTGGGTGAGTGTGTGTGTGTGTGTGTGTGTTATTGATTGAGCCGCTCTGGAGCTGGATTGGGTGTGTGTGTGTGTGTGTGTGTGTTATTGATTGAGCCGCTCTGGAGCTGGATTGGGTGTGTGTGTGTGTGTGTGTGTTATGGATTGAGCCGCTCTGGAGCTGGATTGGGTGTGTGTGTGTGTGTGTGTGTGTGTGTGTGTGTGTGTGTGTGTGTGTGTGTGTGTGTGTGATCAAATGTGTTCATCTGAGACACAGATCATCAGTTCTGACCCATCTCTGCCCTAATCCACCCTCACTAACCTCACTATTCTCCTCTCGCTTTTATTAGTGGACGAAAATGACAGTTGAGTTTCGTAATAGTTTTTGGCATCCAACACTAGTTTTTATTTAGTTATCGTCTCATTTTTTCGTCAGTGAAAAAAGGTTGTTGACGAAAATTATGACGAAAATTATTCGTCAACGAAATGAACGCTGACGGGGAAAGAGTTGATTGGATTGGACAGTCAGTTATATGGTGATTAGTGTTATTCTCACTGATGAGAGCCCTCAACTCTAGCCTAGAGATTGTGTTAGTGTGAAGCTGGTGTTCTGGGCTGATGTGTGTGTCTGATCTGCTGGAGAACACACACAGACTCCGCCTGAGGAGAGGAGAGGTGTCCTACCGTTCTGGAGGTCGGGGGGGCCGATGGGCTGGTGAGCGACATGATCTCCTGGATGGCCAGGCGTAGTTTGAGGCGGTGAAGGGGGTTGCTGATGCCGATCTCGCGCTGGATCTCGGTGTCCGACAGGGCAGACATGATGGCACCGCTCTTCACGTTGGCACGGCACGCTGCCACATACCAGGCAGGCATCCCGACCCACAGCTGAGAGAAACACACCACACACACTCCATCATCTGGACACACTCTTCCTCATCATGACAGCAGGAAAGCCCTGAGCTGATCTACTGTACCTCCAGCCACACCACGACGGTCGGGCCGTCCCACTGAGCGAAGGGCAGACCCTGCCGACACGCCTCCTCCAGCAATTCATGCCTGAAAACACAAAACATCATTACACGCATGTGCACAGAGCGTGTGTTATGGCATGAGAACACGCAGCAGTCACACGGTGAGCGAACAGCACATGTACAGATGAGGAAACGGCAGCGGATTAGCAGAAGAGTTGAAGAGAGAGAGAACCCGGACATCATTTCCACCAACAGATCACCAGAACACCCAGGGATTCAAACATCTCAATACATCAAAGGTTAAAACTGACTCTTCTGTTCACACACACACACACACACACACACTGTCGTTCATGCTGTTCAGATTCTGCTGCTCTAAACAAGACGTCAGGAAACCATCATGAGCAGGAGTAGCCGTGATCCCTGACGGTGTGAACACTCTCAAAGCAACAGCAGGCCAACCCATAATGCACCACACTGGAGAGTAGATGAAAGGAGGATACAGGCAGACATGCGTCTCACAGCCATGCTGAAGAATGAAGAGAAGCGTTCGGGCCAAGAGGCTCTGAGACACAGGCCTTCAGCTCACCATCAGATCGGACACACGTGTGGCGTGACCGTGGCGTGACTGTGGCATGACCGTGTGGTGTGACTGTGGCGTGACATTGGCGTGACCGTGGCGTGACTGTGGCATGACCGTGTGGTGTGACTGTGGCGTGACATTGGCGTGACCGTGGCGTGACTGTGGCATGACTGTGGCGTGACCATGGCGTGACTATGGCGTGACCGTGGCGTGAGAGTGGTGTGACCGTGGCGTGACCGTGGCGTGACCATGGCGTGACTGTGGCGTGACTGTGGCGTGACTGTGGCGTGACCGTGGCGTGACCATGGCGTGAGAGTGGTGTGACCGTGGTGTGACCGTGGTGTGACCGTGACGTGACCGTGGCGTGACTGTGGCGTGACTGTGGCGTGAGAGTGGCGTGACCATGGCGTGACCGTGGCGTGACCGTGGCGTGACCATGGCGTGAGAGTGGTGTGACCGTGGTGTGACTGTGGCGTGACTGTGGCGTGAGAGTGGCGTGACCATGGCGTGACCGTGGCGTGACCGTGGCGTGACCGTGGCGTGACTGTGGCATGACCGTGTGGTGTGACTGTGGCGTGACTGTGGCGTGACCGTGGCGTGACTGTGGCGTGACTGTGGCGTGAGAGTGGCGTGACCATGGCGTGACCGTGGCGTGACCGTGGCGTGACCGTGGCGTGACTGTGGCATGACCGTGTGGTGTGACTGTGGCGTGACATTGGCGTGACCGTGGCGTGACTGTGGCATGACTGTGGCGTGACCATGGCGTGACTATGGCGTGACCGTGGCGTGAGAGTGGTGTGACCGTGGCGTGACCGTGGCGTGACCATGGCGTGACTGTGGCGTGACCGTGGCGTGACCATGGCGTGAGAGTGGTGTGACCGTGGTGTGACCGTGGTGTGACCGTGACGTGACCGTGGCGTGACTGTGGCGTGACTGTGGCGTGAGAGTGGCGTGACCATGGCGTGACCGTGGCATGACCGTGGCGTGACCATGGCGTGAGAGTGGTGTGACCGTGGTGTGACCGTGGTGTGACCGTGGCGTGACTGTGGCGTGAGAGTGGAGTGGCTGTGGCGTGACTGTGGCGTGAACGTGGAGTGGCTGTGGCGTGACCGTGGCATGACCGTGGTGTGACTATGGCGTGACCGTGGAGTGACTGTGGCGTGACCGTGGCATGACCGTGGCGTGACCGTGGAGTGACTGTGGCGTGACTGTGGCGTGAGAGTGGTGTGACCGTGGCGTGACTGTGGCGTGACCGTGGCGTGACTGTGTGGTGACCGTGGCGTGACCGTGGCGTGACTGTGGCGTGAGAGTGGTGTGACCATTGCATGACTGTGGCGTGACCGTGTGGTGTGACCGTGGTGTGACCGTGGCGTGACCGTGGCGTGACTGTGGCGTGAGAGTGGTGTGACCGTGGCGTGACCGTGGCGTGACTGTGGCGTGAGAGTGGTGTGACAGTGTTGTGACATTGGCGTGACTGTGGCGTGACCATGGCATGACTGTGGCGTGACCATGGCGTGACTGTGGCGTGACATTGGCGTGACTGTGGCGTGACCATGGCATGACTGTGGCGTGACCATGGCGTGACTGTGGCGTGACCGTGGCGTGACTGTGGCGTGACATTGGCGTGACTGTGGCGTGACCATGGCATGACTGTGGCGTGACCATGGCGTGACTATGGCGTGACCGTGGCGTGAGAGTGGTGTGACCGTGGCGTGACCGTGGCGTGACCATGGCGTGACTGTGGCGTGACCATGGCGTGACTGTGGCGTGACCATGGCGTGACTGTGGCGTGACCATGGCGTGACTGTGGCGTGACCGTGGCGTGACCATGGCGTGAGAGAAGTGTGACCGTGGTGTGACCGTGACGTGACCGTGGCGTGACTGTGGCGTGACTGTGGCGTGAGAGTGGCGTGACCATGGCGTGACCGTGGCGTGACCGTGGCGTGACCGTGGCGTGACCGTGGCGTGAGAGTGGTGTGACCGTGGTGTGACCGTGGTGTGACCGTGGCGTGACTGTGGCGTGAGAGTGGAGTGGCTGTGGCGTGACTGTGGCGTGAACGTGGAGTGGCTGTGGCGTGACCGTGGCATGACCGTGGGGTGACTATGGCGTGACCGTGGAGTGACTGTGGCGTGACCGTGGCATGACCGTGGCGTGACCGTGGAGTGACTGTGGCGTGACTGTGGCGTGAGAGTGGTGTGACCGTGGCGTGACTGTGGCGTGACTGTGTGGTGTGACCGTGGTGTGACCGTGGCGTGACCGTGGCGTGACTGTGGCGTGAGAGTGGTGTGACCATTGCATGACTGTGGCGTGACCGTGTGGTGTGACCGTGGTGTGACCGTGGCGTGACCGTGGCGTGACTGTGGCGTGAGAGTGGTGTGACCGTGGCGTGACCGTGGCGTGACCGTGGCGTGACTGTGGCGTGAGAGTGGTGTGACAGTGTTGTGACATTGGCGTGACTGTGGCGTGACCATGGCATGACTGTGGCGTGACCATGGCGTGACTGTGGCGTGACTGTGGCGTGACATTGGCGTGACTGTGGCGTGACCATGGCATGACTGTGGCGTGACCATGGCGTGACTGTGGCGTGACCGTGGCGTGACTGTGGCGTGACATTGGCGTGACTGTGGCGTGACCATGGCATGACTGTGGCGTGACCATGGCGTGACTATGGCGTGACCGTGGCGTGAGAGTGGTGTGACCGTGGCGTGACTGTGGCGTGACCATGGCGTGACCGTGTGGTGTGACTGTGGCGTGACAGTGGCATGACCGTGGCGTGACCGTGTGGTGTGACCGTGGCGTGACTGTGGCGTGAGAGTGGTGTGACCGTGGCGTGACTGTGGCGTGAGAGTGGTGTGACCGTGGCGTGACTGTGGCGTGAGAGTGGTGTGACCGTGGCGTGACTGTGGCGTGAGAGTGGTGTGACCGTGGCGTGACTGTGGCGTGACCGTGGCGTGACTGTGGCGTGAGAGTGGTGTGACAGTGTTGTGACCGTGGCGTGACATTGGCGTGACCATGGCATGACTGTGGCGTGACCATGGCGTGACTGTGGCGTGAGAGTGGTGTGACCGTGGTGTGACCGTGGCGTGACATATGGGCGTGACTGTGGCGTGACCATGGCATGACTATGGCGTGACCATGGCGTGACTATGGCGTGACCGTGGCGTGAGAGTGGTGTGACCGTGGCGTGACCGTGGCATGACCGTGGCGTGACCGTGGCGTGACCATGGCGTGACTATGGCGTGACCGTGTGGTGTGACTGTGGCGTGACAGTGGCATGACCGTGGCGTGACCGTGTGGTGTGACTGTGGCATAACTGTGGCGTGACCATGGCGTGACTGTGGCGTGACTGTGGCGTGAGAGTGGTGTGACCGTGGCGTGACCGTGGCATGACCGTGGCATGACCGTGGCGTGACCATGGCATGACTGTGGCGTGACCATGGCGTGACTATGGCGTGACAGTGGTGTGACCGTGGCGTGACTGTGGCATGACCGTGGCGTGACCATGGCGTGACTATGGCGTGATCGTGTGGTGTGACTGTGGCGTGACAGTGGCGTGACCGTGGCGTGACCGTGTGGTGTGACCGTGGAATGACAGTGGCGTGACCGTGGCGTGACGTGACCGTGGCGTGACCGTGGTGTGACTGTGGCATGACCGTGGCGTGACCGTGGCGTGACCATGGCGAGACCGTGTGGTGTGACTGTGGCGTGTGGTGTGACCTTGGAGTGACAGTGGCGTGACTGTGGCATGACCGTGGCATGACCGTGGCGTGACCATGGCGAGACCGTGTGGTGTGACTGTGGCGTGACCTTGGAGTGACAGTGGCGTGACTGTGGCATGACCGTGGCGTGACTGGGGCGTGACCATGGCGAGACCGTGTGGTGTGACTGTGGCGTGTGGTGTGACCTTGGAGTGACCGTGGCGTGACCATGGCGTGACTATGGCGTGACCGTGTGGTGTGACTGTGGCGTGTGGCATGACCGTGGCGTGACCGTGTGTTGTGACTGTGGCGTGTGGTGTGACTGTGGCGTGTGGCATGACCGTGGCGTGACCGTGGAGTGACTGTGGCGTGACCGTGGAGTGACTGTGGCGTGACCGTGGCGTGACCGTGGCGTGACCGTGGAGTGACTGTGGCGTGACCGTGGAGTGACTGTGGCGTGACCGTGGAGTGACCGTGGCGTGACCGTGGCGTGAACGTGGAGTGACCGTGGCGTGACCGTGGAGTGAACGTGGTGTGACAGTGGCGTGACAGTGGCGTGACTGTGGAGTGAACGTGGTGTGACTATGGCGTGACCGTGGAGTGACCGTGGCGTGAACGTGGAGTGACTGTGGCGTGAACGTGGAGTGGCTGTGGCGTGACCGTGGAGTGACCGTGGCGTGACTATGGCGTGACCGTGGAGTGACTGTGGCGTGACCGTGGCATGACCGTGGCGTGACCGTGGAGTGACTGTGGCGTGACTGTGGAGTGACTGTGGCGTGACCGTGGAGTGAACGTGGAGTGACTGTGGCGTGACTATGGCGTGACCGTGGTGTGACTATGGCGTGACCGTGGCATGACCGTGGCGTGACTGTGGCATGACCGTGGCGTGACCGTGGAGTGACTGTGGCGTGACCGTGGAGTGACTGTGGCGTGACCGTGGAGTGACTGTGGCGTGACTGTGTGGTGTGACCGTGGCATGACCGTGGCGTGACTGTGTGGTGTGACTGTGGCGTGTGGCATGACTGTGGCATGACCGTGGCGTGACTGTGTGGTGTGACTGTGGCGTGTGGCATGACTGTGGCATGACCGTGGCGTGACTGTGGCGTGACCGTGGAGTGACTGTGGCGTGACCGTGGAGTGACTGTGGCGTGACCGTGGAGTGACTGTGGCGTGACCGTGGCGTGACTGTGGAGTGACTGTGGCGTGACCGTGGAGTGACTGTGGCGTGACTGTGGCGTGACCGTGGAGTGACTGTGGCGTGACCGTGTGGTGTGACTGTGGCGTGACCGTGGCGTGACTGTGGCGTGACCGTGGAGTGACTGTGGCGTGACCGTGGCGTGACCGTGGAGTGACTGTGGCGTGACCGTGGAGTGACTGTGGCATGACCGTGGCGTGACCGTGGAGTGACTGTGGCGTGACCGTGGCGTGACCGTGTGGTGTGACTGTGGCGTGACCGTGGCGTGACCGTGTGGTGTGACTGTGGCGTGTGGCATGACTGTGGCATGACCGTGGCGTGACAGTGGCGTGACCGTGGCGTGACCGTGGCGTGACCGTGGCGTGACCGTGGCGTGACCGTGGAGTGACTGTGGCGTGACCGTGGCGTGACCGTGGAGTGACTGTGGCGTGACCGTGTGGTGTGACTGTGGCGTGACCGTGGCGTGACCGTGTGGTGTGACTGTGGCGTGTGGCATGACTGTGGCATGACCGTGGCGTGACAGTGGCGTGACCGTGGCGTGACCGTGGCGAGACGTTTGTTGCGCTGACAGACGCTGCTGTTGGATGAAGCAGCATCAGGTTCTGGTCACATTTGCCATTTCTGACCATTTGAATGGGCCTCCCTGCCGTCTGTCCACCGCAGATTCCCAGGACTGTTCCTGAGCTCTAAACCCTGGACGGGTCACAGCTCCTCCTGTGGAGTCTCCATCCTCAAACGCATCGGACCAGTGAAGAAATGGAAGCGCAGTAAAGCGAGCATTGTCCACTGCAGTTCTCTTCTCTTTCTACAGCACTAACTGCTGTTGAGTTACACTGAGCTTTATAAAGTCTGCTTCAGACGCTGAACCCGTTTGATGCGGTAAAGGTCAGTGGTTAGTAGAGGTCAAGCGTTTCAAAGCAAGCATGAGACGTGCAGGAGGTCATGCCCCACATCGAGGCGATCTGTGGACACTTACCCTGAGTTTGGGCTATGAGTGACAGATGAAAGAGTGTGTGAGAGAGAGGAGGGAAA
>NC_137115.1:674509-679509 GCF_949357685.1 Gobio gobio | reverse complement strand
ATCATGTGTGTGTCATGTGTGTGTCATGTGGACATCAGTGTCTGTCCTGCTCATCATGTGTGTGTCATGTGGACATCAGTGTCTGTCTTGCTCATCATGTGTGTGTCATGTGGACATCAGTGTCTGTCCTGCTCATCATGTGTGTGTCATGTGGACATCAGTGTCTGTCCTGCTCATCATGTGTGTGTCATGTGGACATCAGTGTCTGTCCTGCTCATCATGTGTGTGTCATGTGGACATCAGTGTCTGTCCTGCTCATCATGTGTGTGTCATGTGGACATCAGTGTCTGTCCTGCTCATCATGTGTGTGTCATGTGTGTGTCATGTGGACATCAGTGTCTGTCCTTCTCATCATGTGTGTGTCATGTGGACATCAGTGTCTGTCCTACTCATCATGTGTGTGTCATGTGGACATCAGTGTCTGTCCTGCTCATCATGTGTGTGTCATGTGGACATCAGTGTCTGTTCTGCTCATCATGTGTGTGTCATGTGGACATCAGTGTCTGTCCTGCTCATCATGTGTGTGTCATGTGGACATCAGTGTCTGTCCTGCTCATCATGTGTGTGTCATGTGGACATCAGTGTCTGTCCTGCTCATCATGTGTGTGTCATGTGGACATCAGTGTCTGTTCTGCTCATCATGTGTGTGTCATGTGGACATCAGTGTCTGTCCTGCTCATCATGTGTGTGTCATGTGGACATCAGTGTCTGTCCTACTCATCATGTGTGTGTCATGTGGACATCAGTGTCTGTCCTGCTCATCATGTGTGTGTCATGTGGACATCAGTGTCTGTCCTGCTCATCATGTGTGTGTCATGTGGACATCAGTGTCTGTTCTGCTCATCATGTGTGTGTCATGTGGACATCAGTGTCTGTCCTGCTCATCATGTGTGTGTCATGTGGACATCAGTGTCTGTCCTGCTCATCATGTGTGTGTCATGTGGACATCAGTATCTGTCCTGCTCATCATGTGTGTGTCATGTGGACATCAGTGTCTGTCTTGCTCATCATGTGTGTGTCATGTGGACATCAGTGTCTGTCCTGCTCATCATGTGTGTGTCATGTGGACATCAGTGTCTGTCCTGCTCATCATGTGTGTGTCATGTGGACATCAGTGTCTGTTCTGCTCATCATGTGTGTGTCATGTGGACATCAGTGTCTGTCCTGCTCATCATGTGTGTGTCATGTGGACATCAGTGTCTGTCCTGCTCATCATGTGTGTGTCATGTGGACATCAGTGTCTGTCCTGCTCATCATGTGTGTGTCATGTGGACATCAGTGTCTGTCCTGCTCATCATGTGTGTGTCATGTGGACATCAGTGTCTGTCCTGCTCATCATGTGTGTGTCATGTGGACATCAGTGTCTGTCCTGCTCATCATGTGTGTGTCATGTGGACATCAGTATCTGTCCTGCTCATCATGTGTGTGTCATGTGGACATCAGTGTCTGTCCTGCTCATCATGTGTGTGTCATGTGGACATCAGTATCTGTCCTGCTCATCATGTGTGTGTCATGTGGACATCAGTGTCTGTCTTGCTCATCATGTGTGTGTCATGTGGACATCAGTATCTGTCCTGCTCATCATGTGTGTGTCATGTGGACATCAGTATCTGTCCTGCTCATCATGTGTGTGTCATGTGGACATCAGTGTCTGTCCTGCTCATCATGTGTGTGTCATGTGGACATCAGTATCTGTCCTGCTCATCATGTGTGTGTCATGTGGACATCAGTGTCTGTCCTGCTCATCATGTGTGTGTCATGTGGACATCAGTATCTGTCTTGCTCATCATGTGTGTGTCATGTGGACATCAGTATCTGTCCTGCTCATCATGTGTGTGTCATGTGGACATCAGTGTCTGTCTTGCTCATCATGTGTGTGTCATGTGGACATCAGTGTCTGTCTTGCTCATCATGTGTGTGTCATGTGGACATCAGTGTCTGTCCTGCTCATCATGTGTGTGTCATGTGGACATCAGTGTCTGTCTTGCTCATCATGTGTGTGTCATGTGGACATCAGTGTCTGTCTTGCTCATCATGTGTGTGTCATGTGGACATCAGTATCTGTCCTGCTCATCATGTGTGTGTCATGTGGACATCAGTATCTGTCCTGCTCATCATGTGTGTGTCATGTGGACATCAGTGTCTGTCCTGCTCATCATGTGTGTGTCATGTGGACATCAGTGTCTGTCTTGCTCATCATGTGTGTGTCATGTGGACATCAGTGTCTGTCTTGCTCATCATGTGTGTGTCATGTGGACATCAGTGTCTGTCTTGCTCATCATGTGTGTGTCATGTGGACATCAGTGTCTGTCTTGCTCATCATGTGTGTGTCATGTGGACATCAGTGTCTGTCCTGCTCATCATGTGTGTGTCATGTGGACATCAGTGTCTGTCCTACTCATCATGTGTGTGTCATGTGGACATCAGTGTCTGTCCTGCTCATCATGTGTGTGTCATGTGGACATCAGTGTCTGTCCTGCTCATCATGTGTGTGTCATGTGTGTGTCATGTGGACATCAGTGTCTGTCCTGCTCATCATGTGTGTGTCATGTGGACATCAGTGTCTGTCCTGCTCATCATGTGTGTGTCATGTGGACATCAGTATCTGTCCTGCTCATCATGTGTGTGTCATGTGGACATCAGTGTCTGTCCTGCTCATCATGTGTGTGTCATGTGGACATCAGTGTCTGTCCTACTCATCATGTGTGTGTCATGTGGACATCAGTGTCTGTCCTGCTCATCATGTGTGTGTCATGTGTGTGTCATGTGGACATCAGTGTCTGTCCTGCTCATCATGTGTGTGTCATGTGGACATCAGTGTCTGTCCTGCTCATCATGTGTGTGTCATGTGGACATCAGTATCTGTCCTGCTCATCATGTGTGTGTCATGTGGACATCAGTGTCTGTCTTGCTCATCATGTGTGTGTCATGTGGACATCAGTGTCTGTTCTGCTCATCATGTGTGTGTCATGTGGACATCAGTGTCTGTCCTGCTCATCATGTGTGTGTCATGTGGACATCAGTGTCTGTCCTGCTCATCATGTGTGTGTCATGTGGACATCAGTGTCTGTCCTGCTCATCATGTGTGTGTCATGTGGACATCAGTGTCTGTCCTGCTCATCTGCTTAGCCTGCTAACACTGAGCTTCTGTCAGAGCGTCTATCAGCACGTGTGTGTGTGTGTGTGTGTGTGTGTGTGTGTGTGTGTGTGTGTGTGTGTGTGTGTGTGTGTGTGTGGAGCTCTACACGCGTGTCGTCATGCATGTTAACATGTCTGGAACCGCTCAGTTCCGTGTGGAGATGCAGAGGCTACAGGAGGGTTACACGCGGCAGCGCAGTTTCTCTAAATTACCTTCCTGCGGTGCTTCCGCAAATCACTAGGCTGTTGAAGCGCAAGCAGATGGAGGAAGAGAAGAAACAGGCAGTTAGCAGCAGTTCAGATAAAGCACAGAAGCTGGTGAGGAAAGATCCACACACACACACACACACACACACACACACACACACTGAGAAAAGCAGGAGAGGAATCAACGTCAGAGCTGAGGAGACACACACACACACACACACACACACACACACCTACACACACACACACACACACACACACACACACTGAGAAAAGCAGGAGAGGAATCAACGTCAGAGCTGAGGAGACACACACACACACACACACACACACCTACACACACACACACACACACACACACACACACACACACACACACACACACACACACACACACACACACACACACTGAGAAAAGCAGGAGAGGAATCAACGTCAGAGCTGAGGAGACACACACACACACACACACACACACACACACACACACACACACACACTGGAGGGCAGACGGTGATCCTGAGGGGTTAAACTGGTGGAGCTAATCAGGGCTTGATTGGTCAAACTAAACGTGTGAAGCTGTAGAGAAATGATCAGTTTAATGAAAGAGCACATGAAGTGTCCACTATAGCCAGTAGATGGCGGCAGAGGCGCTCTCACTGACTCATGAGGCACAAACACTAGAGGAACACACAGCTGGAGCTCAACTCTTCTGGAGACAGAAACATGGCAGATTTGACAAAAGCTTGAGCTGACAGTAGCTGAGATAAATACATTTATAATATCTGTAAAACCTTCATTAACCAAGAAGTTTTAATGGGTGAAATTTAAATATTATTATTATTGAGTTAGAACTCTATTCTTATTTCAATTTAGTAAGTGCTCTATTTAGAAAAAATACTTTTTATTTAGTCTTTTTTCCAGTCCAAGTATCTAAAATGTCTTAAATCAAGATTCTTTTACTAAGGAAAATTACATCTTTTTTCTTGATTCCTGGGGAAAAAATCTAAATGAATTGAGCTTTTGCTTGAAAGAAACTAAATGATCTGCCAATGGATCAGAAATCTTGTTTCTGTTCGGGACACAATAAACCAGATTCCAAACAGACACATTCTTTTATTCTCACCCCATTGGCAGATACATTTGCTTGTTTTAACCAAAAACTCACTTCAATTTCATTTTATTTTCCAGAAAATAAGAAAAAATATCTAATGTCATTTAACTCATCTAGTAAATGCATCTTGATTTAAGAATTTTTAGAAATATTTATACTAGAAACAAGACAAATATTCTAAATGACAGCATGTTTTGCAGTGCACACGTGGCAAACAGTAAAAAAACACTATATCTAGAACGGCTTTAAGGTATTTAGTCTATAAACACACAAATAGAAATGTGACTGCGACACATGTTCAGAGTCAGAGCTCATGAGTTGTGGCTCTGTTTTGTTCTGCTTTGGGTGTGTTAATGTTTCCCTGGGCTGAAGTCTAGCACTGCCACCTTGTGTTGACATCAGAAACTGCACGAGTTGTAAATGATGTCTGGCGGGCCACATATAATGTATGTTAATACACACTCTGCGGCCGTTTGAAACTCATCCGCGAGCCGGACTTTGGTCACCCCTGGGTTAGACCGTTAGCATCTCGCTCAAAAATGAC
>NC_137115.1:612009-669509 GCF_949357685.1 Gobio gobio | reverse complement strand
TAAAGAACTGCACATGACACACGCGTGTCCACTCGTCATCATCATGCGGGAGCACTAAAGAACTGCACATGACACACGCGTGTCCACTCGTCATCATCATGTGAGCGCACTTAAGAACTGCACATGACACACGCGTGTCCACTCGTCATCATCATGTGAGCGCACTAAAGAACTGCACATGACACACGCGTGTCCACTCGTCATCATCATGTGAGCGCACTAAAGAACTGCACATGACACACGCGTGTCCACTCGTCATCATCATGCGGGCGCACTAAAGAACTGCACATGACACACGCGTGTCCACTCGTCATCATCATGCGGGAGCACTAAAGAACTGCACATGACACACGCGTGTCCACTCGTCATCATCATGTGGGAGCACTAAAGAACTGCACGACACACGCGTGTCCACTCGTCATCATCATGTGGGCGCACTAAAGAACTGCACATGACACACGCGTGTCCACTCGTCATCATCATGCGAGCGCACTAAAGAACTGCACATGACACACGCGTGTCCACTCGTCATCATCATGTGGGCGCACTAGAGAACTGCACATGACACACGCGTGTCCACTCGTCATCATCATGTGGGCGCACTAAAGAACTGCACATGACACACGCGTGTCCACTCGTCATCATCATGTGAGCGCACTAGAGAACTGCACATGACACACGCGTGTCCACTCGTCATCATCATGCGAGCGCACTAGAGAACTGCACATGACACATGCGTGTCCACTCGTCATCATCATGCGGGCGCACTAAAGAACTGCACGACACACGCGTGTCCACTCGTCATCATCATGCGAGCGCACTAAAGAACTGCACGACACACGTGTGTCCACTCGTCATCATCATGTGGGCGCACTAAAGAACTGCACGACACACGTGTGTCCACTCGTCATCATCATGTGGGCGCACTAAAGAACTGCACATGACACACGCGTGTCCACTCGTCATCATCATGCGGGCGCACTAAAGAACTGCACATGACACACGCGTGTCCACTCGTCATCATCATGTGGGCGCACTAAAGAACTGCACATGACACACGCGTGTCCACTCGTCATCATCATGCGGGCGCACTAAAGAACTGCACATGACACACGCGTGTCCACTCGTCATCATCATGTGGGCGCACTAAAGAACTGCACATGACACACGCGTGTCCACTTGTCATCATCATGTGGGCGCACTAAAGAACTGCACATGACACACGCGTGTCCACTCGTCATCATCATGTGAGCGCACTAAAGAACTGCACATGACACACGCGTGTCCACTCGTCATCATCATGCGAGCGCACTAGAGAACTGCACATGACACACGCGTGTCCACTCGTCATCATCATGCGAGCGCACTAGAGAACTGCACATGACACACGCGTGTCCACTCGTCATCATCATGTGAGCGCACTAAAGAACTGCACATGACACACGCGTGTCCACTCGTCATCATCATGCGAGCGCACTAAAGAACTGCACATGACACACGCGTGTCCACTCGTCATCATCATGTGGGCGCACTAAAGAACTGCACATGACACACGCGTGTCCACTCGTCATCATCATGTGGGCGCACTAAAGAACTGCACATGACACACGCGTGTCCACTCGTCATCATCATGTGAGCGCACTAAAGAACTGCACATGACACACGCGTGTCCACTCGTCATCATCATGCGAGCGCACTAGAGAACTGCACATGACACACGCGTGTCCACTCGTCATCATCATGCGAGCGCACTAGAGAACTGCACATGACACATGCGTGTCCACTCGTCATCATCATGTGGGCGCACTAAAGAACTGCACATGACACACGCGTGTCCACTCGTCATCATCATGCGGGCGCACTAAAGAACTGCACATGACACACGCGTGTCCACTCGTCATCATCATGCGAGCGCACTAAAGAACTGCACATGACACACGCGTGTCCACTCGTCATCATCATGTGGGCGCACTAGAGAACTGCACATGACACACGCGTGTCCACTCGTCATCATCATGTGGGCGCACTAAAGAACTGCACATGACACACGCGTGTCCACTCGTCATCATCATGTGGGAGCACTAAAGAACTGCACATGACACACGCGTGTCCACTCGTCATCATCATGTGGGCGCACTAAAGAACTGCACATGACACACGCGTGTCCACTCGTCATCATCATGCGAGCGCACTAAAGAACTGCACATGACACACGCGTGTCCACTCGTCATCATCATGTGGGCGCACTAAAGAACTGCACATGACACACGCGTGTCCACTCGTCATCATCATGTGGGAGCACTAAAGAACTGCACATGACACACGCGTGTCCACTCGTCATCATCATGTGGGCGCACTAAAGAACTGCACATTACACACGCGTGTCCACTCGTCATCATCATGTGGGCGCACTAAAGAACTGCACATGACACACGCGTGTCCACTCGTCATCATCATGTGGGAGCACTAAAGAACTGCACATGACACACGCGTGTCCACTCGTCATCATCATGCGAGCGCACTAAAGAACTGCACATGACACACGCGTGTCCACTCGTCATCATCATGTGAGCGGCATCTGGACATTGATTGGTTTGTAAACGGATGTGTGTCTTTGACTAGAGTGAATGAACGGACTCATATCGCTGCCACTATTGATCAGTCGCATTGCTGGACTATTTTCTGTTCGTTACGTTTAAAAGTGGACATTTCAAGCTTTATATTCAAATATTTCTCATGTGTGTGAGGCAGTCGCTGCTGAGTTTGGGTTTATTTGAGACGCTCCAGTTCATGTGTAAAGCATGTGATCGCTCCTGTGATTATTGTCTGCTATAGACTATTTGCTTCTTATTTATTAAATCCAGGCATTTATCTGATTAAACGTTGATTAAAATGAAGATACAATTTATACAAAACGAAGTTCACTTTAAAGAAAGGCTTTCTAAGCAAAATCATACAAAATTTATTTCAAAATCTTCTGACATATTGCGCAGTTTTTCACTTTTCATAATCAATGTAGCCTAGTTGAAGTTTAAAAATAACATTATAATATTTAAACATAAACAGGAACTTCCTGTAAATGCTCTGAAAGTACGAACCATACAGAAAATATGATTCACACTAGAAACGAACCGAACCGAACCTTTGTTCAGTTTGATCCGGACCGTGGTCAGGGGAGATTTCACACCTGCAATTTTGATTCGGACCAAACTGAAAAGTCAGAAAATCCGGACCAAACAAGGTGTGTGTGAAAGCGCCCTAAGACCTGCAGAAAGCCGGCTCTGATGGGGACAGGGCTCTAGTTCTGAGGGGACAGGGCTCTAGTTCTGAGGGGACAGGGCTCTAGATCTGAGGGGGACAGGGCTCTAGTTCTGAGGGGACAGGGCTCTAGATCTGAGGGGACAGGGCTCTAGATCTGAGGGGACAGGGCTCTAGATCTGAGGGGACAGGGCTCTAGTTCTGAGGGGACAGGGCTCTAGATCTGAGGGGACAGGGCTCTAGATCTGAGGGGACAGGGCTCTAGTTCTGAGGGGACAGGGCTCTAGATCTGAGGGGACAGGGCTCTAGATCTGAGGGGACAGGGCTCTAGATCTGAGGGGACAGGGCTCTAGATCTGAGGGGACAGGGCTCTAGTTCTGAGGGGACAGGGCTCTAGTTCTGAGGGGACAGGGCTCTAGATCTGAGGGGACAGGGCTCTAGTTCTGAGGGGACAGGGCTCTAGATCTGAGGGGACAGGGCTCTAGATCTGAGGGGGACAGGGCTCTAGATCTGAGGGGACAGGGCTCTAGATCTGAGGGGACAGGGCTCTAGTTCTGAGGGGACAGGGCTCTAGTTCTGAGGGGACAGGGCTCTAGATCTGAGGGGGACAGGGCTCTAGTTCTGAGGGGACAGGGCTCTAGATCTGAGGGGGACAGGGCTCTAGTTCTGAGGGGACAGGGCTCTAGATCTGAGGGGACAGGGCTCTAGTTCTGAGGGGACAGGGCTCTAGTTCTGAGGGGACAGGGCTCTAGTTCTGAGGGGACAGGGCTCTAGTTCTGAGGGGACAGGGCTCTAGTTCTGAGGGGACAGGGCTCTAGTTCTGAGGGGACAGGGCTCTAGTTCTGAGGGGACAGGGCTCTAGTTCTGAGGGGACAGGGCTCTAGATCTGAGGGGACAGGGCTCTAGTTCTGAGGGGACAGGGCTCTAGTTCTGAGGGGACAGGGCTCTAGTTCTGAGGGGACAGGGCTCTAGTTCTGAGGGGACAGGGCTCTAGTTCTGAGGGGACAGGGCTCTAGTTCTGAGGGGACAGGGCTCTAGTTCTGAGGGGACAGGGCTCTAGTTCTGAGGGGACAGGGCTCTAGTTCTGAGGGGACAGGGCTCTAGTTCTGAGGGGACAGGGCTCTAGATCTGAGGGGGACAGGGCTCTAGTTCTGAGGGGACAGGGCTCTAGATCTGAGGGGACAGGGCTCTAGTTCTGAGGGGACAGGGCTCTAGTTCTGAGGGGACAGGGCTCTAGTTCTGAGGGGACAGGGCTCTAGTTCTGAGGGGACAGGGCTTTAGCTCTGAGGGGACAGGGCTCTAGTTCTGAGGGGACAGGGCTTTAGCTCCAGCGGGACTTCACCTTGGACGGCTCGTCTCGGAGAGCAGACGCTCGGCCCTTCTGGGGCCGCCGGAGCACCAGAGCGCCGCTGTAGTGATTGTCCATCGCCGACGACACCGACACCGGGAACCTGAAATCAGGCGTGCCGCTCACATGAGAACGCCTGCGCGAGACAAAAGAC
The DNA here is from genome assembly GCF_949357685.1 of Gobio gobio. Taxonomy (NCBI): domain Eukaryota; kingdom Metazoa; phylum Chordata; class Actinopteri; order Cypriniformes; family Gobionidae; genus Gobio; species Gobio gobio. The sequence continues at coordinate 664,749 of NC_137115.1, read as the reverse complement.
ACATCACAATGCAAAGCAAAGACACGAACGGCTGACTCATGACACGTCCTCGAGTTACCCATGATGCAGCAGAGAGTTGCTCCTGCTCCGCCCCCTCTCGTGCTCCGCCCTCATGGTCTCCATCTGGATGAGCAGCTGCTCCTGCGGTCACAGAAGAACACACGTGAAGAGAGAGAGAGAGAGAGAGAGAGAGAGAGACAGAGAGAGAGAGAGAGAGAGAGAGAGAGAGAGAGAGAGAGACAGAGAGAGAGAGAGAGAGAGAGAGAGAGAGAGAGAGAGAGAGAGACACTGACCTTCTCATGATGAGCCTCCTCGATCAGCTTCTTCGTGTGCTCCAGATCCCGGATCAGAGCGTTCTGCGTCACACAGAAGCACAGGCGTGAGGTGTGTGTGATGGTGTGTGTGTGATGGTGTGTGTGTGATGGTGAGTGTGTGTGTGTGTGTGTGTGTGTGTGTGTGTGAGGCTGTACCTTGTCCTCCAGCGCGGACATGCGCTCCTTCAGGTGCAGCTGCAGCCTCTCGTTGGACTCGGACAGAAGCTTGTCCACCGTCTCTGAGAGACGCTTGTTGTGCTCCTCGTTCATCTTCTCCCGCTGCCGCGCCTTCACCACAGAGAACACGATATTAGCAGCCCTCAGAGTCACATGACCCTCACATGACCCTCACATGACCCTCACATGACCCCTCACATGACCCCTCACATGACCCCTCACATGACCCCTCACATGACCCTCACATGACCCCTCACATGACCCTCACATGACCCCTCACATGACCCCTCACATGACCCTCACATGACCCCTCACATGACCCCTCACATGACCCTCACATGACCCTCACATGACCCCTCACATGACCCCTCACATGACCCTCACATGACCCCTCACATGACCCCTCACATGACCCTCACATGACCCTCACATGACCCCTCACATGACCCCTCACATGACCCTCACATGACCCCTCACATGACCCCTCACATGACCCTCACATGACCCTCACATGACCCCTCACATGACCCTCACATGACCCCTCACATGACCCTCACATGACCCTCACATGACCCTCACATGACCCCTCACATGACCCTCACATGACCCCTCACATGACCCTCACATGACCCCTCACATGACCCCTCACATGACCCTCACATGACCCCTCACATGACCCCTCACATGACCCCTCACATGACCCTCACATGACCCCTCACATGACCCTCACATGACCCCTCACATGACCCCTCACATGACCCTCACATGACCCTCACATGACCCCTCACATGACCCTCACATGACCCCTCACATGACCCTCACATGACCCCTCACATGACCCTCACATGACCCTCACATGACCCCTCACATGACCCCTCACATGACCCCTCACATGACCCTCACATGACCCCTCACATGACCCCTCACATGACCCTCACATGACCCCTCACATGACCCTCACATGACCCCTCACATGACCCCTCACATGACCCCTCACATGACCCCTCACATGACCCTCACATGACCCCTCACATGACCCTCACATGACCCCTCACATGACCCCTCACATGACCCTCACATGACCCTCACATGACCCCTCACATGACCCTCACATGACCCCTCACATGACCCCTCACATGACCCCTCACATGACCCCTCACATGACCCTCACATGACCCCTCACATGACCCTCACATGACCCCTCACATGACCCCTCACATGACCCTCACATGACCCCTCACATGACCCCTCACATGACCCCTCACATGACCCTCACATGACCCCTCACATGACCCTCACATGACCCCTCACATGACCCTCACATGACCCTCACATGACCCCTCACATGACCCTCACATGACCCTCACATGACCCTCACATGACCCCTCACATGACCCTCACATGACCCTCACATGACCCCTCACATGACCCTCACATGACCCTCACATGACCCTCACATGACCCTCACATGACCCCTCACATGACCCCTCACATGACCCTCACATGACCCTCACATGACCCTCACATGACCCCTCACATGACCCTCACATGACCCTCACATGACCCCTCACATGACCCTCACATGACCCCTCACATGACCCCTCACATGACCCTCACATGACCCTCACATGACCCTCACATGACCCCTCACATGACCCTCACATGACCCTCACATGACCCTCACATGACCCTCACATGACCCCTCACATGACCCCTCACATGACCCTCACATGACCCTCACATGACCCTCACATGACCCCTCACATGACCCTCACATGACCCTCACATGACCCCTCACATGACCCTCACATGACCCTCACATGACCCCTCACATGACCCTCACATGACCCTCACATGACCCCTCACATGACCCTCACATGACCCTCACATGACCCTCACATGACCCCTCACATGACCCCTCACATGACCCTCACATGACCCTCACATGACCCTCACATGACCCTCACATGACCCTCACATGACCCCTCACATGACCCCTCACATGACCCCTCACATGACCCTCACATGACCCTCACATGACCCCTCACATGACCCTCACATGACCCTCACATGACCCCTCACATGACCCCTCACATGACCCTCACATGACCCTCACATGACCCTCACATGACCCCTCACATGACCCTCACATGACCCTCACATGACCCTCACATGACCCCTCACATGACCCTCACATGACCCTCACATGACCCTCACATGACCCCTCACATGACCCCTCACATGACCCTCACATGACCCTCACATGACCCCTCACATGACCCCTCACATGACCCTCACATGACCCTCACATGACCCTCACATGACCCCTCACATGACCCCTCACATGACCCTCACATGACCCTCACATGACCCCTCACATGACCCTCACATGACCCTCACATGACCCTCACATGACCCCTCACATGACCCCTCACATGACCCCTCACATGACCCCTCACATGACCCTCACATGACCCCTCACATGACCCCTCACATGACCCCTCACATGACCCCTCACATGACCCCTCACATGACCCCTCACATGACCCTCACATGACCCCTCACATGACCCCTCACATGACCCCTCACATGACCCCTCACATGACCCTCACATGACCCTCACATGACCCCTCACATGACCCCTTACATGACCCTCACATGACCCTCACATGACCCTCACATGACCCCTCACATGACCCCTCACATGACCCCTCACATGACCCTCACATGACCCCTCACATGACCCTCACATGACCCCTCACATGACCCTCACATGACCCTCACATGACCCCTCACATGACCCTCACATGACCCTCACATGACCCCTCACATGACCCCTCACATGACCCTCACATGACCCCTCACATGACCCCTCACATGACCCTCACATGACCCCTCACATGACCCTCACATGACCCTCACATGACCCCTCACATGACCCCTCACATGACCCCTCACATGACCCCTCACATGACCCCTCACATGACCCTCACATGACCCTCACATGACCCTCACATGACCCCTCACATGACCCTCACATGACCCTCACATGACCCTCACATGACCCCTCACATGACCCCTCACATGACCCCTCACATGACCCTCACATGACCCCTCACATGACCCCTCACATGACCCCTCACATGACCCCTCACATGACCCTCACATGACCCTCACATGACCCTCACATGACCCCTCACATGACCCTCACATGACCCCTCACATGACCCCTCACATGACCCTCACATGACCCTCACATGACCCTCACATGACCCTCACATGACCCCTCACATGACCCCTCACATGACCCTCACATGACCCTCACATGACCCTCACATGACCCCTCACATGACCCTCACATGACCCTCACATGACCCCTCACATGACCCTCACATGACCCCTCACATGACCCCTCACATGACCCTCACATGACCCCTCACATGACCCCTCACATGACCCCTCACATGACCCCTCACATGACCCTCACATGACCCCTCACATGACCCCTCACATGACCCTCACATGACCCTCACATGACCCTCACATGACCCCTCACATGACCCTCACATGACCCTCACATGACCCTCACATGACCCCTCACATGACCCCTCACATGACCCCTCACATGACCCCTCACATGACCCCTCACATGACCCCTCACATGACCCCTCACATGACCCTCACATGACCCTCACATGACCCCTCACATGACCCTCACATGACCCCTCACATGACCCTCACATGACCCTCACATGACCCTCACATGACCCTCACATGACCCCTCACATGACCCTCACATGACCCCTCTCTGACCCTCACATGACCCCTCACATGACCCTCACATGACCCTCACATGACCCTCACATGACCCTCACATGACCCTCACATGACCCTCACATGACCCCTCTCTGACCCCTCTCTGACCCGATGAGGATCTGATGCTCACACACACTCATCATCACAGCTTGTAAACACATTTCTCAGGATTCTTTGATGAATGTAAAGTTCAGAGGAAATGTCTGTATGTCACATGATCAGTTTAATGTGTTCTTGATGAATTAAAGTATGAATGTCTTTATGACACACACCCTGAGCAGCTCCTGGTTCTTCTCCTCCAGCTGCGCCTCCATCTGCCGGAGACGCTCCTCAACGTTCCCATGACGCTCCTCGGCCTGAGAGACACACACACACACACACACACACACACACACACACACACACACACACACACACACACACACACATGAGAAACACAAGAGATTCAGCAAACGAGCCACAGAAGAGTCAGTGATCCCACATTATTGTGTTAATAATCTTGAGTCAGAATAACTTCATCTCTTCTCTGATGATGAGGGCGGGGCCACCTGTCACTCACATGAGATCCACCAATAGCAAACCACAACCATCCAATCAGAATCAAGCCCCGCCCTCATTAGCTCTTGTTCCTGAAGCACTGGCCCTTCCCCGTCTCTTCTGGGGCCTGATCGGGTCTCCTCAGGGTTGATTACTTTGGTCAAAGCGGCCGGACTGGGGTTCGAGGTGTGATCCCTGTCTGACCCCACCATGACCCCACCATGACCCCGTACCTTGGTGAGCGCCACCACCCTCTGCGCCAGCTCCGCCTCCACCTCGGGCAGCGTCTCTGCCTTGCGGAGCGTCTGCTGCAACTTCTGCTCCGCCAACTCCAGCCGCTCCTGCAGCTGCCGGCTCCTCTCCTCCACCTGCACACACACACACACACACACACACACACACACACACACACACACACACACACACACACACACACACACACACACACACACACACACACACACACACAGAGACAGACACACACACACACACACACAGAGACAGACACACACACACACACACACACACACAGACAGACACACAGACAGACAGACACACACACACACACACACACACACACACACACACAGAAACACACACACACACAGAGACAGACACACACACAGAGACAGACAGACACACACACACACACACAGAAACACACACACACACACAGAAACACACAGACACAAAAACACAGACACACACAAAAAATAAAATATTAATTAGTTTTAAATAAATGTATTAAAATAAATAAAATTGTATTTAATAATGTGTAAATATGTGTAATGTGCAGTAGGGGTTGCAGCGACTAGTCGACTGTAATGCTCTGCCGTGACGCTTTAAGCTTGACGTCGACTAGTCTCTGCCTATAGAGGGCGCAACAGGATGAGCCATTTCCTGACATGCAGGCTCTGTTTCCAACAGTTAAAAATGACAAATAAATACAGAGAGCTCTCCACAAGACATGTTTGATTATACCATCTGGAAGCTCAAAATGGATCGGGAGAATGCACGCTTATTGTACAGGTCAGTTAATCACCGTTCTAAATGCAGGCTGCATTGTAATACACACACACACACACATAGCTCGCACATCACGCGGAGATCACGCGCATGCCTTACACAAAACCATTCAGTAGCGCAGAAATATATCAACACTGTTCTGTGATGTATCACTAAAATAGCTTAGAAACTGAAAAGTAATAACATATATTTCTTAGTAGCTAAAACTCACAGCTTGTTAGTAGAGAGACGCTGGCAAGTAGAATTAAAGGGGTGGTAAACCACGATTTCACTATTCTAACTTTAGCTAGCGTGTAGTGTTGCTGCTTGAGCATAGACAACATCTGCAAATTTACAACGTTCAAAGTTTAAAGCAAAGGGAGATATTTGCTTTTAAAGAAATCAGTTTCTAAGAACTACAGCAAACGGCCGGTGGGAACTACAGACATTCCTCCAGGGTCTGTGACATCACCAGCCCCAATATTTACATAAACCCCTCCTCCGAGAATATTAAATAAGGGGGGGTGAGGCCATTTTGTATCGCGGCGCTGTTGTGGTATAGTTAGGCTGGAGTGGTGCTGTGGTATAGTTAGGCTGGAGTGGTGTTGTGGTATAGTTAGGCTGGAGTGGTGTTGTGGTATAGTTAGGCTGGAGTGGTGTTGAGGTATAGTTAGGCTGGAGTGGTGTTGTGGTATAGTTAGGCTGGAGTGGTGTTGTGGTATAGTTAGGCTGGAGTGGTGTTGTGGTATAGTTAGGCTGGAGTGGTGTTGCGGTATAGTTAGGCTGGAGTGGTGTTGTGGTATAGTTAGGCTGGAGTGGTGTTGTGGTATAGTTAGGCTGGAGTGGTGTTGTGGTATAGTTAGGCTGGAGTGGTGTTGTGGTATAGTTAGGCTGGAGTGGTGTTGCGGTATAGTTAGGCTGGAGTGGTGTTGTGGTATAGTTAGGCTGGAGTGGTGTTGTGGTATAGTTAGGCTGGAGTGGTGCTGTGGTATAGTTAGGCTGGAGTGGTGTTGCGGTATAGTTAGGCTGGAGTGGTGTTGTGGTATAGTTAGGCTGGAGTGTTGTTGTGGTATAGTTAGGCTGGAGTGGTGTTGTGGTATAGTTAGGCTGGAGTGGTGTTGTGGTATAGTTAGGCTGGAGTGGTGTTGTGGTATAGTTAGGCTGGAGTGGTGTTGTGGTATAGTTAGGCTGGAGTGGTGTTGTGGTATAGTTAGGCTGGAGCGGTGTTGTGGTATAGTTAGGCTGGAGTGTTGTTGTGGTATAGTTAGGCTGGAGTGGTGTTGTGGTATAGTTAGGCTGGAGTGGTGTTGTGGTATAGTTAGGCTGGAGTGGTGTTGTGGTATAGTTAGGCTGGAGTGGTGTTGTGGTATAGTTAGGCTGGAGTGGTGTTGTGGTATAGTTAGGCTGGAGCGGTGTTGTGGTATAGTTAGGCTGGAGTGGTGTTGTGGTATAGTTAGGCTGGAGTGGTGTTGTGGTATAGTTAGGCTGGAGCGGTGTTGTGGTATAGTTAGGCTGGAGCGGTGTTGTGGTATAGTTAGGCTGGAGTGGTGTTGTGGTATAGTTAGGCTGGAGTGGTGTTGCGGTATAGTTAGGCTGGAGTGGTGTTGCGGTATAGTTAGGCTGGAGTGGTGTTGTGGTATAGTTAGGCTGGAGTGTTGTTGTGGTATAGTTAGGCTGGAGTGGTGTTGTGGTATAGTTAGGCTGGAGTGTTGTTGTGGTATAGTTAGGCTGGAGTGTTGTTGTGGTATAGTTAGGCTGGAGTGGTGTTGTGGTATAGTTAGGCTGGAGTGTTGTTGTGGTATAGTTAGGCTGGAGTGGTGTTGTGGTATAGTTAGGCTGGAGTGGTGTTGTGGTATAGTTAGGCTGGAGCGGTGTTGTGGTATAGTTAGGCTGGAGCGGTGTTGTGGTATAGTTAGGCTGGAGCGGTGTTGCGGTATAGTTAGGCTGGAGTGGTGTTGCGGTATAGTTAGGCTGGAGTGGTGTTGCGGTATAGTTAGGCTGGAGTGGTGTTGCGGTATAGTTAGGCTGGAGTGGTGTTGCGGTATAGTTAGGCTGGAGTGGTGTTGCGGTATAGTTAGGCTGGAGTGGTGTTGCGGTATAGTTAGGCTGGAGTGGTGTTGCGGTATAGTTAGGCTGGAGTGGTGTTGTGGTATAGTTAGGCTGGAGTGTTGTTGTGGTATAGTTAGGCTGGAGTGTTGTTGTGGTATAGTTAGGCTGGAGTGGTGTTGTGGTATAGTTAGGCTGGAGTGGTGTTGTGGTATAGTTAGGCTGGAGTGGTGTTGTGGTATAGTTAGGCTGGAGTGGTGTTGTGGTATAGTTAGGCTGGAGTGGTGTTGCGGTATAGTTAGGCTGGAGTGGTGTTGCGGTATAGTTAGGCTGGAGTGGTGTTGCGGTATAGTTAGGCTTGAGTGGTGTTGCGGTATAGTTAGGCTGGAGTGGTGTTGCGGTATAGTTAGGCTGGAGTGGTGTTGCGGTATAGTTAGGCTGGAGTGTTGTTGTGGTATAGTTAGGCTGGAGTGGTGTTGTGGTATAGTTAGGCTGGAGTGGTGTTGCGGTATAGTTAGGCTGGAGTGGTGTTGCGGTATAGTTAGGCTGGAGTGGTGTTGCGGTATAGTTAGGCTGGAGTGGTGTTGCGGTATAGTTAGGCTGGAGTGGTGTTGCGGTATAGTTAGGCTGGAGTGTTGTTGCGGTATAGTTAGGCTGGAGTGGTGTTGCGGTATAGTTAGGCTGGAGTGGTGTTGTGGTATAGTTAGGCTGGAGTGGTGTTGTGGTATAGTTAGGCTGGAGTGGTGTTGTGGTATAGTTAGGCTGGAGTGGTGTTGTGGTATAGTTAGGCTGGAGTGGTGTTGTGGTATAGTTAGGCTGGAGTGGTGTTGTGGTATAGTTAGGCTGGAGTGGTGTTGTGGTATAGTTAGGCTGGAGTGGTGTTGTGGTATAGTTAGGCTGGAGTGGTGTTGTGGTATAGTTAGGCTGGAGTGGTGTTGTGGTATAGTTAGGCTGGAGTGGTGTTGTGGTATAGTTAGGCTGGAGTGGTGTTGTGGTATAGTTAGGCTGGAGTGGTGTTGTGGTATAGTTAGGCTGGAGTGTTGTTGTGGTATAGTTAGGCTGGAGTGGTGTTGTGGTATAGTTAGGCTGGAGTGGTGTTGTGGTATAGTTAGGCTGGAGTGTTGTTGTGGTATAGTTAGGCTGGAGTGGTGTTGTGGTATAGTTAGGCTGGAGTGGTGTTGTGGTATAGTTAGGCTGGAGTGTTGTTGTGGTATAGTTAGGCTGGAGTGGTGTTGTGGTATAGTTAGGCTGGAGTGGTGTTGTGGTATAGTTAGGCTGGAGTGGTGTTGTGGTATAGTTAGGCTGGAGTGGTGTTGTGGTATAGTTAGGCTGGAGTGGTGTTGTGGTATAGTTAGGCTGGAGTGGTGTTGTGGTATAGTTAGGCTGGAGTGGTGTTGTGGTATAGTTAGGCTGGAGTGTTGTTGTGGTATAGTTAGGCTGGAGTGGTGTTGTGGTATAGTTAGGCTGGAGTGGTGTTGTGGTATAGTTAGGCTGGAGTGGTGTTGTGGTATAGTTAGGCTGGAGTGGTGTTGTGGTATAGTTAGGCTGGAGTGTTGTTGTGGTATAGTTAGGCTGGAGTGGTGTTGTGGTATAGTTAGGCTGGAGTGGTGTTGTGGTATAGTTAGGCTGGAGTGGTGTTGTGGTATAGTTAGGCTGGAGTGGTGTTGTGGTATAGTTAGGCTGGAGTGGTGTTGTGGTATAGTTAGGCTGGAGTGGTGTTGTGGTATAGTTAGGCTGGAGTGGTGTTGTGGTATAGTTAGGCTGGAGTGGTGTTGTGGTATAGTTAGGCTGGAGTGTTGTTGTGGTATAGTTAGGCTGGAGTGGTGTTGTGGTATAGTTAGGCTGGAGTGGTGTTGTGGTATAGTTAGGCTGGAGTGGTGTTGTGGTATAGTTAGGCTGGAGTGGTGTTGTGGTATAGTTAGGCTGGAGTGTTGTTGTGGTATAGTTAGGCTGGAGTGGTGTTGTGGTATAGTTAAGCTGGAGTGTTGTGGTATAGTTAGGCTGGAGTGGTGTTGTGGTATAGTTAGGCTGGAGTGGTGTTGTGGTATAGTTAGGCTGGAGTGGTGTTGTGGTATAGTTAGGCTGGAGTGGTGTTGTGGTATAGTTAGGCTGGAGTGGTGTTGTGGTATAGTTAGGCTGGAGTGGTGTTGTGGTATAGTTAGGCTGGAGTGGTGTTGTGGTATAGTTAAGCTGGAGTGTTGTGGTATAGTTAGGCTGGAGTGGTGTTGTGGTATAGTTAGGCTGGAGTGGTGTTGTGGTATAGTTAGGCTGGAGTGGTGTTGTGGTATAGTTAGGCTGGAGTGGTGTTGTGGTATAGTTAGGCTGGAGTGGTGTTGTGGTATAGTTAGGCTGGAGTGGTGTTGTGGTATAGTTAGGCTGGAGTGGTGTTGTGGTATAGTTAGGCTGGAGTGGTGTTGTGGTATAGTTAGGCTGGAGTGTTGTTGTGGTATAGTTAGGCTGGAGTGGTGTTGTGGTATAGTTAGGCTGGAGTGGTGTTGTGGTATAGTTAGGCTGGAGTGGTGTTGTGGTATAGTTAGGCTGGAGTGGTGTTGTGGTATAGTTAGGCTGGAGTGGTGTTGTGGTATAGTTAAGCTGGAGTGTTGTGGTATAGTTAGGCTGGAGTGGTGTTGTGGTATAGTTAGGCTGGAGTGGTGTTGTGGTATAGTTAGGCTGGAGTGGTGTTGTGGTATAGTTAGGCTGGAGTGGTGTTGCCGTGATGCCGAGGAAACGCTGTTATTTTCATCCGGATTGCAGGTCTGGTGTACTTGCTCTGTTCAGCCTTCATAGGGACGGGGGTGCGTTGCAGAGCGTTTAACATACAGCACATGTTATATGCACGTGTGTTTGAGACGGACGTCATCAGCGACTGGTCGACTTCGACTCGACTTTCATCACATAAATGTCGACTTGAAAAAATCGGAAGTCGTTCAACCCCTAATGAGCAGTACTATGATGTGTAAAAATATCATGTCAATGTAATGCAAACTAAATATTTTCCACATAATACTTTACACACACACTTATAATATTACATTTCCCAGTGTTAATGGCCCTCATTTATCAAAAGTGCGTACACCAATTTTCCAGCGTACACCCAAAACCACGTGACTTTGAGATTCATCGATATGGAGGTTTGCGTACGGCTCAAATCCTACGCCAGCTCAGGAGGTGGTGGACGCACGTGTTGAGTTAGTGCGAAAATGCGCAGAAAAACAATTCCTAACACCACAAAACGCACTGACAAAGATATGCTATATTATGACCCACTGTGAAAAAAACAACAACAACAGCAAATAAAGCCCTATTCGCAGGGGATTAGTATGATCTGGGGACTCGTGTGATTTAGAAATGACTCTCCACATCTGAGTTTTGCGTGGCGCATTCGCACAGGATAAGCTGTGATTTTACTCAAATTTACTGATTTATCTCCCGGATATGATGTTACTTGAAAATGTTTTTTCGTTATAGATATAGCTGTATGAAAATATAAACAGTCCTATCGATATCATTTTTATTGTTTTATAGTAATACAAATAATTTCGTTCAGTTAGAGAACAGACGCTACAATTAAAAACGTAACTGAGCAATAATAACAATATACGGCGGAAGATTCAGTTTCAAAGCTAATGTAAAAGTGCCCATTAAAGAGAGTTGTCACATGTTCTGTTTTTGTGTTTTTCATTAAGAATAATATTAAACACACCATTCAAGCAATTTACTCCCAAATTGTGCTCATTCTAAAGTGACAGTAGTAGCCTATAATCCGCACGGCTGCTCGTGAAGTCATAACGGTGCGCATATGCAGCCGAGCTCCATTCTTCGTGAAAGATAAAGATAGAAATGCACACAGAAAACAAAAACCTTGCAAAAAATATATACGATCCGCCTAATCCCGGCCAAATCACAGATGCCGATTCGCACTGGACTAATATTATCACAGGACCTGTGTTCGGCGAGATATGGCAGGTCATTTACGGGAGAATTTTTACTTTACATATTTCAGACATGGCCGATTCACACGGGATTAAGATCACAGACATTCTCTGCGATTATTACAAATCACCAGAGCTCCCCACATATACTAATCCCGTGCGAATAGGGAAGTAATTATAAACTTCTGTTTATTTTTGTGCAACATGGACTTCAATGTTTAATTTGTGTGACTTCACCAAAGCATTTGATATGTATTCCTCCAGTTGAGCCTGTGCGCTTTACCTGACGTTGGTTAGCCCCGGCAGCTGCGCACGGACTGGACTGAACATAACTCACACTGACAAAATAATAAATAAATAATAATAATAACGACATTTCTTCTAAATAACAATAAGCGTCATTAATAATACAAATCATAATAATAATAAGAATCTAACAAATTGTCATGCAATTATATTAATGTGAATGAATGGTGCTCCACATCACATCATCATCACTATTGTACACCCCAATACATGTGATGTGATACGAAATTAAATGCATATTATTTCAAAACACGTGCTGTAAAATAATGAATTGTGAGGTAATTTCTCATCCAAACAGCTTTAAACTGGATTTCCACCGTACAGCTTTTTGTGGGCGCCTTTAATCCCACTCTTTAAACTCCCAAATAACACAATTTAGTTTTTTTCCACTTCCCCGGTGATGGTCTCGATCTCCACGTCAGAGAAGTTTCGCTTCTTTGCCGTCTTCCGAGTGTCCATGGCGTAAAATGAGGGCGTGGGGGGGGGCGGAGTCTTGAATATATAGGGGCGTGTTATTCTAATGACGATCGTTTTCAGCCGCTGCATTTATCAAGGGCAGGTTTTGCGGACGCCTGGATTTCAGAGGTGCGAACAGCTTCATACATCAGGCGGTGAGAGGAGAGGAAGCAGAATCTCACGCCAACATATACGCCCGTTTCTACACAAGATTGATAAATGAGGGCCAATGAGAGGGCATGATGACCTCTGGAGCTGTGAATGTCAGGACGGGACCCTGATGATCCTGGTGGTGCTGATGTGTGTGTGTAATGGGGTGTGTGTGTGTGTGTGTGTGTGTGTGTGTGTGTGTGTGTGTGTGTGTGTGTGTGTGTGTGTGTGTGTGTGTGTGTAATGGTGTGTGTGTGTGTGTGTGTGTGTGTGTGTGTGTGTGTGTGTGTGTGTGTGTGTGTGTGTGTGTGTGTGTGTGTGTGTGTGTGTGTGTGAGGTGGTGCTGATGTGTGTGTAATGGTGTGTGTGTGTGTGTGTGTGTGTGTGTGTGAGGTGGTGCTGATGTGTGTGTACTGGTGTGTGTGTGTGTGTGTGTGTGTGTGTGTGTGTGTGTGTGAGGTGGTGCTGATGTGTGTGTAATGGTGTGTGTGTGTGTGTGTGTGTGTGTGTGTGTGTGTGTGTGTGTGTGTGTGTGTGTGTGGTGGTGCTGATGTGTGTGTAATGGTGTGTGTGTGTGTGTGTGTGTGTGGGGGCATGTTTTTGTGAAATATCAGGACACAAATGTGTATAATGACATGGGTATTACAAAAAGAGGGTGAAATATGAGGACGTTCCCCATGTCCTCACTTTTCAAAATGCTTATAAATCACAGAATTAGTTTTTTTTCACAGAAAGTGAACTGCACAGTCTCCTGTGAGGGCTAGGTTTAGGGGCAGGGGCAGTGTGTGTGTGTGTGTGTGTGTGTGTGTGTGTGTGTGTGTGTGTGTGTGTGTGTGTGTGTGTGTGTGTGTGTGTGTGTGTGTGTGTGTGTGTGTGTGTGTGTGTGTGTGTGTGTGTGTGTGTGTGTGAGGGCACACCTGGCAGAACAGAGAGTCCTTGTTGGCGATCTCGTTCTCCAGCTTGTCGTTGAGGTCGTGGACAGATGTGGCTTCCCTCTGAGCCGCCAGATAGCGCTTCTCCAGCGTGGTGATCCGCTCCTCCATGTCCTCCTTCTGAGCCAGAGACTGAGAGAAACACCAGCGGTCACACACACGCTCACACACACACACACACACACACACACACACACACACACACACACACACACACACACACACACAGACACAGACACACACACACACACACACACACACACACACACACACACACACACACACACACACACACACACACACACACACACACACACACTAGGGCTGAACGATACATCGAATTTTCATCGTCATCGCGATATGAACTCGCTCGATGAACACATCGCAACCGACAGCCTGACACGATTAATAAGGGAAAACAGATTACATGCGCCAATCTGAGTAACGTATTCTGAACACTTGGATTACTTCCACATTGAATTGTATTTTATAAGTCTAATGGTGCGTTCACACCGGACAATATAAAGTAATGAAACTTATCTTTGCCCTCAGCCTAAACGATTTGCCAGGGAACAAATTATAGATCCATGAGACCAAAGATCGGCCGTTACAAGACGAATTATAGCTCGAGACACCACAGAGACATCAGAGCCAGCGGGAGACGGCAGAAGGACTGGCCGAGGAAAGGTTGCCCTCGTCGGCTTTCACGTGCGCTGAGCGCGCTGTCCACTGGAGCTCACAGCTCCGACAACGGCAGATAAAATGTTCAAATAGGCACTGTTTATGTAAATAAACCACAGATTTGAGCTTTAAACAACTACATTATCGACTGAAAAAGTCTTAAAACTACGTTTTGCCACACATTAACAGTAGATATGAACAAAAAAAAAGACATGTAAACACAGCCCATGTCAGCCATTTCTCAACGAGACGAGCTGCTGGCGGAAGCCCCGCCCATGACGCGAATTCGCATCTGTTGTGCAGTGAATGTCACGCGCGATTCGCTCAAAACTCAAAATGTACACGCGTCCACCTTCGCGCGAATCGCGTCCGGTGTGAACGCCACATAAGAATGCTGCCATCAAATCCTGCTTACTAAACATATGCTATAAAATATGTAGCTGCCGTCAGCGGGGCCATCGGCTCTTGAGCTGGTAAATCAGGAGGATGTAAAGTTGCAGGTCAATAAGCAGGAGCACCGGCGGTGGGCGGACAAAACACTTTTTTCTGTTTGTGAATGCTGTTTTACGTGAATATTAATGACACGAGTGAAGCACAAAGCTTCATTTACAAAATAAATAATAGGTTTGCAATTAAAGGTTACATCGCAGCCATGGAAACACATGATCAGGCTGAACGAGAGAGGAGGCTTTGTGTGGGGAGACAAATTTAAGATTGCTTGCGTTTTGCGATCTGGTCACACGAGTTTCCTCGAATTTAACAATAGGCTCAGGCTTACTCCATTTTATTCTACTGGACATGGAATCTCTTATTTGTTTCCCCAAATCCTCATTTACGTCTCTCACAGGGGATTAAACGTGTCTTCCTTGTTTGATGTATTTAGGAGTAGCCTAGGCTATATTCACATCATTTACTATGGTAAAGTAGAAAACGGAGTAGGACAGATACATTTTACTTCAAACTTTACTTTATTTAACACAGTTTGTGCTGCTATTAGACTTGGTCAAGTTTATGTGTAGCCTATAGCGTATTTCATACACGCCGGAGATTTTTAGTTTGGCTTTCTCTCACAGCGCATAATCAAACAAAGCCTCAGTTCTTGACCCTGCGGAAGATCATTTCGTTCTTCACATTTTACTACAAGTAGCCGATCAGTTTAAGAACATCAGGAGAAAACATGAAGATATCAGAAAACGCTGCTTCTTTCCTGCTCGTGTCAGCTTTCAGCGCAAAGAGGCACGACACACGTCTGTGGGGAAATATAAACTAATCTTTTCTTTAACTAATATTTAACTTATACTATTTATATTTCGATTATTTACAGATATTTATTTAAATGTTTTACAGACTGTAGTTTGTTGTTTCACTGACGGAAGTAGGCCTCCTAAAATAAACACGCATGTTTGAGCCTTTTTTTTTTTTCAAAATGTAGGCTATTTAATTGAGGTAGCCTATATAAATATATATATAGATACGTCAATCTCAATTAAATAGCCTACATTTTGAAAATAAAATATATAAACGAATAATATATTTAACGAATATATAACGAATTTATATATATAATATAGGCTATATAAAAAAAATATATAGGCGTGCGTGCGTGTATAGCCGCCACCCCAACCACCCCCCCACTGCACAGCTGCACTGCCGTGTTAGATTTCGTTCTCTCTTCTCTTTCTTTAATATGAAATGCTGTTTGAATTTCCAAGATAGACACAATTTCTTGCCCTGGCTCAGTTGTTGTGGCTCCATCTCTACCTCCAGCTCCCGCTGCTCCTCTTCCGACTGATCACGCAAACCGTGCTTTTTTCGTTTTCATATTGGGGCGTTCTGAGAAATGCATTGAGTTGCCTTAATTTATTTAGAGAGTAAATAAACTCATGAAACAGAAGTAGGCTATGGTTAATGTCATCCATTGATTTCAACAATGTACTACTGTATTCTAAATATCAACTATTTAAATTGTAACTGTAACGGAATACAGTTACTGATAATATGTATTCTGAATACGTGATGCATGTGTTACTGCCCAACACTGAACACGACCCATTAAAGCACTAGGACATGGGAACAGTAAAGCTAACATTCACATTTGAATATTTATCGCAAGTCATATCGTCATCGCAATATTAAACAATGTTATCGCACATCGCAGCTTTTCCTCATATCGTGCAGCCCTAACACACACACACACACACACTCACACTCCAGCGGTCAGTCACACACACACTCCAGCGGTCAGTCACACACACACACTCCAGCGGTCAGTCACACTCACACACTCACACGCACACTCGCACACTCACACGCACACACTCACACACTCACACACTCACACACTCACACACTCACACACTCACACACTCACACACTCACACACTCACACACACACACACACACACACACTCCAGCGGTCAGTCACACTCACACACACACACACACACACACACACACGCACACACACTCCAGCGGTCAGTCACACTCACACACACACACACACACACACTCACACACACACACACACACACACACACACACACACACTCACACACACACACACGCACACTCACACACTCACACACTCACACACTCACACACGCACGCTCACACGCTCACACGCTCACACGCTCACACGCTCACACGCTCACACGCACACACGCACACTCGCACACACGCACACACGCACACACGCACACTCGCACACTCGCACACTCACACACTCACACACTCACACACACTCCAGTCACTCTCACACACACACACACACACACACACACACACACACACACACCTCCCGGATGTCTCTCTGCAGGCGGCTGTTGGCGTCCTCAGACTTGATGAGGTCCTTGCGGGCGGTGTCCAGCTCCTCCTCCATCTCCGCGATGCGGCCGCACAGAGTCGCCACTCGCTCCTTCATCAGCAGCAGCTCTTTACTCTGCCTCTCCATCGCCTCCTGCAGGTCCCCACCCTTCCCACAATCCTCCTCTGGACCCAGAGAGAGGTCTGACAAGCGCTGCTGTAAGCACACACACACACACACACACACCACTCGTAGTTGTATTGATTAGGGATGCCACAATTCTCAATATAATATTGAACCGTTTGGTACGGCATTAACGGATCAATGCGCGCTTTTTTCGGTTTTGCATTTAATTTATTATTTTTCTACACATTCTATAATTTGCCTCCATCCCAATATTGAACAACACGACATACATTCACATCACAGGTCAGTGGTAGAGTTACACTCACTGAACACTAGAGTTATTCACAATAGCCAAAGTTCATTATTTGTGTGCATTTTACAGCCTTGCCGGCTTTATGCGCTTTTCCAAGCGCCTGTCAAACACGCGATTACTGGACTGAGTCGTCTTACTGCGCTAATACTGTCAAATACACACAAGGTTAACATAAACACAGTCTGTTATGTCTAAAGTGAAAGTAAAATAGGTGTGTGTGTGTATATTAGATGTGTGCAGGTCTTTAATTGACAGCGGCGCAGCCTTTAGTGAACACGCCGTCCTTAAAGGGACAGTTCACCTCTAATGTCATTATTTACTCACTCTAATGTTGTTCATAACCTGTATTTATTTCTCGATGACAGAATTTTCATTTTTGAGTGAACTATCCCTTTAATGTTAATACAACAACAAAAGACAAAGAGAAAATCACTCACTGCTCTTGACTGAAGAACTAATACAGCAGCTTTAATAAGAATCAGTGTATATTTTATAGTGAAGTCTGTGAAGTGTTTTGATTTTACATTTATTCATTCAATTTCATGCTTAAATGCTGCTGTACTGCTCTGAGCTGCCACTGTAAATCTATATATTTATTTTATATTATACAATACACTAGGAATGTGTACAAGGTTTTTTTTTTTTTTTTTTTTAAAGTAAAGTTTTAAGTTTAAGTAAGGTTTTTCAATTCTTTTAAGTAAAATAAAGAAAGAGTTTTGCAATAAAAAATTGAACTTTTTTCTCCTTAACCTCTTGCTGTTGGCTTAGAATAGAATAGCAAAAAACTGATGACATCAGAACCGAACCGAAAACCGTGGTTAAAAACCGAGGTGTGTATTGAACCGTGGACTAACTGTAGTGTTGCATCCAGTGTTTATCATGCGAGTAAAAGCTTAATTTTGCCACGATCACGTTTGGGTCGCGGGACTTTCAGTGGATGGACAGACGTTTACCTTTCCATTAGTGTTGGGTGCATCATCAGAGCTGTGATTGACCTCTGCTGACCCGTCCATGAACAGCTTCCTCTGATTGCTCTGCTCCTTCATGAACACCAGCTGCAACACACCAGCACAAACATCAACCATCCGCTCAGACTGAGCTCAGTGATTGGCTGAAGAGAAGAGTGTGTGTCTCACCTCCTTATGAGAGGCGGTCAGCTGTTCCTCCAGCAGGCTGCACCTCTCCAGAGCCACACGCAGACGCTCCCGCACCTGAGGAACACACACACACACACACACACACACACACACACACACACACAGACACACACAGACACACACAGACACACACAGACACACACAGACACACACAGACACACACACACACAGACACACACACACACAGACACACACAGACACACACAGACACACAGACACACAGACACACACACACACACACAGACACAGGCACACACACACACACACACACACACATGAGGCTCAGCACAGACGAGCCGCGGGCGGCACACGTGTGTTTCCTGACGCTGTACCTTCTCATCCAGGGCTTTGTGGTGCTCGAAGAGAGATTTGAGCGCTTTGAGCACCTCCACCTCACTGGAGACTCCGGCCGGAGACTGAGCCTGCCGCTTCACCACCGTCATCCTCAGAGAGCGCTCATGGCGGGACACCAGACACTCCAGATGCTCCAGCAACAGCTGACACACACACACACACACACACACACTCCGTTAGATCTGACCTGCAGTCGCACAATGTGATGAGAGAGAAACGCTGGGCGTCCACACGACTGATCATATCCAGTGTTCCTGTCATTAACCCTCTGGGGTTCTTCATCTATGGGTCTCACTCAGGGCCTTCGGGTCAAAAATGACCAGAGGACGGGATTAAAATAAAAAAGATTTGAGTAAAATCAATTCTATGTCTTTACACAGCAGAAGCGTGTCTGAGGCGGCGCTGCTGCTGCTAGGTGATGTACAGGGAGGGCGATACTTCATACAAACACCACGCGTGCGTCTCAATCATGGTCTCAATCAGCTCCCTAGTTCAGTAGTCAGGACACTGATCAGGACATTATAAGTCAGTGGGCTGATCCCTGATCAGTGCCCAGACTAATGGCATTTATTAAAGGGTTAGTTCACCCAAAAATGAAAATTCTGTCATTAATTACTCACCCTCATGTCGTTCGAGACCCGTAAGACCTCCGTTCATATTCAGAACACAAATGAAGATATTTTTGTTGAAAGCTGATGCTGAGAAAGGCTTCATATAGGCTTCTATTGGCATTCAGTACACTTATACTCCCAAGACGGATAAAAGGCACTCAGAACATCGTTACAAAGTCCATCTCACCACAGTGACTCTACAATAATCTTACGATGCGACGACAATAGTTTTTGTGCGCAAAACAAAATCAAAATAACACCTTTAACCAGCTTGTTCTTGTCTTCCGCGTGTGCCTCCACGACGCATGCGTGAGAATATGACGTAGCGCCGGGGTTCGAGAATCCATGAAATGCCACTCTAACCCCATTTTGAGCTCTACGCCGAGACCTAAAGCACGATCAATGTAGAATCCAACAGCTGAGATACGCGCGTCTTCGTCTGATTGTAAACAAATCGCTTCTGGGTCATCTGTCCGAACGCCGGATCTGCGTCATATTCTCGCGCATGCGTCGTGGAGGCACACACAGAAGGCAGTAACAAGTTGGAAAAAGGTGTTATTTTGATTTTTTTTGCGCACAAAAACTATTGTCGTCGCATTGTAAGATTATTGTAGAGTCACTGTGGTGAGATGGACTTTGTAACGATGTTCTGAGTGCCTTTTATCCGTCTTGGGAGTATAAGTGTACTGAATGCCAATGGAGGCCTATCTGAAGCCTTTCTCAGCCATCAGCTTTCAACAAAAATATCTTCATTTGTGTTCCGAATATGAACAGAGGTCTTACGGGTCTCGAACGACGTGAGGGTGAGTAATTAATGACAGAATTTTCATTTTTGGGTGAACTAACCCTTTAATATGTATTCGTGTCAAAATGACAAACATCTTTTCCTATTCTATTTTGCCTGGAAACGCTTCCAACACTCTTGCGTGCCGTGAAAAATATGCTTCTAGCATGTGCATGTCACGCAGGCAGTGTGTAGCTCGCCTAAAGGAGGAATAAACGTGTAATAAAGTGCGTAGCTCACCTAAAGGATGAATAAACGCGTAATAAAGTGCGTAGCTCACCTAAAGGATGAATAAACGTGTAATAAAGTGTGTAGCTCACCTAAAGGATGAATAAACGCGTAATAAAGTGCGTAGCTCACCTAAAGGATGAATAAACGTGTAATAAAGTGTGTAGCTCACCTAAAGGATGAATAAACGCGTAATAAAGTGCGTAGCTCGCCTAAAGGATGAATAAACGTGTAATAAAGTGCGTAGCTCGCCTAAAGGATGAATAAACGTGTAATAAAGTGCGTAGCTCACCTAAAGGATGAATAAACGTGTAATAAAGTGTGTAGCTCACCTAAAGGATGAATAAACGCGTAATAAAGTGCGTAGCTCACCTAAAGGATGAATAAACGCGTAATAAAGTGCGTAGCTCACCTAAAGGATGAATAAACGTGTAATAAAGTGTGTAGCTCACCTAAAGGATGAATAAACGCGTAATAAAGTGCGTAGCTCACCTAAAGGATGAATAAACGTGTAATAAAGTGTGTAGCTCACCTAAAGGATGAATAAACGCGTAATAAAGTGCGTAGCTCGCCTAAAGGATGAATAAACGTGTAATAAAGTGCGTAGCTCGCCTAAAGGATGAATAAACGTGTAATAAAGTGCGTAGCTCACCTAAAGGATGAATAAACGTGTAATAAAGTGCGTAGCTCACCTAAAGGATGAATAAACGTGTAATAAAGTGTGTAGCTCACCTAAAGGATGAATAAACGCGTAATAAAGTGTGTAGCTCACCTAAAGGATGAATAAACGTGTAATAAAGTGTGTAGCTCGCCTAAAGGACGAATAAACGTGTAATAAAGTGTGTAGCTCGCCTAAAGGATGAATAAACGCGTAATAAAGTGTGTAGCTCACCTAAAGGATGAATAAACGTGTAATAAAGTGCGTAGCTCACCTAAAGGATGAATAAACGTGTAATAAAGTGTGTAGCTCGCCTAAAGGAGGAATAAACGCGTAATAAAGTGCGTAGCTCGCCTAAAGGATGAATAAACGTGTAATAAAGTGCGTAGCTCACCTAAAGGATGAATAAACGTGTAATAAAGTGCGTAGCTCGCCTAAAGGAGGAATAAACGTGTAATAAAGTGTGTAGCTCGCCTAAAGGACGAATAAACGCGTAATAAAGTGCGTAGCTCACCTAAAGGATGAATAAACGTGTAATAAAGTGTGTAGCTCGCCTAAAGGAGGAATAAACGTGTAATAAAGTGTGTAGCTCGCCTAAAGGACGAATAAACGTGTAATAAAGTGTGTAGCTCGCCTAAAGGACGAATAAACGTGTAATAAAGTGTGTAGCTCGCCTAAAGGACGAATAAACGTGTAATAAAGTGTGTAGCTCGCCTAAAGGATGAATAAACGTGTAATAAAGTGTGTAGCTCGCCTAAAGGACGAATAAACGTGTAATAAAGTGTGTAGCTCGCCTAAAGGAGGAATAAACGTGTAATAAAGTGTGTAGCTCGCCTAAAGGATGAATAAACGTGTAATAAAGTGCGTAGCTCGCCTAAAGGATGAATAAACGTGTAATAAAGTGCGTAGCTCGCCTAAAGGATGAATAAACGCGTAATAAAGTGCGTAGCTCACCTAAAGGACGAATAAACGTGTAATAAAGTGTGTAGCTCGCCTAAAGGAGGAATAAACGTGTAATAAAGTGTGTAGCTCACCTAAAGGAGGAATAAACGCGTAATAAAGTGCGTAGCTCGCCTAAAGGAGGAATAAACGTGTAATAAAGTGTGTAGCTCACCTAAAGGATGAATAAACGTGTAATAAAGTGTGTAGCTCGCCTAAAGGATGAATAAACGTGTAATAAAGTGCGTAGCTCGCCTAAAGGACGAATAAACGTGTAATAAAGTGTGTAGCTCACCTAAAGGACGAATAAACGTGTAATAAAGTGTGTAGCTCGCCTAAAGGACGAATAAACGTGTAATAAAGTGCGTAGCTCGCCTAAAGGAGGAATAAACGTGTAATAAAGTGCGTAGCTCGCCTAAAGGATGAATAAACGTGTAATAAAGTGTGTAGCTCACCTAAAGGAGGAATAAACGTGTAATAAAGTGCGTAGCTCGCCTAAAGGAGGAATAAACGTGTAATAAAGTGCGTAGCTCGCCTAAAGGAGGAATAAACGTGTAATAAAGTGTGTAGCTCACCTAAAGGATGAATAAACGTGTAATAAAGTGTGTAGCTCGCCTAAAGGAGGAATAAACGTGTAATAAAGTGTGTAGCTCACCTAAAGGAGGAATAAACGTGTAATAAAGTGCGTAGCTCGCCTAAAGGAGGAATAAACGTGTAATAAAGTGTGTAGCTCACCTAAAGGATGAATAAACGTGTAATAAAGTGTGTAGCTCGCCTAAAGGATGAATAAACGTGTAATAAAGTGCGTAGCTCGCCTAAAGGACGAATAAACGTGTAATAAAGTGTGTAGCTCACCTAAAGGACGAATAAACGTGTAATAAAGTGTGTAGCTCGCCTAAAGGACGAATAAACGTGTAATAAAGTGCGTAGCTCGCCTAAAGGAGGAATAAACGTGTAATAAAGTGCGTAGCTCGCCTAAAGGATGAATAAACGCGTAATAAAGTGCGTAGCTCGCCTAAAGGAGGAATAAACGTGTAATAAAGTGCGTAGCTCGCCTAAAGGACGAATAAACGTGTAATAAAGTGCGTAGCTCGCCTAAAGGAGGAATAAACGTGTAATAAAGTGCGTAGCTCGCCTAAAGGAGGAATAAACGTGTAATAAAGTGCGTAGCTCGCCTAAAGGACGAATAAACGTGTAATAAAGTGCGTAGCTCGCCTAAAGGATGAATAAACGTGTAATAAAGTGCGTAGCTCGCCTAAAGGAGGAATAAACGTGTAATAAAGTGCGTAGCTCGCCTAAAGGACGAATAAACGTGTAATAAAGTGCGTAGCTCGCCTAAAGGAGGAATAAACGTGTAATAAAGTGCGTAGCTCGCCTAAAGGACGAATAAACGTGTAATAAAGTGCGTAGCTCGCCTAAAGGAGGAATAAACGTGTAATAAAGTGCGTAGCTCGCCTAAAGGAGGAATAAACGTGTAATAAAGTGTGTAGCTCACCTAAAGGAGGAATAAACGTGTAATAAAGTGTGTAGCTCACCTAAAGGAGGAATAAACGTGTAATAAAGTGTGTAGCTCACCTAAAGGAGGAATAAACGTGTAATAAAGTGTGTAGCTCACCTAAAGGACGAATAAACGTGTAATAAAGTGCGTAGCTCGCCTAAAGGATGAAAAAACGTGTAATAAAGTGTGTAGCTCACCTAAAGGACGAATAAACGTGTAATAAAGTGCGTAGCTCACCTAAAGGAGGAATAAACGTGTAATAAAGTGTGTAGCTCACCTAAAGGACGAATAAACGTGTAATAAAGTGCGTAGCTCGCCTAAAGGAGGAATAAACGTGTAATAAAGTGCGTAGCTCGCCTAAAGGACGAATAAACGTGTAATAAAGTGCGTAGCTCACCTAAAGGAGGAATAAACGTGTAATAAAGTGCGTAGCTCGCCTAAAGGATGAATAAACGTGTAATAAAGTGTGTAGCTCACCTAAAGGAGGAATAAACGTGTAATAAAGTGCGTAGCTCGCCTAAAGGAGGAATAAACGTGTAATAAAGTGTGTAGCTCACCTAAAGGAGGAATAAACGTGTAATAAAGTGTGTAGCTCACCTAAAGGAGGAATAAACGTGTAATAAAGTGCGTAGCTCGCCTAAAGGAGGAATAAACGTGTAATAAAGTGCGTAGCTCGCCTAAAGGACGAATAAACGTGTAATAAAGTGCGTAGCTCACCTAAAGGAGGAATAAACGTGTAATAAAGTGTGTAGCTCACCTAAAGGAGGAATAAACGTGTAATAAAGTGTGTAGCTCACCTAAAGGATGAATAAACGTGTAATAAAGTGCGTAGCTCGCCTAAAGGAGGAATAAACGTGTAATAAAGTGCGTAGCTCGCCTAAAGGAGGAATAAACGTGTAATAAAGTGCGTAGCTCGCCTAAAGGAGGAATAAACGTGTAATAAAGTGTGTAGCTCACCTAAAGGAGGAATAAACGTGTAATAAAGTGTGTAGCTCACCTAAAGGAGGAATAAACGTGTAATAAAGTGCGTAGCTCGCCTAAAGGAGGAATAAACGTGTAATAAAGTGCGTAGCTCGCCTAAAGGACGAATAAACGTGTAATAAAGTGCGTAGCTCACCTAAAGGAGGAATAAACGTGTAATAAAGTGTGTAGCTCACCTAAAGGAGGAATAAACGTGTAATAAAGTGTGTAGCTCACCTAAAGGATGAATAAACGTGTAATAAAGTGTGTAGCTCGCCTAAAGGATGAATAAACGTGTAATAAAGTGTGTAGCTCACCTAAAGGAGGAATAAACGTGTAATAAAGTGCGTAGCTCGCCTAAAGGAGGAATAAACGTGTAATAAAGTGCGTAGCTCGCCTAAAGGATGAATAAACGTGTAATAAAGTGCGTAGCTCGCCTAAAGGAGGAATAAACGTGTAATAAAGTGCGTAGCTCGCCTAAAGGAGGAATAAACGTGTAATAAAGTGTGTAGCTCACCTAAAGGAGGAATAAACGTGTAATAAAGTGTGTAGCTCACCTAAAGGAGGAATAAACGTGTAATAAAGTGTGTAGCTCACCTAAAGGAGGAATAAACGTGTAATAAAGTGTGTAGCTCACCTAAAGGATGAATAAACGTGTAATAAAGTGTGTAGCTCGCCTAAAGGATGAATAAACGTGTAATAAAGTGCGTAGCTCGCCTAAAGGACGAATAAACGTGTAATAAAGTGCGTAGCTCGCCTAAAGGAGGAATAAACGTGTAATAAAGTGTGTAGCTCACCTAAAGGACGAATAAACGTGTAATAAAGTGTGTAGCTCGCCTAAAGGACGAATAAACGTGTAATAAAGTGCGTAGCTCGCCTAAAGGAGGAATAAACGTGTAATAAAGTGCGTAGCTCGCCTAAAGGATGAATAAACGCGTAATAAAGTGCGTAGCTCGCCTAAAGGAGGAATAAACGTGTAATAAAGTGCGTAGCTCGCCTAAAGGACGAATAAACGTGTAATAAAGTGCGTAGCTCGCCTAAAGGAGGAATAAACGTGTAATAAAGTGCGTAGCTCGCCTAAAGGAGGAATAAACGTGTAATAAAGTGCGTAGCTCGCCTAAAGGACGAATAAACGTGTAATAAAGTGCGTAGCTCGCCTAAAGGAGGAATAAACGTGTAATAAAGTGCGTAGCTCGCCTAAAGGAGGAATAAACGTGTAATAAAGTGCGTAGCTCGCCTAAAGGACGAATAAACGTGTAATAAAGTGCGTAGCTCGCCTAAAGGAGGAATAAACGTGTAATAAAGTGCGTAGCTCGCCTAAAGGAGGAATAAACGTGTAATAAAGTGTGTAGCTCACCTAAAGGACGAATAAACGTGTAATAAAGTGTGTAGCTCGCCTAAAGGACGAATAAACGTGTAATAAAGTGCGTAGCTCGCCTAAAGGAGGAATAAACGTGTAATAAAGTGCGTAGCTCGCCTAAAGGACGAATAAACGTGTAATAAAGTGCGTAGCTCGCCTAAAGGATGAATAAACGTGTAATAAAGTGCGTAGCTCGCCTAAAGGAGGAATAAACGTGTAATAAAGTGCGTAGCTCACCTAAAGGACGAATAAACGTGTAATAAAGTGCGTAGCTCACCTAAAGGAGGAATAAACGTGTAATAAAGTGCGTAGCTCACCTAAAGGACGAATAAACGCGTAATAAAGTGTGTAGCTCGCCTAAAGGATGAATAAACGCGTAATAAAGTGCGTAGCTCGCCTAAAGGAGGAATAAACGTGTAATAAAGTGTGTAGCTCGCGTAAAGGATGAATAAACGTGTAATAAAGTGCGTAGCTCGCCTAAAGGATGAATAAACGCGTAATAAAGTGCGTAGCTCGCCTAAAGGAGGAATAAACGTGTAATAAAGTGCGTAGCTCGCCTAAAGGATGAATAAACGTGTAATAAAGTGCGTAGCTCGCCTAAAGGATGAATAAACGTGTAATAAAGTGCGTAGCTCGCCTAAAGGACGAATAAACGTGTAATAAAGTGCGTAGCTCACCTAAAGGACGAATAAACGTGTAATAAAGTGCGTAGCTCGCCTAAAGGATGAATAAACGTGTAATAAAGTGCGTAGCTCGCCTAAAGGAGGAATAAACGTGTAATAAAGTGCGTAGCTCACCTAAAGGACGAATAAACGTGTAATAAAGTGTGTAGCTCGCCTAAAGGATGAATAAACGTGTAATAAAGTGTGTAGCTCACCTAAAGGAGGAATAAACGTGTAATAAAGTGTGTAGCTCGCCTAAAGGAGGAATAAACGTGTAATAAAGTGCGTGGCTCACCTAAAGGACGAATAAACGTGTAATAAAGTGCGTAGCTCGCCTAAAGGATGAATAAACGTGTAATAAAGTGCGTAGCTCGCCTAAAGGATGAATAAACGTGTAATAAAGTGCGTAGCTCGCCTAAAGGATGAATAAACGTGTAATAAAGTGCGTAGCTCGCCTAAAGGAGGAATAAACGTGTAATAAAGTGCGTAGCTCGCCTAAAGGATGAATAAACGTGTAATAAAGTGTGTAGCTCGCCTAAAGGATGAATAAACGTGTAATAAAGTGCGTAGCTCGCCTAAAGGATGAATAAACGTGTAATAAAGTGCGTAGCTCGCCTAAAGGATGAATAAACGTGTAATAAAGTGTGTAGCTCGCCTAAAGGACGAATAAACGTGTAATAAAGTGTGTAGCTCGCCTAAAGGATGAATAAACGTGTAATAAAGTGCGTAGCTCGCCTAAAGGATGAATAAACGTGTAATAAAGTGTGTAGCTCGCCTAAAGGATGAATAAACGCGTAATAAAGTGCGTAGCTCGCCTAAAGGACGAATAAACGTGTAATAAAGTGTGTAGCTCGCCTAAAGGAGGAATAAACGTGTAATAAAGTGTGTAGCTCACCTAAAGGAGGAATAAACGTGTAATAAAGTGTGTAGCTCACCTAAAGGATGAATAAACGTGTAATAAAGTGTGTAGCTCGCCTAAAGGATGAATAAACGTGTAATAAAGTGCGTAGCTCGCCTAAAGGACGAATAAACGTGTAATAAAGTGTGTAGCTCACCTAAAGGACGAATAAACGTGTAATAAAGTGTGTAGCTCGCCTAAAGGACGAATAAACGTGTAATAAAGTGCGTAGCTCGCCTAAAGGAGGAATAAACGTGTAATAAAGTGCGTAGCTCGCCTAAAGGATGAATAAACGCGTAATAAAGTGCGTAGCTCGCCTAAAGGACGAATAAACGTGTAATAAAGTGCGTAGCTCGCCTAAAGGAGGAATAAACGTGTAATAAAGTGCGTAGCTCGCCTAAAGGAGGAATAAACGTGTAATAAAGTGCGTAGCTCGCCTAAAGGAGGAATAAACGTGTAATAAAGTGCGTAGCTCGCCTAAAGGACGAATAAACGTGTAATAAAGTGCGTAGCTCGCCTAAAGGAGGAATAAACGTGTAAT
The DNA here is from genome assembly GCF_949357685.1 of Gobio gobio. Classification (NCBI taxonomy): domain Eukaryota; kingdom Metazoa; phylum Chordata; class Actinopteri; order Cypriniformes; family Gobionidae; genus Gobio; species Gobio gobio. Next base: position 636,505 of record NC_137115.1, on the reverse strand, counting down.
AAAGTGCGTAGCTCGCCTAAAGGAGGAATAAACGTGTAATAAAGTGTGTAGCTCACCTAAAGGAGGAATAAACGTGTAATAAAGTGTGTAGCTCACCTAAAGGAGGAATAAACGTGTAATAAAGTGTGTAGCTCACCTAAAGGAGGAATAAACGTGTAATAAAGTGTGTAGCTCACCTAAAGGATGAATAAACGTGTAATAAAGTGCGTAGCTCGCCTAAAGGATGAATAAACGTGTAATAAAGTGCGTAGCTCGCCTAAAGGACGAATAAACGTGTAATAAAGTGCGTAGCTCGCCTAAAGGAGGAATAAACGTGTAATAAAGTGTGTAGCTCACCTAAAGGACGAATAAACGTGTAATAAAGTGTGTAGCTCGCCTAAAGGACGAATAAACGTGTAATAAAGTGCGTAGCTCGCCTAAAGGAGGAATAAACGTGTAATAAAGTGCGTAGCTCGCCTAAAGGATGAATAAACGCGTAATAAAGTGCGTAGCTCGCCTAAAGGAGGAATAAACGTGTAATAAAGTGCGTAGCTCGCCTAAAGGACGAATAAACGTGTAATAAAGTGCGTAGCTCGCCTAAAGGAGGAATAAACGTGTAATAAAGTGCGTAGCTCGCCTAAAGGAGGAATAAACGTGTAATAAAGTGCGTAGCTCGCCTAAAGGACGAATAAACGTGTAATAAAGTGCGTAGCTCGCCTAAAGGAGGAATAAACGTGTAATAAAGTGCGTAGCTCGCCTAAAGGAGGAATAAACGTGTAATAAAGTGCGTAGCTCGCCTAAAGGACGAATAAACGTGTAATAAAGTGCGTAGCTCGCCTAAAGGAGGAATAAACGTGTAATAAAGTGCGTAGCTCGCCTAAAGGAGGAATAAACGTGTAATAAAGTGTGTAGCTCACCTAAAGGACGAATAAACGTGTAATAAAGTGTGTAGCTCGCCTAAAGGACGAATAAACGTGTAATAAAGTGCGTAGCTCGCCTAAAGGAGGAATAAACGTGTAATAAAGTGCGTAGCTCGCCTAAAGGACGAATAAACGTGTAATAAAGTGCGTAGCTCGCCTAAAGGATGAATAAACGTGTAATAAAGTGCGTAGCTCGCCTAAAGGACGAATAAACGTGTAATAAAGTGCGTAGCTCGCCTAAAGGAGGAATAAACGTGTAATAAAGTGCGTAGCTCACCTAAAGGACGAATAAACGTGTAATAAAGTGCGTAGCTCACCTAAAGGAGGAATAAACGTGTAATAAAGTGCGTAGCTCACCTAAAGGACGAATAAACGCGTAATAAAGTGTGTAGCTCGCCTAAAGGATGAATAAACGCGTAATAAAGTGCGTAGCTCGCCTAAAGGAGGAATAAACGTGTAATAAAGTGTGTAGCTCGCCTAAAGGATGAATAAACGTGTAATAAAGTGCGTAGCTCGCCTAAAGGAGGAATAAACGTGTAATAAAGTGCGTAGCTCGCCTAAAGGACGAATAAACGTGTAATAAAGTGCGTAGCTCGCCTAAAGGATGAATAAACGCGTAATAAAGTGCGTAGCTCGCCTAAAGGAGGAATAAACGTGTAATAAAGTGCGTAGCTCGCCTAAAGGACGAATAAACGTGTAATAAAGTGCGTAGCTCGCCTAAAGGAGGAATAAACGTGTAATAAAGTGCGTAGCTCGCCTAAAGGAGGAATAAACGTGTAATAAAGTGCGTAGCTCGCCTAAAGGAGGAATAAACGTGTAATAAAGTGCGTAGCTCGCCTAAAGGATGAATAAACGTGTAATAAAGTGCGTAGCTCGCCTAAAGGATGAACAAACGTGTAATAAAGTGCGTAGCTCGCCTAAAGGATGAATAAACGTGTAATAAAGTGCGTAGCTCGTCTAAAGGACGAATAAACGTGTAATAAAGTGTGTAGCTCGCCTAAAGGACGAATAAACGTGTGATAAAGTGCGTAGCTCGCCTAAAGGACGAATAAACGTGTAATAAAGTGCGTAGCTCGCCTAAAGGACGAATAAACGTGTAATAAAGTGCGTAGCTCACCTAAAGGACGAATAAACGTGTAATAAAGTGCGTAGCTCGCCTAAAGGATGAACAAACGTGTAATAAAGTGCGTAGCTCGCCTAAAGGATGAATAAACGTGTAATAAAGTGCGTAGCTCGCCTAAAGGATGAATAAACGTGTAATAAAGTGCGTAGCTCGCCTAAAGGACGAATAAACGTGTAATAAAGTGCGTAGCTCACCTAAAGGACGAATAAACGTGTAATAAAGTGCGTAGCTCGCCTAAAGGATGAATAAACGTGTAATAAAGTGCGTAGCTCGCCTAAAGGACGAATAAACGTGTAATAAAGTGCGTAGCTCACCTAAAGGACGAATAAACGTGTAATAAAGTGCGTAGCTCGCCTAAAGGATGAACAAACGTGTAATAAAGTGCGTAGCTCGCCTAAAGGATGAATAAACGTGTAATAAAGTGCGTAGCTCGCCTAAAGGATGAATAAACGTGTAATAAAGTGCGTAGCTCGCCTAAAGGACGAATAAACGTGTAATAAAGTGCGTAGCTCACCTAAAGGACGAATAAACGTGTAATAAAGTGCGTAGCTCGCCTAAAGGATGAATAAACGTGTAATAAAGTGCGTAGCTCGCCTAAAGGAGGAATAAACGTGTAATAAAGTGCGTAGCTCACCTAAAGGACGAATAAACGTGTAATAAAGTGTGTAGCTCGTCTAAAGGATGAATAAACGTGTAATAAAGTGTGTAGCTCGCCTAAAGGATGAATAAACGCGTAATAAAGTGTGTAGCTCGCCTAAAGGATGAATAAACGCGTAATAAAGTGTGTAGCTCGCCTAAAGGATGAATAAACGCGTAATAAAGTGCGTAGCTCGCCTAAAGGATGAATAAACGTGTAATAAAGTGCGTAGCTCGCCTAAAGGATGAATAAACGCGTAATAAAGTGTGTAGCTCGCCTAAAGGATGAATAAACGTGTAATAAAGTGCGTAGCTCGCCTAAAGGATGAATAAACGCGTAATAAAGTGTGTAGCTCGCCTAAAGGATGAATAAACGTGTAATAAAGTGCGTAGCTCGTCTAAAGGACGAATAAACGTGTAATAAAGTGCGTAGCTCGCCTAAAGGATGAATAAACGCGTAATAAAGTGTGTAGCTCGCCTAAAGGATGAATAAACGTGTAATAAAGTGCGTAGCTCGCCTAAAGGATGAATAAACGCGTAATAAAGTGCGTAGCTCGCCTAAAGGATGAATAAACGTGTAATAAAATGTGTAGCTCGCCTAAAGGATGAATAAACGCGTAATAAAGTGCGTAGCTCGCCTAAAGGATGAATAAACGTGTAATAAAGTGCGTAGCTCGCCTAAAGGATGAATAAACGCGTAATAAAGTGCGTAGCTCGCCTAAAGGATGAATAAACGCGTAATAAAGTGCGTAGCTCGCCTAAAGGATGAATAAACGTGTAATAAAGTGCGTAGCTCGTCTAAAGGATGAATAAACGCGTAATAAAGTGCGCAGCTCGCCTAAAGGATGAATAAACGCGTAATAAAGTGCGTAGCTCGCCTAAAGGATGAATAAACGTGTAATAAAGTGCGTAGCTCGCCTAAAGGATGAATAAACGCGTAATAAAGTGCGTAGCTCGCCTAAAGGATGAATAAACGTGTGATAAAGTGCGTAGCTCGCCTAAAGGAGGAATAAACTTGTAATAAAGTGAGTAGCTCGTCTAAAGGACGAATAAACGTGTAATAAAGTGCGTAGCTCGCCTAAAGGAGGAATAAACGTGTAATAAAGTGAGTAGCTCGTCTAAAGGACGAATAAACGTGTAATAAAGTGCGTAGCTCGCCTAAAGGAGGAATAAACGTGTAATAAAGTGTGTAGCTCGCCTAAAGGATGAATAAACGTGTAATAAAGTGTGTAGCTCGCCTAAAGGATGAATAAACGTGTAATAAAGTGCGTAGCTCGCCTAAAGGAGGAATAAACGTGTAATAAAGTGCGTAGCTCGCCTAAAGGAGGAATAAACGTGTAATAAAGTGAGTAGCTCGTCTAAAGGATGAATAAACGTGTAATAAAGTGCGTAGCTCGCCTAAAGGATGAATAAACGTGTAATAAAGTGCGTAGCTCGCCTAAAGGATGAATAAACGTGTAATAAAGTGCGTAGCTCGCCTAAAGGATGAATAAACGCGTAATAAAGTGCGTAGCTCGCCTAAAGGATGAATAAACGTGTAATAAAGTGCGTAGCTCGCCTAAAGGATGAATAAACGTGTAATAAAGTGCGTAGCTCGCCTAAAGGATGAATAAACGTGTAATAAAGTGCGTAGCTCGCCTAAAGGATGAATAAACGCGTAATAAAGTGCGTAGCTCACCTAAAGGACGAATAAACGTGTAATAAAGTGCGTAGCTCGCCTAAAGGATGAATAAACGTGTAATAAAGTGTGTAGCTCGCCTAAAGGATGAATAAACGCGTAATAAAGTGCGTAGCTCACCTAAAGGACGAATAAACGCGTAATAAAGTGTGTAGCTCACCTAAAGGACGAATAAACGTGTAATAAAGTGCGTAGCTCGCCTAAAGGACGAATAAACGTGTAATAAAGTGCGTAGCTCGCCTAAAGGACGAATAAACGTGTAATAAAGTGTGTAGCTCGCCTAAAGGATGAATAAACGTGTAATAAAGTGCGTAGCTCGCCTAAAGGATGAATAAACGTGTAATAAAGTGTGTAGCTCGCCTAAAGGATGAATAAACGTGTAATAAAGTACGTAGCTCACCTAAAGGACGAATAAACGTGTAATAAAGTGCGTAGCTCGCCTAAAGGATGAATAAACGTGTAATAAAGTGCGTAGCTCGCCTAAAGGATGAATAAACGTGTAATAAAGTGCGTAGCTCGCCTAAAGGATGAATAAACGTGTAATAAAGTGTGTAGCTCACCTAAAGGATGAATAAACGTGTAATAAAGTGTGTAGCTCGCCTAAAGGATGAATAAACGTGTAATAAAGTGCGTAGCTCGCCTAAAGGATGAATAAACGTGTAATAAAGTGTGTAGCTCGCCTAAAGGATGAATAAACGTGTAATAAAGTGCGTAGCTCGCCTAAAGGACGAATAAACGTGTAATAAAGTGCGTAGCTCGCCTAAAGGAGGAATAAACGTGTAATAAAGTGTGTAGCTCACCTAAAGGATGAATAAACGTGTAATAAAGTGCGTAGCTCGCCTAAAGGATGAATAAACGTGTAATAAAGTGCGTAGCTCGCCTAAAGGATGAATAAACGCGTAATAAAGTGCGTAGCTCGCCTAAAGGATGAATAAACGTGTAATAAAGTGCGTAGCTCGCCTAAAGGATGAATAAACGTGTAATAAAGTGTGTAGCTCACCTAAAGGAGGAATAAACGTGTAATAAAGTGCGTAGCTCGCCTAAAGGATGAATAAACGTGTAATAAAGTGCGTAGCTCGCCTAAAGGATGAATAAACGTGTAATAAAGTGCGTAGCTCGCCTAAAGGATGAATAAACGTGTAATAAAGTGCGTAGCTCGCCTAAAGGACGAATAAACGTGTAATAAAGTGTGTAGCTCGCCTAAAGGATGAATAAACGTGTAATAAAGTGTGTAGCTCGCCTAAAGGAGGAATAAACGTGTAATAAAGTGCGTAGCTCGCCTAAAGGATGAATAAACGCGTAATAAAGTGCGTAGCTCGCCTAAAGGAGGAATAAACGTGTAATAAAGTGTGTAGCTCACCTAAAGGACGAATAAACGTGTAATAAAGTGTGTAGCTCGCCTAAAGGACGAATAAACGTGTAATAAAGTGTGTAGCTCACCTAAAGGACGAATAAACGTGTAATAAAGTGCGTAGCTCGCCTAAAGGAGGAATAAACGTGTAATAAAGTGTGTAGCTCGCCTAAAGGATGAATAAACGCGTAATAAAGTGCGTAGCTCGCCTAAAGGAGGAATAAACGTGTAATAAAGTGTGTAGCTCACCTAAAGGACGAATAAACGTGTAATAAAGTGTGTAGCTCACCTAAAGGACGAATAAACGTGTAATAAAGTGTGTAGCTCACCTAAAGGACGAATAAACGTGTAATAAAGTGCGTAGCTCGCCTAAAGGAGGAATAAACGTGTAATAAAGTGCGTAGCTCGCCTAAAGGATGAATAAACGTGTAATAAAGTGCGTAGCTCGCCTAAAGGATGAATAAACGTGTAATAAAGTGCGTAGCTCGCCTAAAGGAGGAATAAACGTGTAATAAAGTGCGTAGCTCGCCTAAAGGAGGAATAAACGTGTAATAAAGTGCGTAGCTCGCCTAAAGGAGGAATAAACGTGTAATAAAGTGCGTAGCTCACCTAAAGGATGAATAAACGTGTAGTAAAGTGCGTAGCTCGCCTAAAGGAGGAATAAACGTGTAATAAAGTGCGTAGCTCACCTAAAGGATGAATAAACGTGTAGTAAAGTGCGTAGCTCGCCTAAAGGAGGAATAAACGTGTAATAAAGTGCGTAGCTCGCCTAAAGGAGGAATAAACGTGTAATAAAGTGCGTAGCTCGCCTAAAGGACGAATAAACGTGTAATAAAGTGTGTAGCTCGTCTAAAGGATGAATAAACATCCACACGCGATGCTTCTGTGCCATCGTGTTTACATTGATGAACACAAAGTGTACATTAACACAACTGAATACAGTCTCACACTTTTTTCGAAAAAAAGTTCTGAATTATGTGCTGGTAATGTAAATATTTTATTCATGCCATGTATGTACAATCAAGTTCACTCAAATATCATAACGTCATACGCATCCTCAAAATCTAGTTCCTACATTATTTTTCTAAACATTGACTCACTGGAGTCTCTAACCTGCAATATGCCCTTTAAATATATTTTTGTTCAATAATATTTTTTCTTTTCTTTTTTGGTGTTTTGAGATAATTTTATGACTTATAATTCATATTTATGCAATAATTATGACCCATTTTTTCCCATTGAATAAAATAAAAAAATTATATGTATATATAATTGTTATATTTTTTATTAAAGCTGTATTTCATTTTAGAGTGTTTGGGTATAATATGAAACATCATCTCTGTGTCTGGATCATGTCTGGTTCTCTGTATGTAACTTAAGTGTGTAGTGTGTAGCGTGTGGCGTGTAGCGTGTAGCGTGTGAGAACTCACGCGTGTGTTGTTTCTCTCCGCTTTGAGCTCTGCGATCTCCTCCTCTCGCTCCAGCAGCTGCTCCCGACACATGTTCACCTCCTTCGTGAGAGCCGCAAACTCCTGCAGCGAAAACACACAAAACAACACTCAGCGGAGTAATGCTGGAGTAATGATGGTGTAATGGTGGAGTAATGATGGTGTAATGCTGGAGTAATGCTGGAGTAATGCTGGAGTAATGCTGGAGTAATGATGGTGCAATGGTGGAGTAATGCTGGAGTAATGATGGTGTAATGGTGGAGTAATGGTGGAGTAATGCTGGAGTAATGATGGTGTAATGCTGGAGTAATGCTGGAGTAATGATGACCCTCAACACTGAGCGGAGTAATGATGACCCTCTACACTGAGTGCAGTAATGATGGAGTAATGATGACCCTCAACACTGAGCAGAGTAATGAGTAATGGTGGTGTAATGGTGGTGTAATGCTGGAGTAATGATGGAGTAATGGTGGAGTAATGATGACGTAATGCTGGAGTAATGATGGAGTAATGGTGGAGTAATGATGGTGTAATGCTGGAGTAATGCTGGTGTAATGCTGGAGTAATGATGGTGTAATGGTGAAGTAATGGTGGAGTAATGATGACCCTCAACACTGAGCGGAGTAATGATGACCCTCAACACTGAGTGGAGTAATGATGGAGTAATGATGACCCTCAACACTGAGTGGAGTAATGATGACCCTCAACACTGAGCGGAGTAATGATGGAGTAATGATGACCCTCAACACTGAGCGGAGTAATGATGACCCTCAACACTGAGTGGAGTAATTATGGAGTACCTGTGTACCTGTGGAGTAATGCTGACCCTGAGTGGAGTAATGGTGGTGTACCTGTGGAGTAATGCTGACCCTGAGTGGAGTAATGGTGGTGTACCTGTGGAGTAATGCTGACCCTGAGTGGAGTAATGGTAGTGTACCTGTGGAGTAATGATGGAGTAATGCTGGAGTAATGATGGTGTAATGGTGGTGTAATGATGTAGTAATGATGGTGTAATGGTGGGGTAATGGTGGTGTACCTGTGGAGTAATGCTGACTCTGAGTGGAGTAATGGTGGTGTACCTGTGGAGTAATGCTGACCCTGAGTGGAGTAATGGTGGTGTACCTGTGGAGTAATGCTGACCCTGAGTGGAGTAATGGTAGTGTACCTGTGGAGTAATGATGGAGTAATGCTGGAGTAATGGTGGTGTAATGGTGGTGTAATGATGTAGTAATGATGGTGTAATGCTGGAGTAATGCTGGAGTAATGATGGTGTAATGCTGGAGTAATGATGGTGTACCTGTGGAGTAATGCTGACCCTGAGTGGTGTAATGGTGGTGTACCTGTGGAGTAATGCTGACCCTGAGTGGAGTAATGGTGGTGTAATGATGGTGGAGTAATGGTGGTGTACCTGTGGAGTAATGCTGACCCTGAGTGGAGTAATGGTGGTGTACCTGTGGAGTAATGCTGACCCTGAGTGGAGTAATGGTAGTGTACCTGTGGAGTAATGATGGAGTAATGCTGGAGTAATGATGGTGTAATGGTGGTGTAATGATGTAGTAATGATGGTGTAATGCTGGAGTAATGCTGGAGTAATGATGGTGTAATGCTGGAGTAATGATGGTGTACCTGTGGAGTAATGCTGACCCTGAGTGGTGTAATGGTGGTGTACCTGTGGAGTAATGCTGACCCTGAGTGGAGTAATGATGGTGTAATGGTGGGGTAATGGTGGTGTACCTGTGGAGTAATGCTGACCCTGAGTGGAGTAATGGTGGTGTACCTGTGGAGTAATGCTGACCCTGAGTGGAGTAATGGTGGTGTACCTGTGGAGTAATGCTGACCCTGAGTGGAGTAATGGTGGTGTACCTGTGGAGTAATGCTGACCCTGAGTGGAGTAATGGTGGTGTAATGATGGTGGAGTAATGGTGGTGTACCTGTGGAGTAATGCTGACCCTGAGTGGAGTAATGGTGGTGTACCTGTGGAGTAATGCTGACCCTGAGTGGAGTAATGGTGGTGTAATGATGGTGGAGTAATGGTGGTGTACCTGTGGAGTAATGCTGACCCTGAGTGGAGTAATGGTGGTGTAATGATGGTGGAGTAATGGTGGTGTACCTGTGGAGTAATGCTGACCCTGAGTGGAGTAATGGTAGTGTACCTGTGGAGTAATGATGGAGTAATGCTGGAGTAATGATGGTGTAATGGTGGTGTAATGATGTAGTAATGATGGTGTAATGCTGGAGTAATGCTGGAGTAATGATGGTGTAATGCTGGAGTAATGGTGGTGTACCTGTGGAGTAATGCTGACCCTGAGTGGTGTAATGGTGGTGTACCTGTGGAGTAATGCTGACCCTGAGTGGAGTAATGATGGTGTAATGGTGGTGTACCTGTGGAGTAATGCTGACCCTGAGTGGAGTAATGGTAGTGTACCTGTGGAGTAATGATGGAGTAATGCTGGTGTAATGGTGGTGTAATGATGGTGTAATGCTGGAGTAATGCTGGAGTAATGATGGTGTAAAGCTGGAGTAATGATGGTGTACCTGTGGAGTAATGCTGACCCTGAGTGGTGTAATGGTGGTGTACCTGTGGAGTAATGCTGACCCTGAGTGGAGTAATGATGGTGTAATGGTGGGGTAATGGTGGTGTACCTGTGGAGTAATGCTGACCCTGAGTGGAGTAATGGTGGTGTACCTGTGGAGTAATGCTGACCCTGAGTGGAGTAATGGTGGTGTACCTGTGGAGTAATGCTGACCCTGAGTGGAGTAATGCTGACCCTGAGTGGAGTAATGGTGGTGTACCTGTGGAGTAATGATGGAGTGATGATGGAGTAATGCTGGAGTAATGGTGGTGTACCTGTGGAGTAATGGTGGTGTACCTGTGGAGTAATGCTGACCCTGAGTGGAGTAATGGTGGTGTAATGGTGGAGTAATGGTGGTGTACCTGTGGAGTAATGCTGACCCTGAGTGGAGTAATGGTGGTGTACCTGTGGAGTAATGCTGACCCTGAGTGGAGTAATGGTGGTGTACCTGTGGAGTAATGCTGACCCTGAGTGGAGTAATGGTGGTGTAATGATGGTGGAGTAATGGTGGTGTACCTGTGGAGTAATGCTGACCCTGAGTGGAGTAATGGTGGTGTAATGATGGTGGAGTAATGGTGGTGTACCTGTGGAGTAATGCTGACCCTGAGTGGAGTAATGGTGGTGTAATGATGGTGGAGTAATGGTGGTGTACCTGTGGAGTAATGCTGACCCTGAGTGGAGTAATGGTGGTGTAATGATGGTGGAGTAATGGTGGTGTACCTGTGGAGTAATGCTGACCCTGAGTGGAGTAATGGTGGTGTAATGATGGTGGAGTAATGGTGGTGTACCTGTGGTAGGGCGCTGTTGAGCTGTCTCTGCAGCGCGTCCCGGTCGTGGCTGATCTCGTGGAGTTTGCTCTGGGTCAGGCACAGGTTCTCCTGCGTCTCCCTCAGGGTGTCCAGCAGCCGGTCTCTCTCCTCCAGCATCGACACCATCAGGGACTCAAAGTGGCCCTCAGAGTCCGTCTGCACTGGAGAGCCGGAGCCCAGGGCCCCTCCCCCAACCTCCGCCTCACTGATGGTGGGCATCACCTCGCACATCATCTACACACAGAGGAGAGACAGACAGGTCAGACCAGAGGAGAGACAGACAGGTCAGACCAGAGGAGAGACAGGAGATCAGACCAGAGGAGAGACAGGAGATCAGACCAGAGGAGAGACAGGAGATCAGACCAGAGGAGAGACAGGAGATCAGACCAGAGGAGAGACAGGAGATCAGACCAGAGGAGAGACAGGAGATCAGACCAGAGGAGAGACAGGAGATCAGACCAGAGGAGAGACAGGAGGTCAGACCAGAGGAGAGACAGGAGATCAGACCAGAGGAGAGACAGGAGATCAGACCAGAGGAGAGACAGGAGATCAGACCAGAGGAGAGACAGGAGATCAGACCAGAGGAGAGACAGACAGGTCAGACCAGAGGAGAGACAGGAGATCAGACCAGAGGAGAGACAGGAGGTCAGACCAGAGGAGAGACAGGAGGTCAGACCAGAGGAGAGACAGGAGATCAGACCAGAGGAGAGACAGGAGATCAGACCAGAGGAGAGACAGGAGATCAGACCAGAGGAGAGACAGGAGATCAGACCAGAGGAGAGACAGGAGATCAGACCAGAGGAGAGACAGACAGATCAGACCAGAGGAGAGACAGGAGATCAGACCAGAGGAGAGACAGGAGATCAGACCAGAGGAGAGACAGGAGATCAGACCAGAGGAGAGACAGGAGATCAGACCAGAGGAGAGACAGGAGATCAGACCAGAGGAGAGACAGGAGATCAGACCAGAGGAGAGACAGGAGATCAGACCAGAGGAGAGACAGACAGATCAGACCAGAGGAGAGACAGGAGATCAGACCAGAGGAGAGACAGGAGACCAGACCAGAGGAGAGACAGGAGATCAGACCAGAGGAGAGACAGGAGATCAGACCAGAGGAGAGACAGACAGGTCAGACCAGAGGAGAGACAGGAGGTCAGACCAGAGGAGAGACAGGAGATCAGACCAGAGGAGAGACAGACAGAAGATCAGACCAGAGGAGAGACAGGAGATCAGACCAGAGGAGAGACAGGAGATCAGACCAGAGGAGAGACAGGAGATCAGACCAGAGGAGAGACAGGAGATCAGACCAGAGGAGAGACAGGAGATCAGACCAGAGGAGAGACAGGAGATCAGACCAGAGGAGAGACAGGAGATCAGACCAGAGGAGAGACAGGAGATCAGACCAGAGGAGAGACAGGAGATCAGACCAGAGGAGAGACAGGAGATCAGACCAGAGGAGAGACAGGAGATCAGACCAGAGGAGAGACAGGAGATCAGACCAGAGGAGAGACAGGAGAACAGACCAGAGGAGAGACAGGAGATCAGACCAGAGGAGAGACAGACAGATCAGACCAGAGGAGAGACAGGAGATCAGACCAGAGGAGAGACAGGAGATCAGACCAGAGGAGAGACAGGAGAACAGACCAGAGGAGAGACAGACAGATCAGACCAGAGGAGAGACAGACAGATCAGACCAGAGGAGAGACAGGAGATCAGACCAGAGGAGAGACAGGAGATCAGACCAGAGGAGAGACAGGAGATCAGACCAGAGGAGAGACAGGAGATCAGACCAGAGGAGAGACAGGAGATCAGACCAGAGGAGAGACAGGAGATCAGACCAGAGGAGAGACAGGAGATCAGACCAGAGGAGAGACAGGAGAACAGACCAGAGGAGAGACAGGAGATCAGACCAGAGGAGAGACAGGAGATCAGACCAGAGGAGAGACAGGAGATCAGACCAGAGGAGAGACAGGAGATCAGACCAGAGGAGAGACAGGAGATCAGACCAGAGGAGAGACAGGAGATCAGACCAGAGGAGAGACAGGAGATCAGACCAGAGGAGAGACAGGAGATCAGACCAGAGGAGAGACAGGAGATCAGACCAGAGGAGAGACAGGAGATCAGACCAGAGGAGAGACAGGAGATCAGACCAGAGGAGAGACAGGAGGTCAGACCAGAGGAGAGACAGGAGATCAGACCAGAGGAGAGACAGGAGATCAGACCAGAGGAGAGACAGGAGATCAGACCAGAGGAGAGACAGGAGATCAGACCAGAGGAGAGACAGACAGGTCAGACCAGAGGAGAGACAGGAGATCAGACCAGAGGAGAGACAGGAGGTCAGACCAGAGGAGAGACAGGAGGTCAGACCAGAGGAGAGACAGGAGATCAGACCAGAGGAGAGACAGGAGATCAGACCAGAGGAGAGACAGGAGATCAGACCAGAGGAGAGACAGGAGATCAGACCAGAGGAGAGACAGGAGATCAGACCAGAGGAGAGACAGACAGATCAGACCAGAGGAGAGACAGGAGATCAGACCAGAGGAGAGACAGGAGATCAGACCAGAGGAGAGACAGGAGATCAGACCAGAGGAGAGACAGGAGATCAGACCAGAGGAGAGACAGGAGATCAGACCAGAGGAGAGACAGGAGATCAGACCAGAGGAGAGACAGGAGATCAGACCAGAGGAGAGACAGACAGATCAGACCAGAGGAGAGACAGGAGATCAGACCAGAGGAGAGACAGGAGACCAGACCAGAGGAGAGACAGGAGATCAGACCAGAGGAGAGACAGGAGATCAGACCAGAGGAGAGACAGACAGGTCAGACCAGAGGAGAGACAGGAGGTCAGACCAGAGGAGAGACAGGAGATCAGACCAGAGGAGAGACAGACAGAAGATCAGACCAGAGGAGAGACAGGAGATCAGACCAGAGGAGAGACAGGAGATCAGACCAGAGGAGAGACAGGAGATCAGACCAGAGGAGAGACAGGAGATCAGACCAGAGGAGAGACAGGAGATCAGACCAGAGGAGAGACAGGAGATCAGACCAGAGGAGAGACAGGAGATCAGACCAGAGGAGAGACAGGAGATCAGACCAGAGGAGAGACAGGAGATCAGACCAGAGGAGAGACAGGAGATCAGACCAGAGGAGAGACAGGAGATCAGACCAGAGGAGAGACAGGAGAACAGACCAGAGGAGAGACAGGAGATCAGACCAGAGGAGAGACAGACAGATCAGACCAGAGGAGAGACAGGAGATCAGACCAGAGGAGAGACAGGAGATCAGACCAGAGGAGAGACAGGAGAACAGACCAGAGGAGAGACAGACAGATCAGACCAGAGGAGAGACAGACAGATCAGACCAGAGGAGAGACAGGAGATCAGACCAGAGGAGAGACAGGAGATCAGACCAGAGGAGAGACAGGAGATCAGACCAGAGGAGAGACAGGAGATCAGACCAGAGGAGAGACAGGAGATCAGACCAGAGGAGAGACAGGAGATCAGACCAGAGGAGAGACAGGAGATCAGACCAGAGGAGAGACAGGAGATCAGACCAGAGGAGAGACAGGAGATCAGACCAGAGGAGAGACAGGAGAACAGACCAGAGGAGAGACAGGAGATCAGACCAGAGGAGAGACAGGAGATCAGACCAGAGGAGAGACAGACAGATCAGACCAGAGGAGAGACAGGAGATCAGACCAGAGGAGAGACAGGAGATCAGACCAGAGGAGAGACAGGAGATCAGACCAGAGGAGAGACAGGAGATCAGACCAGAGGAGAGACAGGAGAACAGACCAGAGGAGAGACAGGAGATCAGACCAGAGGAGAGACAGGAGATCAGACCAGAGGAGAGACAGGAGATCAGACCAGAGGAGAGACAGGAGATCAGACCAGAGGAGAGACAGAAGATCAGACCAGCGACAGACAGAAGATCAGACCAGAGGAGAGACAGGAGATCAGACCAGAGACAGACAGACAGAAGATCAGACCAGCGACATACAGACAGAAGATCAGACCAGAGACAGACAGACAGACAGACAGACAGAAGATCAGACCAGCGACAGACAGACAGACAGACGATCAGACCAGCGACAGACAGACATAAGATCAGACCAGCGAAAGACAGACAAACAGAAGATCAGACCAGCGACAGACAGACAGAAGATCAGACCAGAGACAGACAGACAGAAGATCAGACCAGAGACAGACAGACAGAAGATCAGACCAGAGACAGACAGACAGACAGAAGATCAGACCAGAGACAGACAGACAGACAGAAGATCAGACCAGAGACAGACAGACAGAAGATCAGACCAGCGACAGACAGACAGAAGATCAGACCAGAGACAGACAGACAGACAGACAGAAGATCAGACCAGAGACAGACAGACAGACAGACAGATCAGATCAGACCAGACCAGACCAGAGACAGACAGACAGACAGAAGATCAGACCAGAGACAGACAGACAGACAGACAGAAGATCAGACCAGAGACAGACAGACAGAAGATCAGACCAGAGACAGACAGACAGAAGATCAGACCAGCGACAGACAGACAGACAGAAGATCAGACCAGAGACAGACAGACAGAAGATCAGACCAGCGACAGACAGACAGACAGAAGATCAGACCAGAGACAGACAGACAGAAGATCAGACCAGCGATAGACAGACAGAAGATCAGACCAGCGACAGACAGACAGACAGAAGATCAGACCAGCGACAGACAGACAGACAGAAGATCAGACCAGCGACAGACAGACAGACAGACAGAAGATCAGACCAGCGACAGACAGACAGACAGACAGACAGAAGATCAGACCAGAGACAGACAGACAGACAGAAGATCAGACCAGAGACAGACAGACAGACAGAAGATCAGACCAGCGACAGACAGAAGATCAGACCAGAGACAGACAGACAGACAGAAGATCAGACCAGAGACAGACAGACAGACGATCAGACCAGAGACAGACAGACAGAAGATCAGACCAGAGACAGACAGACAGACGATCAGACCAGAGACAGACAGAAGATCAGACCAGAGACACACAGACAGACAGAAGATCAGACCAGAGACAGACAGACAGAAGATCAGACCAGAGACAGACAGACAGACAGACAGACAGACAGACAGACAGACAGAAGATCAGACCAGCGACAGACAGACAGAAGATCAGACCAGCGACAGACAGACAGAAGATCAGACCAGCGACAGACAGAAGATCAGACCAGAGACAGACAGAAGATCAGACCAGCGACAGACAGACAGAAGATCAGACCAGAGACAGACAGACAGAAGATCAGACCAGAGACAGACAGAAGATCAGACCAGCGACAGACAGACAGAAGATCAGACCAGAGACAGACAGACAGACAGAAGATCAGACCAGAGACAGACAGAAGATCAGACCAGCGACAGACAGACAGACAGACAGACAGAAGATCAGACCAGAGCAGGGCTCCAGACTAACTTTTTTCACTTGGAGCACAGTGGCCCCCAACTGAAAATTTTAGGGGCACAACCAGAAATTTTAGGGGCGCACACCGTAAATCAACATGCTAAGCAAATCTACTAATTTCCACTGTATTACTAATAGGTATGGGTATCGTTAAGGTTTTAATGGTATTACTACTCTTACCGATACTGCTTATCGATCCGGTACTTTAACAGTATTCTTACCGGTTCTTTTTATTATACTTTATATATTTTTTTTATAAAAAAAAAAAACATAATTAAGAACATAATTAACATGGCTTTATAATCTGAAAAGTAAAATATCTATAGTAAAAGAAACCGCAAAGTTTGAACAAAAATATAAAACATCTATTTGTAAATGGACCAGTGTGCAGGCATTCGGAAGGTCTGCTAACGTTAATATTACTTAGAAGAACAAACCTACAAAGAAATCTAATAAAGCAATGAAATGTAAAATAACACTTTTCACTGTATAAATTGATAGATTAATGCTTATAAAAGCTAAAGTTATTAATTCAAGAGATGTGAATATTTTCTATTTGTCTTTTGTTCGATTCGAATTAATGGCTCAATCGTCAGCAGGTTTATTAGACGCTGCCCCTTTAAGACCGATCAATGTAGAACTAATAATATCATATTCTCCTATTTCTCCAAACTATTTACGCCCATTTAAGATATAAACTGTTAAAATAACTACTCTCCAATCCGGTCATTTTGACACCGGCTATTTGTTGTTTATTTGATGGTTTAGACGCGCACACGAAGCCTAAAATATAATGTGCAAATCGGTCAATTTCGCAGCACACACACATAAAACGCCTTGAAGTTGGAAACATCGTCTCTTGCGCGGATTATTGTGCATTTAATAGCTCTTTATTATCAAACACGTCCCGCTGTTTAGCAACAGTAGAGACTGCAGTTTACAACAATCACTGAATCTGACGTTTAGTTTAGGTTTAAGGAGAAATGACAGCGCAGCTGTGAAAGGAAGGATGAGCTCGACGAACACGGCTATAGGAATAGTTTTACCTCATACCATCTTTTTATAATTCTTGGAAGCCAAAATCGAAAATAAAATTAGATTAATATCACAGCACATCCCTAAAGTTTAAGAAGACTAAACTTTTGTGTAATTCTCTTGGCCATCGTCACTCATTAAAGCTGACGGTGGTGTTGTGTTCGCTGTAGCTCCACACGTGAGAGCTCGCTTGCTTTCTCTCTCTCTCTCTCTTCTGGATTGCGAATGGCAAAAATGCATCACGGACAAATGGTTTAATATTATCTCATATAGAAACGGCTGGCAAAGATAGAATTTGCCAGACATTACGTCTATCAATTATAGTTAGTAAGTGTATTTTCTTAATTTCTCCAGTACCGACAGCAGGCAAATTTACTGGTCGCACATGTGCGACTGGACGTAAAATTCAGTCGCACACTCTCAAATTTTAGTCGCAAAATGCGACCATTTAGTCGCACTCTGGAGCCCTGCCAGAGACAGACAGACAGACAGATCAGATCAGACCAGCGACAGACAGACAGAAGATCAGACCAGAGACAGACAGACAGACAGAAGATCAGACCAGAGACAGACAGACAGACACACAGAAGATCAGACCAGAGACAGACAGACAGACAGAAGATCAGACCAGAGACAGACAGACAGACAGACAGAAGATCAGACCAGAGGAGAGACAGGAGATCAGACCAGAGGAGAGACAGGAGATCAGACCAGAGGAGAGACAGGAGATCAGACCAGAGGAGAGACAGGAGATCAGACCAGAGGAGAGACAGGAGATCAGACCAGAGGAGAGACAGGAGATCAGACCAGAGGAGAGACAGGAGATCAGACCAGAGGAGAGACAGGAGATCAGACCAGAGGAGAGACAGGAGATCAGACCAGAGGAGAGACAGGAGATCAGACCAGAGGAGAGACAGGAGATCAGACCAGAGGAGAGACAGGAGATCAGACCAGAGGAGAGACAGGAGAACAGACCAGAGGAGAGACAGGAGATCAGACCAGAGGAGAGACAGACAGATCAGACCAGAGGAGAGACAGGAGATCAGACCAGAGGAGAGACAGGAGATCAGACCAGAGGAGAGACAGGAGAACAGACCAGAGGAGAGACAGACAGATCAGACCAGAGGAGAGACAGACAGATCAGACCAGAGGAGAGACAGGAGATCAGACCAGAGGAGAGACAGGAGATCAGACCAGAGGAGAGACAGGAGATCAGACCAGAGGAGAGACAGGAGATCAGACCAGAGGAGAGACAGGAGATCAGACCAGAGGAGAGACAGGAGATCAGACCAGAGGAGAGACAGGAGATCAGACCAGAGGAGAGACAGGAGAACAGACCAGAGGAGAGACAGGAGATCAGACCAGAGGAGAGACAGGAGATCAGACCAGAGGAGAGACAGGAGATCAGACCAGAGGAGAGACAGGAGATCAGACCAGAGGAGAGACAGGAGATCAGACCAGAGGAGAGACAGGAGATCAGACCAGAGGAGAGACAGGAGATCAGACCAGAGGAGAGACAGGAGATCAGACCAGAGGAGAGACAGGAGATCAGACCAGAGGAGAGACAGGAGATCAGACCAGAGGAGAGACAGGAGATCAGACCAGAGGAGAGACAGGAGGTCAGACCAGAGGAGAGACAGGAGATCAGACCAGAGGAGAGACAGGAGATCAGACCAGAGGAGAGACAGGAGATCAGACCAGAGGAGAGACAGGAGATCAGACCAGAGGAGAG
Organism: Gobio gobio; assembly: GCF_949357685.1. Classification (NCBI taxonomy): domain Eukaryota; kingdom Metazoa; phylum Chordata; class Actinopteri; order Cypriniformes; family Gobionidae; genus Gobio; species Gobio gobio. The sequence continues at coordinate 617,760 of NC_137115.1, read as the reverse complement.
ACAGACAGGTCAGACCAGAGGAGAGACAGGAGATCAGACCAGAGGAGAGACAGGAGGTCAGACCAGAGGAGAGACAGGAGGTCAGACCAGAGGAGAGACAGGAGATCAGACCAGAGGAGAGACAGGAGATCAGACCAGAGGAGAGACAGGAGATCAGACCAGAGGAGAGACAGGAGATCAGACCAGAGGAGAGACAGGAGATCAGACCAGAGGAGAGACAGACAGATCAGACCAGAGGAGAGACAGGAGATCAGACCAGAGGAGAGACAGGAGATCAGACCAGAGGAGAGACAGGAGATCAGACCAGAGGAGAGACAGGAGATCAGACCAGAGGAGAGACAGGAGATCAGACCAGAGGAGAGACAGGAGATCAGACCAGAGGAGAGACAGGAGATCAGACCAGAGGAGAGACAGACAGATCAGACCAGAGGAGAGACAGGAGATCAGACCAGAGGAGAGACAGGAGACCAGACCAGAGGAGAGACAGGAGATCAGACCAGAGGAGAGACAGGAGATCAGACCAGAGGAGAGACAGACAGGTCAGACCAGAGGAGAGACAGGAGGTCAGACCAGAGGAGAGACAGGAGATCAGACCAGAGGAGAGACAGACAGAAGATCAGACCAGAGGAGAGACAGGAGATCAGACCAGAGGAGAGACAGGAGATCAGACCAGAGGAGAGACAGGAGATCAGACCAGAGGAGAGACAGGAGATCAGACCAGAGGAGAGACAGGAGATCAGACCAGAGGAGAGACAGGAGATCAGACCAGAGGAGAGACAGGAGATCAGACCAGAGGAGAGACAGGAGATCAGACCAGAGGAGAGACAGGAGATCAGACCAGAGGAGAGACAGGAGATCAGACCAGAGGAGAGACAGGAGATCAGACCAGAGGAGAGACAGGAGAACAGACCAGAGGAGAGACAGGAGATCAGACCAGAGGAGAGACAGACAGATCAGACCAGAGGAGAGACAGGAGATCAGACCAGAGGAGAGACAGGAGATCAGACCAGAGGAGAGACAGGAGAACAGACCAGAGGAGAGACAGACAGATCAGACCAGAGGAGAGACAGACAGATCAGACCAGAGGAGAGACAGGAGATCAGACCAGAGGAGAGACAGGAGATCAGACCAGAGGAGAGACAGGAGATCAGACCAGAGGAGAGACAGGAGATCAGACCAGAGGAGAGACAGGAGATCAGACCAGAGGAGAGACAGGAGATCAGACCAGAGGAGAGACAGGAGATCAGACCAGAGGAGAGACAGGAGATCAGACCAGAGGAGAGACAGGAGATCAGACCAGAGGAGAGACAGGAGAACAGACCAGAGGAGAGACAGGAGATCAGACCAGAGGAGAGACAGGAGATCAGACCAGAGGAGAGACAGACAGATCAGACCAGAGGAGAGACAGGAGATCAGACCAGAGGAGAGACAGGAGATCAGACCAGAGGAGAGACAGGAGATCAGACCAGAGGAGAGACAGGAGATCAGACCAGAGGAGAGACAGGAGAACAGACCAGAGGAGAGACAGGAGATCAGACCAGAGGAGAGACAGGAGATCAGACCAGAGGAGAGACAGGAGATCAGACCAGAGGAGAGACAGGAGATCAGACCAGAGGAGAGACAGAAGATCAGACCAGCGACAGACAGAAGATCAGACCAGAGGAGAGACAGGAGATCAGACCAGAGACAGACAGACAGAAGATCAGACCAGCGACATACAGACAGAAGATCAGACCAGAGACAGACAGACAGACAGACAGACAGAAGATCAGACCAGCGACAGACAGACAGACAGACGATCAGACCAGCGACAGACAGACATAAGATCAGACCAGCGAAAGACAGACAAACAGAAGATCAGACCAGCGACAGACAGACAGAAGATCAGACCAGAGACAGACAGACAGAAGATCAGACCAGAGACAGACAGACAGAAGATCAGACCAGAGACAGACAGACAGACAGAAGATCAGACCAGAGACAGACAGACAGACAGAAGATCAGACCAGAGACAGACAGACAGAAGATCAGACCAGCGACAGACAGACAGAAGATCAGACCAGAGACAGACAGACAGACAGACAGAAGATCAGACCAGAGACAGACAGACAGACAGACAGATCAGATCAGACCAGACCAGACCAGAGACAGACAGACAGACAGAAGATCAGACCAGAGACAGACAGACAGACAGACAGAAGATCAGACCAGAGACAGACAGACAGAAGATCAGACCAGAGACAGACAGACAGAAGATCAGACCAGCGACAGACAGACAGACAGAAGATCAGACCAGAGACAGACAGACAGAAGATCAGACCAGCGACAGACAGACAGACAGAAGATCAGACCAGAGACAGACAGACAGAAGATCAGACCAGCGATAGACAGACAGAAGATCAGACCAGCGACAGACAGACAGACAGAAGATCAGACCAGCGACAGACAGACAGACAGAAGATCAGACCAGCGACAGACAGACAGACAGACAGAAGATCAGACCAGCGACAGACAGACAGACAGACAGACAGAAGATCAGACCAGAGACAGACAGACAGACAGAAGATCAGACCAGAGACAGACAGACAGACAGAAGATCAGACCAGCGACAGACAGAAGATCAGACCAGAGACAGACAGACAGACAGAAGATCAGACCAGAGACAGACAGACAGACGATCAGACCAGAGACAGACAGACAGAAGATCAGACCAGAGACAGACAGACAGACGATCAGACCAGAGACAGACAGAAGATCAGACCAGAGACACACAGACAGACAGAAGATCAGACCAGAGACAGACAGACAGAAGATCAGACCAGAGACAGACAGACAGACAGACAGACAGACAGACAGACAGACAGAAGATCAGACCAGCGACAGACAGACAGAAGATCAGACCAGCGACAGACAGACAGAAGATCAGACCAGCGACAGACAGAAGATCAGACCAGAGACAGACAGAAGATCAGACCAGCGACAGACAGACAGAAGATCAGACCAGAGACAGACAGACAGAAGATCAGACCAGAGACAGACAGAAGATCAGACCAGCGACAGACAGACAGAAGATCAGACCAGAGACAGACAGACAGACAGAAGATCAGACCAGAGACAGACAGAAGATCAGACCAGCGACAGACAGACAGACAGACAGACAGAAGATCAGACCAGAGCAGGGCTCCAGACTAACTTTTTTCACTTGGAGCACAGTGGCCCCCAACTGAAAATTTTAGGGGCACAACCAGAAATTTTAGGGGCGCACACCGTAAATCAACATGCTAAGCAAATCTACTAATTTCCACTGTATTACTAATAGGTATGGGTATCGTTAAGGTTTTAATGGTATTACTACTCTTACCGATACTGCTTATCGATCCGGTACTTTAACAGTATTCTTACCGGTTCTTTTTATTATACTTTATATATTTTTTTTATAAAAAAAAAAAACATAATTAAGAACATAATTAACATGGCTTTATAATCTGAAAAGTAAAATATCTATAGTAAAAGAAACCGCAAAGTTTGAACAAAAATATAAAACATCTATTTGTAAATGGACCAGTGTGCAGGCATTCGGAAGGTCTGCTAACGTTAATATTACTTAGAAGAACAAACCTACAAAGAAATCTAATAAAGCAATGAAATGTAAAATAACACTTTTCACTGTATAAATTGATAGATTAATGCTTATAAAAGCTAAAGTTATTAATTCAAGAGATGTGAATATTTTCTATTTGTCTTTTGTTCGATTCGAATTAATGGCTCAATCGTCAGCAGGTTTATTAGACGCTGCCCCTTTAAGACCGATCAATGTAGAACTAATAATATCATATTCTCCTATTTCTCCAAACTATTTACGCCCATTTAAGATATAAACTGTTAAAATAACTACTCTCCAATCCGGTCATTTTGACACCGGCTATTTGTTGTTTATTTGATGGTTTAGACGCGCACACGAAGCCTAAAATATAATGTGCAAATCGGTCAATTTCGCAGCACACACACATAAAACGCCTTGAAGTTGGAAACATCGTCTCTTGCGCGGATTATTGTGCATTTAATAGCTCTTTATTATCAAACACGTCCCGCTGTTTAGCAACAGTAGAGACTGCAGTTTACAACAATCACTGAATCTGACGTTTAGTTTAGGTTTAAGGAGAAATGACAGCGCAGCTGTGAAAGGAAGGATGAGCTCGACGAACACGGCTATAGGAATAGTTTTACCTCATACCATCTTTTTATAATTCTTGGAAGCCAAAATCGAAAATAAAATTAGATTAATATCACAGCACATCCCTAAAGTTTAAGAAGACTAAACTTTTGTGTAATTCTCTTGGCCATCGTCACTCATTAAAGCTGACGGTGGTGTTGTGTTCGCTGTAGCTCCACACGTGAGAGCTCGCTTGCTTTCTCTCTCTCTCTCTCTTCTGGATTGCGAATGGCAAAAATGCATCACGGACAAATGGTTTAATATTATCTCATATAGAAACGGCTGGCAAAGATAGAATTTGCCAGACATTACGTCTATCAATTATAGTTAGTAAGTGTATTTTCTTAATTTCTCCAGTACCGACAGCAGGCAAATTTACTGGTCGCACATGTGCGACTGGACGTAAAATTCAGTCGCACACTCTCAAATTTTAGTCGCAAAATGCGACCATTTAGTCGCACTCTGGAGCCCTGCCAGAGACAGACAGACAGACAGATCAGATCAGACCAGCGACAGACAGACAGAAGATCAGACCAGAGACAGACAGACAGACAGAAGATCAGACCAGAGACAGACAGACAGACACACAGAAGATCAGACCAGAGACAGACAGACAGACAGAAGATCAGACCAGAGACAGACAGACAGACAGACAGAAGATCAGACCAGAGACAGACAGAAGATCAGACCAGAGACAGACAGACAGAAGATCAGACCAGAGACAGACAGACAGAAGATCAGACCAGCGACAGACAGACAGACAGACAGACAGAAGATCAGACCAGCGACAGACAGACAGAAGATCAGACCAGAGACAGACAGACAGAAGATCAGACCAGAGACAGACAGACAGACAGACAGACAGACAGACAGACAGACAGACAGACAGACAGACAGAAGATCAGACCAGCGACAGACAGACAGACAGACAGACAGAAGATCAGACCAGCGACAGACAGACAGACAGAAGATCAGACCAGAGACAGACAGACAGACAGACAGAAGATCAGACCAGAGACAGACAGACAGACAGACAGAAGATCAGACCAGAGACAGACAGAAGATCAGACCAGCGACAGACAGACTGAAGATCAGACCAGCGACAGACAGACAGACAGACAGAAGATCAGACCAGAGACAGACAGACAGACAGAAGATCAGACCAGAGACAGACAGACAGACAGAAGATCAGACCAGAGACAGACAGACAGACAGACAGACAGACAGACAGACAGAAGATCAGACCAGAGACAGACAGACAGACAGAAGATCAGACCAGAGACAGACAGACAGAAGATCAGACCAGCGACAGACAGACAGACAGACAGAAGATCAGACCAGAGACAGACAGACAGACAGAAGATCAGACCAGAGACAGACAGACAGACAGAAGATCAGACCAGCGACAGACAGACAGACAGACAGACAGAAGATCAGACCAGAGACAGACAGACAGACAGAAGATCAGACCAGAGACAGACAGACCAGAGACAGACAGACAGAAGATCAGACCAGCGACAGACAGACAGACAGACAGA